>NC_142016.1:26438295-26738295 GCF_049901735.1 Notechis scutatus | reverse complement strand
CGCTTCTTGTCCTGCCTTTTTTTTTGCTTTGGAAAATAAGTTGACCCCCCTTCTTTGTGGCAGCCCCTCAAACTCCTGGGATTCTATTGTGTAATCCCAGAAGGGGGTCTTCCTCCTCTCCTCCTTATACTTAAAAGAATCCAGTTGGCATTAGCTTGAGTTTCTTTCTCACCTGCTCCTATTTCCTGGACCAAGTTAGCATTTATTTTGGTGTCTGTGCATCTCTTCTTCCAGGTTATGTCTGCATTCCTGTCCCCCCCCCCCACCAGCTTCCCTAGAAGGCCACACCCCAACTTATTTTTGCCTTTTTTCCCCTCTTTCACGAGAAGCCCTGCCCTGCTTCTCACACCCCCTTGATCTTCTCTGCTTGCAAAGGAAGACGGGGCCTATTAGCTGGTGCTAATTTTGATCGGTTATCACAGTGGTTTTCCCCCCCCCAGCTCAGTTACATTAAGATGCGTGGACTTCAACTCCCAGAATTCCCCAGCCACCTTTGATAAGTTTCCATCCGTTCCTTCTTGTCCTGCCTTCTGAGGCTTTGGGGGCATAGTTGGGGACCCCCTCTTCTCTGCGACCGCCCTGGAATATTGGAAAGCTGCTACCGTGGTCACCCCCAACCTGGCTTGGCTGAGTAACGGAGTAACGGAGTAACGGAGTAACGGAGTTGGAAGAGGTCTTCTATCTAGTCCAGGGGTGTCCAACCTTGGCAACTTTAAGACTTGTGGACTTCAACTCCCAGAATTCCTCAGCCAGCAAGCTGGCTGAGGAATTCTGGGAGTTGAAGTCCACAAGTCTTAAAGTTGCCAAGGTTGGACACCCCTGATCTAGTCCAATCGGGGTGGGTGGGTGTTCAGGGAACCGGTTGCTTTTGAGACACCCATTCCACCACCAGCCACCCTTCCCGCAAGTAGGTGTGGAAAATGAGCTTCAGGGATTTCCTGCATTCCACGCCGGGCCAATCAACTCGTTTCCAAGTCTCCTTCTGGGCCATCCCTGAACCTGAGTTTTGCCATCACCCCCCCCAGGCCTTTTACACAAAGGAAAGCATAACAACCCTAAGCTGGAAGGATATCTCAACTGTTGTGATTCAGGAGGGAGTTCCGGGATGGGGGAAGAGCTATCAGGATGAATCACCCCTGGAGCTCAAGGAATGAGTCAGAGGCAGCAGAAGCGGAGACGTTCCTGGCCCATCCCACCTCCTTGGTAAGGTAGCCAGGCCTTGCTCCATCACTCCGCCCGAGCCAGCAAGTCACCGGGCTGCCCAGCGGCTTCTGGCCCCAGCAACAGAAGGAAGTTGTGGAGATCCAACCTAGAATTAAGGGGACATTTCCCAACAGTGAGGACAATGAATCAGTGGAACGGCTTGTTTCCAGAAGAGATTGGACAGCTGTTTGTCCGGAATGGTGTAGGGAAGAGGGGCCCAACCTTGGCAACTTTAAGACCTGTGGACTTCAACTCCCAGAATTCCTCGACTTTTAAGACCTGGCTGGGGAATTCTGGGAATTGAAATCCAGGAGTTGCCAAGTTGGAAACACCTTCCCCCCCCCCCGCATCAGATCTCCCGCTTGAGCAGGGGGTTGGACTAGAAGACCTCCAAGGTCCCTCCCAACTCTGGTACTCCCAATTTCCATGTATTTCCTGTGGGCCAGAGTGGACGTCCTCTGCTCTGCCAAGCTCTTCTCATCCGCTTCCCTCTCTCTGTTATCTCAGGCCATCAGGCCAAGGCTTATCTCCCCCCCAACCCCCCCTGTTCTTCTTCTCCCTTCCCCTGGCCTGGAAGCCCCTGGGTTCCTCCAAGCCGCCTGGCGTGTCTCATCCTGCCCACGTGGGCTGAGGCCCAGCCCACCAGGTTCCTAGCGTTCCTTTGCTGCAGGCCCTTCTGCCAGGAATTGGGGGCAATGCAAGGGGGGCTTCCTACTGGGGCAGCCACGGCCCCTTCAAGCCAACTAGGAGGAAACATCTACGGAGGTTCTCCCTCCTTCAGGTCACCCTTGTCCCAAGGGTGCTTTTTCCAAAAAAGCCACTTGCCTTTTTAACAGATAACAGATAACCAGAGTTGGAAGGGACCTTGTAGGTCATCTAGTCCAACCCCCTGCCCAAGCGGGAGACCCTACACCGTTTCTGACAAAGGGAAGTCCAACCTCTTCTTGAAGGTCTCAAGTGATGGTGCTCCCACAACTTCTGAAGGCAACTTCTGTTCCATCGGTTGATTGTTCTCCCTGTCAGAAAATTCCTCCTTAGTTTTAGGTTGCCCCTCTCCTTGATTAACAGATAACCAGAGTTGGAAGGGACCTTGTAGGTCATCTAGTCCAACCCCCTGCCCAAGCGGGAGACCCTACAGCATTTCTGACAGATGCCAGTCCACTCTCTTCTTGAAAGCCTCCAGGGATGAAGCTCCCACAACTTCTGAGGGCAACTTCTTTTCCATGGGTTGATTGTTCTCACTGTCAGAAAGTTTCTCCTTATTTCCGGGTTGAATCTCTCCTTGTTCAGTTTCCATCCATCGTTCCTTATCTGGCCTTCAGGTACCTTGGAGAATAGCTTGACCCCCTTCCTCCTCCTCTCTGGGGCAGCCCCTCAAACGTTGGAAGGCTGCTCTCCTGCCTCCCCTGGTCCTTCTCTTCCCTAGACCAGCCATGACTCCAGTTCCTGCAACCGTTCTTCTTCGTATGTTTCAGCCTCCAGTCTCCTCATCATCCTGGTTGCTCTTCTCTACACTTAGCAACTGAAATGTTGAGCTCAATCCTGCTGTAACTGGAGGACTAACTGGATTGTTTCCTTCCTCTGCCCGGCAAGGAGGGCACCCCAGAGGGGCAGCTGGGACTGTCAGGCAGCCTCCCCTTGTCCTCTTCCGGGGAGGGAAATCAGCCTTGTGAAGGTTTTATTTGCCCGGCTCAA
The DNA here is from genome assembly GCF_049901735.1 of Notechis scutatus. NCBI lineage: Eukaryota > Metazoa > Chordata > Lepidosauria > Squamata > Elapidae > Notechis > Notechis scutatus. The sequence goes on along the minus strand of NC_142016.1, from coordinate 26,735,397 downwards.
GAGCAGCTATAAAGAGGATGGCGTGTTGGAGGAGGAAAAGGGGACATTTTCCCAAATAATTCCCTGAATGCTAGAGCAGAAAGCTGGGTTGGGCTTACATTGGCAAGGGGAGATGATATTATACAATCATTAGAGATGATATTATACAATCATTATGCGTCACTTCTACAGTCACCCAGCCAGCTTTCCTGCCTAAGGCAGGACTAGAACTCACAGCTTCCTTGTTTCTAGTCTGGTGCCTTGTTTAAAAATAAACAAACAAACAAACAAACCTGGCATTCGGTTTCTTGGATTCCTGCCTTCCTAGTCAGGCAGTTTTACTTCTTGAAAGTTAATTCAAAGCAGGTTTCGTTCTTGCACAAATATCTGACTCACTATTTCTTGATTGCAGATGGAGTGATACTCTCCCGGTTATTGGTTATTGGTTCCCACAATGGTGTGTATTGAGGTGTGTGTGTGTGTGTGTGTGTGTGTGTGTGTGACAGAGAGCACAACATGTTTCTGCGGGGTTGAGTCATATTTTCTACTTCCTTGAGCCAAAACACACACTGTTGTGAGAAAACATCGCAAACGTGCTGAGAAGTGATAGAGAAAGCGGAGTCATCGATTCCATCACAAACCACAAACATAACACCCTGTTTTTAACTCAGAAATAGGAAACCCATCGCGGGCCTGTTTTGTTTCTATCCATCCCTTGCGTCGGGTTCCACTCGCCTCGCCTCCCTTACGGGCAACATTGTGCAAACTCGAGCAGGGAGGAGGATGGGAGTTTGAGGCGCTGGTTCCATGCTTACGGGAACCCATCGGGCCGGTGAATCATCTGAAGTCACCTGAGAAAAAGGAATCAAAAGAGACCTGCAGGCATTTCAAAACTGAAAGTCCTGCCAGTAACTTTCGGGAAAGGCTGGATTTGCCTCGGGGCATGGAAAGCGACTTGGAGGACACCGCTTGGCAAGGCTGGCACCAACGCACGGAGGGAGATATATCTTTATAGCCATTATGGGGAATTCTGGGAACTGAAGTCCATCCCTCTTCAAGTTCACTAGCACAGGGGTCTCCAACCTTGGCCACTTGAAGACTTGTGGACTTCAACTCCCACAATTCCCTCCGCTCCTTGCAGTCCACGCGTCTTCAAAGTGGCCAAGGTTGGAGAGCCCTGCACCAGCATGCCGGCTGGGGGATTCTGGGAGTTGAAGTCCACTCTTCTTAAAACCTCCAGAAAGAGTGGTTTAAAGAGACGTTTTTAAACGATTCTTGCGTCCTAGCCCGTCTCAGGGGTAAGGACCCCCTGCCCGGCCTCCCCTGGCATTTCCAGCAACCTTGGGCCCCAGGAATGGGGCCCCTGATGCAGGCCCTGGGGGGGGGCTCTCCTGTGGCTTTGCCCCTCTGGGGCCACCTGTTCTGCCCCAGGACAACTTTTTGCCTTGATCAAAGGCGTCCCAAGATCAGAACCCAGACGCTTGGCAACCGTCTCCTACTTACGGCGGTGGCGGTGTCCCAGAACCAAGCGATCCCCTTTTGCGACAAGCAAAGTCAGTGGTGAAGCTGGATTCATTTCGTGACCATCTTGCTTACTGAACAACTGCAGCGATTCATTTAACAATGGCAGCAGAAAAGGTTGTAAAATGGGGCAGAACTCACTAAGCCTAGTTTGGGCTCCGTTGTGGTCATAAGTCGAGGACTCCCGTAGGCTGCTTGGTGGGAGGCCTCCAGGAGCTCCCAAAAAACGGCCCTCCTTCCACTCGTCCTCCGGAGGCCTTTGGGGTACTCCCAAACCTGGGTCGGACAGCAAACCCCCCCTTGAGGTCATCTAGGCCACCCCTCTGCCCCGGGCCGGAATCCTCCGGCCACCCAGGCGAAGGGCTGCCTCCCCTCCCTCCAGCTGCTGGTCGGGAAAGGCCCGCAAAGTAGCCCGGGAAGGCGGCGCAGGGAGCGCCCGGGGGAGGCAGCGCCCCACGGCAGCGGGGCGGAGCAGGGGGCGGGGCCGCCGGTATATCTGCGCCTCCCGGCCGCCGCGCCTCAGTCGTCGGTGCTGCTCTCGGCAAGCGAAGCACGACTAGGCGCCGCCATGAGCTCCATGCTGGACGTCCGGAACCTCTACCAGGTGAGCGGCCGGCCGCCTCCGAGCCCCCCGACGGCTCGCCCCTGCCTCTGGCGCCGGGGAGCGGCTTGGGGCAGCCGCTGTGTGCGCGGCTCCTGGGCGCGGCTTTGGATCTCGACCGGGAGCTCCGTCGGACCCTCGGGGGCGCCTGGGGGATGGGCGGGGGAGGCACCTCTCCCCGGCGGCCCCCGTTGCAAGCCCCCTCGGGGCCGCTCTCCTGCCGCCGAAAGCTCCCGGAGGGGCGCGGGGACGGAAGCCTTTCTGGCTGGGCATCGCGGGCTTTGTAGTCTTCCCTGTAAGGGCCGGCGGGGGGCGGTCCGGACCCCGGTAGGGGGAAGGGGCCGCCGGGGCTTCCCTCCAAGGGAGCCGGGCGCTGGGCAAGAAGGCCGGGCGGGTGGGCCATTTTCCGGGCTTGGACAGCCTGCGGGTGGTGGAGCGACCCCCGCCCTTCCCTGGGCCCGAGAGAGCGGAAGAGCCGCTTCCTCCCCGGCCGAAGAAGAGGAGAAAAACAGGAAGCGCCGCTCGGCTCCTTTTCTAGGTCAAGGGGTTGCGTCGCCGACGACGCCGCTTCTTCCCCGCCCCGGCTCGGGGCTTGGCGGGCGGATCGGGCGCAGCCTGCGCGGGGCGGGCGGGCGGGGGGCAACAACGGGCCCCACTTCGCAGCCTCCCCGAGCCGCCTTTCCCAGTCGGTGGGCCGGAAAAGGCCGCTCCCGACGGAGTCCCCCCGCCCAGTTTCTTATGCTGAGGGGGGCAGCCAGGACCCTCACCCAGCCCCGCGTCTTCCGGGGGTGGCGGGTGGGCTGAAACCCCCTTTCGGGATCCAGGGATCCGGGCGATCTGGGATTGCAGCCGATGCCATGAATAAGAGGCCAACTCTTCTCCCTCGCCTGCTGTCAAAGAGGAGGGGGTCCCCTGTTGATCGGGGGCGAGAGCTCGGGGGTCAGTGAAGGGGTCGCTTCAAGCGGGGAGAAATGACGGGGGTCTGGGCGGCCCTTTTGCGAGGTGTTGGGGGCTTCGCTGCCTTCGCCTTGGGGAGTTGCCTCGCGGCGGTCAGATCCGGGTATTCTTGGCTTGGGGAGGGGGCGGCTCCCCTCGAACTGCACCCCACAAGGAGCGGAGGGGGGCAAACCCCACCCGGGCAGCTTCTCTAAAGCAGCTTCAAAATAAATCCAGGCAACCTGAGGTTTAGAGGTCTTTAAACCAGGTTTAAGGTTTCTCCAGGAAGTTGGTTAGTCTTAAAAGGTGTTTTCGGTTTCGACACTCGCTCGGATATCGCCCGGGTGTGTGTGTGTGTGTGTGTGTGTTTTCCACCCCGTGCACGTTTGTGTAAGGTGGGAAAGCACCTAGCAAGTAGGTTTTGTTGTCAAGCAGGATTTTTGAACGATGACTGCAGTTTTATTATTTGAGGAGTGTCTGTGAACAGTTTGGCCCTCGGTTAAAAAGCAAATTTAGTGGAAAGCGATTGTTTTAGCCTGCATAAAATGGCGCGGGGGGGCACAGAATCTTTCTTGCGGGGGAGATCGACTGGGGTCTTGTGTGAGTTGTTCTGCCTTCCTTCCACAAGACGTGTGGAAGGGTTTTCGGCCATCTGGCGCCCTGTCCTTGGCAAGCAGCCGCCGTGCCTGTCAGAGGTGGAAGGTTTTGTGACCCCCCACCCCCCACCCTCCCCCACCCCCACCCCCACCCCCGCTCTCTGGTTTAGAGTCGCCCCCAGCAGCTGTTCCCCTCCGCGGCTCTGGTTAAAAATAACTGCAGCCCAGCCCACCTGCGCTAGACGAAGGCTGCTGACGTCACACCTACAGCCACTGCTTGTTCACCCACTGCCTTCTCTTTCTGAGCTTCCCCGTCAGCCGGGGGTTCCAGGGGGTCTCACTGGACAAGAACGGGTGGAAGTCACAAGCCGGGCAGGCGCGGCAGATCGTCCCAAGGGAGGGGCTCCAGGCTTAGGAAGGAGGCCTCCTTCGGGGTCCTGAGGCTTGGCGAGGGGGGTTGAGGTGCTGCCCCCCCCCCCCCAGCCAGGGCGCTTTTCTCCAGCAGCGGTTGAGATTCTGCTCTGCGCAGGTGCAAAGGTTGCGCAAGAGTTGGGCGCGCTCTTTGCCAGTTCCTGCCAAGGGATTAGTGGGACCTTTGCGCCATGTGGAGCCTTCGGCCCGGTCTCTAACCTCTCCCGCTTCTCTTCTTCCCCCTCCGCAGAACCTGCTCAACCTCTCGCTGAGCGAAGACCTGGACGCGCCGGCCTCCGGCTTCTCCTGCGGCCTCTCGGCCTGCTCCTCTGAGGCAGCGCTGCCCGGCAGCGGGACTCGGCGCTGTGGCCCCTGCGCAGCCCCTGGAGCCCCAAGGGCGAGCAGCCGCGCCACCCTTGCGCCCGGACCGCTCGGTCAGCCTGATCGAAGGCAAGGCGGCCCACCCGCTGCCGCCGCCGCCGCCCGGCTTCCCGCCGCTCAAGCAGCCCGGCCTGCCCACCCCGTCGTCCCGCTACAAGACGGAGCTGTGCCGCACCTTCAGCGAGAGCGGCCGCTGCAAGTACGGCGCCAAGTGCCAGTTCGCCCACGGCTCGTGCGAGCTGCGCTCCGTCAGCCGCCACCCCAAGTACAAGACGGAGCTCTGCCACAAGTTCTACCTGCACGGCGAGTGTCCCTACGGCTCCCGCTGCCACTTCATCCACTTCCCCGAGGAGGCGCAGGTCTTCGGCAGCCACGGGGCCAGCGGCGCCTCCCCGCAGCTCCTCCGCCAGAGCGTCAGCTTCTCCGGGGTGCCCACCGCCCGCCGCGCCTCCCCGCTGCCCGGCCTGCCCGACCCGGCCTCCTTCGCCCGGGCGCCCTCCGTGTCGCCGCCGCCACCTGCCTCTGCCGCCGAGTTCCTGTCGTCGCCCTTCGACCGCCTGACGCTGGACCCGCTCGCCCTGGTCTCGTCCTTCGGGGGACTCGCTGCTGGCGGCCCCGCCCGGAGGCTGCTGCTCCTGCCGCTGCGGGAAGCTGGCCGGCGGGGGCACCTGCGTTCCAGAGCCACCGGGACTATTTCTCGGCCGCCCGGGACGCCCCCATCGGCCCTGCCCAGGACCCCCTCCGCCAACTCGCTCTCGGACCCCGACTGCTACAGCAGCAGCAGCAGCCTCAGCGGCTCCGACTCCCGGTTTCGACCAGCACCCCGTCGGCGGGCAGGCGGGGACCCTCACCGCCTGCCCATCTTCAACCGGCTTTCGGTCTCGGACTGAGCACCGGACGGGACGCTTCCAGCTTGCTGTCGATTGCAAGGGAGGGGGCCGCCCTCTGGATGAGATCCCTTCGGAGGGGGACCCCAAAGTCCTCCCCTCCCCAACCTGAACTGATGCCAGCTGCTTTTCGGGGGCTTCTCTTTAAGCCCTCCTCTTGCCTGTTCTTTTTTGGGGGGCTTTTTCTGCTTCCCACCTGCCGGCCTTACTGCCCTCAAGAGGCCTGGGAAATGGGGGTGTCCAGAAAGCAAACGGGGTTCCAGCCGATTCCAGTTTCCCTTTCCCCACTTAGTGCCTTAAACGGAGTCTGCAGGGGGACTCCAGATCGAGCAGTTATGCCGAGGGGTGGGCCAAATCCTTGCCCCCCTCTCCCTCCCCGAGTGCCTTACGGCTGTATGTATGTGTGTGTTTTGGGGAGTCAGAAAGTTGGGCCTTTGAACTGTCTCAAAAATCACCTTTCAGGGAGCCAGGAAGCCAAGATGGGGAGTCAGCTTGATTTCCTCTCTGGTTTTGCGTAAAACCCCTGGCTGGCTTGAGCTGTGCTGAGAGGGGCAGTGGGGCGGACCAGCCTCCCTCCCTTAAGAAGTCCGACCGTAAGGAGGTTGGTCCCTTTCTAGGGGTCACCCCCTCCCCCAGCCTGGAAAAGTCTGCAGAGAAGTGCAAACAAACAAAGGACCTGTCTTGCTCTTTCTGCTCACAGGGTGTTTGCAAACTTCCATCACTTGCAGATGGTGGGACTTCAACCCCCAGAACTCCACCCATCTTCAGGTGACAGGCGCTGATCTAACACCTGAGCATTATGCCAAAGATTAACTGTCCCAGGGAGAAAAGGAAGTGTACTTGTATGTAGCAGCTTTATTTCTTTTTGAAAAAAATTCCTCCATTGTTAAGCGGGGGGGGGTGGGGGGAATCTCACACCACAGAAGCCGGTCCAGGGAAATACGACTTAGATGACGTTCTGGCAACTGTTAATGTATCTTTTTTTTTTTGAAATCATGCTTTATACTGTGAATATTCTCCTCTTATCTAGTCCTCCAGCATGAATAGGTTGAGAATGAAGGAGAGGTGCTGAGTTTTATCTTTTTTTTTAATCCCTCCGCCCTGCCACGCCCTCTGGAGCTTTTGAAATCACGGCAGTGTTTCCCCCTTGGGGTGCTCTGAACCCCAAAAATTCTGCATCCCCTTGGGGGCAAGAGGGAGGCTGTTTATCACTCTTCGTCTCCTCCCAAATCCCTCTGCCAGCTGCCTAGGTGTGAAATTGTACCGTATTGGAAAATTTGAATCGGATTGACTACTTCCTTGCTCCAGTGGGGTGAAATTCACACAAAGCTTCACCTTGGATTGATCAAAAACAAAATCGAGCCAAAATTGTTCATCCCTGTTCCATCGGAAACTCAGACCTGAACCAAACTGGGTGTCCGATAGTTCTCCCATACTACTCCACATTGACAAATTCCAGAACGTGTACTTTCTTCCTTGGTCCTCCAAGGAAATACTTCGCCCACTCTCCAACTCCATGAAATCGAATTTCTGGGAATTCTGCTCCTCCAGCCCCACGTATGGGGGGGAGGATTTGGGACTGGCCAACCAGAGGACAAATGTTTCTGCCGGCGTCAGGAATAAAACTTGTTAGTGACCACAAAGGCCAGGACCCACAGCGAGGAAAATGGTGCCCTGTTGCTTCAACCTCAGTTAAATTAGACATTTTGCACTGATGGAGACCAGTTGGGGTGGAGGGAAGGAGGTGGGAGGAAGGATGCCTTTTGTTTCTAAGCCGATGTCCATGCTGGTCACACCTCCATGTCATTTTTGTGGTGGGTGTTGTTGGTTTTTTTTAATCCTCAAATGTTTACCTTGTAATAAGGCAATAACCGAAACCAAACTATTTATAGAGTCTATTTATTCAAAAAGAATTTTATATTGTATTTATCTTTTTTTTTAAATATTCCAGAATAATATATATATATATAAAATATCTATATTTTTGTGTGTAAACTATGAGCAAACGAGATTGTCCTACAGTTTTGAAATGGTTCCAAATGCTAGCTTTTTTCCTCTGCTGGAAAAAGAGACGTTGCTATTTCTTCTCCGAATCTCCAAAAGATAAATGGTGCAGCCATTCCTCAGTTAATAATAAATCTGAGATCCGAACATCTTGTCTGCTCTTGTGGTCTGTGCTTGTTCAGAAGGAGGTCTTGAGAAATAGTTTCCTACTTCAATCAAACAGAATAAGAGCTGGAAGGGACCTGGGAGGTCTTCTAGTCCAACCCCCTGCCCAAGCAGGAAACCTTGACCTATAGTACCATTTCTGGCAAGTAGCTGTCCGGTCTCTTCTTAGAAACCTCCAGTGACGGAGAAGCTACGATTTCTGAAGGCAAAGCTGTTCCACTGGTTTAAGTCTCCTCACTCTTAGGAAGTTTCTCCTTAGTTTCCACCTGTCCTTTCTTGTCTTGCCTTCTCCTGCTTTGGGAAATGAGTTGACCCGCTCCTTCTTGTGGCAACCCCTGAGATCCTGGAATGCTGCTATCGTGTCCGTCCCCCCCCCCCCCACTCCGTCTTCGTACCAGGCTGGCCAAACCCAAATCCTGCAGCCCTTCTTCCTGTGTTTTTTATCTCCAGGCCTTTAATCATCTCAGTTGCATTTTCTCCAATGTCTCAACATCTTTTTTTGGGTCATTTGGAAAGCAAAACAGGATGCAGGATTCCAGGTGCAGCCTTACTAAATCAGCGCTAATACTTTGCACGAATACTTTGGAAAGAAATCTCAGTCAAGTAGAGCATGTGTCATATTCAGGTGGGATTTCAATCCTGGGCACATCAGATGCCTGAAGGGAAAAAAAAAAAAAAAAGGTGGAGGAAGGGAATCCAGCAAGGGACGCACCCTAAAAGGGAATGGAGAAATGTTGAGGGTTGGGGAACTCCAGTTTTCGGTGAGCCAGGAATTGCAAAAAGGATCTTTCTAAGTTGCTGCCAAGACTTCAGCTTGCAGAGAAAAAGAGACACGTCACACCGTCCCCAGTTCAAATAAAACAGCTGCGAGCTGCAATAATAAAGCACCCGATGCCTCCTGCGTCAGCAGCTCTCCAGGCAAAGCAGGGTGGGGCGCGAACACATTCCTGCACCCAGTGGAGTCAGCTGACAAGGGTGCCTGAAAAGGAACAGCCGTATTAGGGTGCCTGGACTGGGAGAACCAGTTGGCTGGCTTCCCTGGCTGCGGCTCCTGGCCCGCTGGGTGGGCCTCCAAGGTGGCACCTCCTGGGCAAGAGCGCCTTGTGGCTTGCCAAGTAAACAAATCGGGCACGCCCTGGATACGGTTGAGTTCCAGGTGCTCCTTTTTCGCTTTTCAAGTCCTGCAGTACTCGGTGGGCAAAACCCAGACGAGGCCCGAAGGTGCCTTTGAGCCCTACAGAGGATGTTTGTCTACCTTTGGTTTTCTTTTCTGTGCTCCGTCGCTGGAGGTTTCCGAGAAAAGACGCTAGAGAGTCCTTTGTCCCCAGGCTGACTGATGGCTTTTGACCCCCAAGCAGAAGGAAGTTTTGGGGAGCCAACCTAGAATTAGGGAGGAATGTCTGACAGTGAGAACAATGAACCAGGGGAAGGACCTCCCTTCCGTCCTGGAGCTCTTGGAGAAGAGATCGGTCAGCTCTTTGTCTGGAATGGCACAGGGAAGGGGTGGCCAACCTTAAGATTGTGGACTTCAACTCCCACAATTCCCCAGCCAGCTACTGGGGGAATTCTGGGAGTTGAAGTCCACAGGTCTTAAAGTTGCCAAGGTTGGACACACCCTGGCATGGGGTCTCCTGCTCAAGCAGGGGGTTGGACTAGAAGACCTCCAAGGTCCCTTCCAACCAGTGGTGGGATTCAAATAATTGAACCCCCGATTCTCTGCCCTCATGATTTCTTCCAACAACCAGTTCACCAAACTGCTCAGCCAAAGTTAACAACTGGTTCTCCCGAACTGGCACGAACTGGCTGAACCCCACCACTGCTTCCAACCCTGTTACTCTATGGTTATTGTGGGGAAACAGACGGGGTTTGGCCCAAATCCATCCAAGATTTGCCAGAGGGGTGTGTGCTTGGCCTACAAAATTCCCATCTCTTTCCTTGCAGCTGTGTGGAAAGTCGTCAAAAATTGAGGGGGGCCCCTCCCCCAAAGTTAGGCCAAGTTGTCCCGATCTGGCATCTCCCAAACTCCCACAATCTCTCAGCCAGGCTGGCTTCTGATTGCTAAGAATTGTGGGAGTCCCACTCCCCAAATCCAGAAGGTACCAGATAGGGAAATGCTGAGATGAGGATGGCACATCAATGTGAGCTGTGGCAAGAAGGTTTGCTGTGTCTGTCAGCGTAGTGTCCAGAGCACGGAGGCGCTACCAGGAGACAGGCCAGTACATCAGGAGACGTGGAGGAGGCCGTAGGAGGGCAGCAACCCAGCATCAGGACCGCTACCTCCGCCTTTGTGCAAGGAGGGACAGGAGGAGCACTTTCAGAGCCCTGCAAAATGACCTCCAGCGGGCCACAAATGTGCATGTGGCTGCTCAAACGGTCAGAAACAGACTCCATGAGGGTGGTATGAGGGCCCGATGTCCACAGGTGGGGGTTGTGCTTACAGCCCAACACCGTGCAGGACGTTTGGCATTTGCCAGAGAACACCAAGATTGGCAAATTCACCACTGGCGCCCTGTGCTCTTCTCAGATAAAAGCAGGTTCACACTGAGCACATGTGACAGACGTGACAGGGTCTGGAGACGCCGTGGAGAACGTTCTACTGTCTGCAATATCCTCCAGCATGACCGGTTTGGCAGTGGGTCAGTAATGGTGTGGGGTGGCATTTCTTTAGGGGGCCGCACAGCCCTCCATGTGCTCGCCAGAGGTAGCCTGACTGCCATCAGGTACCGAGATGAGATCCTCAGACCCCTTGTGAGACCATATGGTGGTGCGGTTGGCCCTGGGTTCCTCCTAATGCACGACAATGCTAGACCTCGTGTGGCTGGAGTGTGTCAGCAGTTCCTGCAAGACGAGGCATTGATGCTATGGACTGGCCCACCCGTTCCCCAGACCTGAATCCAATTGAGCACATCCGGGACATCATGTCTCGCTCCATCCACCGAGGTCACATTGCACCACAGACTGTCCAGGAGTTGGGGGATGCTTTAGTCCAGGTGTGGGAGGAGATCCCTCAGGAGACCATCCGCCACCTCATCAGGAGCATGGCCAGGTGTTGTAGGGAGGTCATACAGGCACGTGGAGGCCACACACACTACTGAGCCTCATTTTGACTTGTTTTAAGGACATTACATCAAAGTTGGATCAGCCTGTAGTGTTTTTTTCCACTTTAGTTTTGAGTGTAACTCCAAATCCAGACCCCCATGGGTTGCTACATTTGATTTCCATGGATAATTTTTGTGTGATTTTGTTGTCAGCACATTCAACTATGTAATGAACAAAGTAATAAGAATATTTCATTCATTCAGTTCTAGGATGTCTTATTTTTGTGTTCCCTTTATTTTTTTGAGCAGTGTAGATTGACGCCACAATTACTTTGGTTCTCAGGAAAAGGATAAGCCCAAAGCAAGCAGGTCACATTTACATTTCAGCGCGATGTTAGCTGGAGACACAGCTGGGATTTCAAGACAGGATTTCACAATTTATACAAATCGAGCATCGCATTGGCCAACGCGGCCTTCTCCACCCTGCTGTGAGCTAATTTCCCAGCATGCTGAAGACAGACGGAGTGTAGGAGGGATGGTGGGAAACGAGAAGAATCCATTTCCGCCTTGAAGACGAGCACGGCGGCATCAGGGATGGGACTCTGGCCAGACCAGGAAGAGAAGGGAAGGGAAGGGTTGGCACTGGCTGGCTTGGGCATTCACCTGGAAATGGGTGGCAGGATGCTAATGGAAGGAACTGGTTTGGCATCCCAGGCCTCACCTGGCTCAGGTGGGACTCCCAAATCCAGCCCTTCAGGGGTTCCTTTTGGGGGGGAGGTCAGAAGCAGCCTTGGGGGCTGAAGTCAACCTATCCAAAGCACCGGAAGGCAGGACCAAGAGCAACGGATGGAAACTAACCAAGGAGAGAAGCAACCCAGAACTAAGGAGGAATTTCATGACAGTGAGAACAATTCACCAGCGGAACTGCTCGCCTCCAGAAGCTGTAAATGCTCCAACACTGGAAGTTTTAAAGACGAGATTGGACAACCATTTGTCTGAAGTGGTGTAGGGTTTCCTGCCTAGGCAGGGGGTTGGCCCCTTCCAACTCTTCTAGTTTGTCTCACTGGTGCCAAGGTTGGACTCCCCTGTTCTAGAGTTTGCTCTGGTGTCTCCGCTGAAGGCGTCCTTCAGAGCCCCCACCCCACTCTCTGCCCCCTCTCTGCCCCATCCTTTCAAAAGAGAAAGTCTTGGGCACAGGGGGGATCTCTGTGTGTGTGCGTGTGCGTGTGTGGCTGAGGTCACACATCACACCCAGCCACAATGGGGTTGCTCGGCTCTTGGCTTGGTGTGTGACACCCTACTGTGGCTTGCAGGCTGCTATTTGTGGTTTAATGCATTGACTTAATCCGTCGCATTGTGGTATTCTCGGTGATTAGTGGCGGAGACGATAAAGAGTTAGCCTGACGAGAGAAAAACGAGATCCAGAGCTAGGATGGGCCTGGTTTGGCAACCTTGCAGAAGAATTGACTGACGGATGGATCTCCTGACTTGGGAGCCATTTCTTGGCCTCTGGATGTGGAACCTCCGTTTTCCTGGATTCAGAACATAGAAAAATAGGGTTGGAAGGGGTCCTTAGAGGCCTTCCAGTCCAACCCCCTGCTTGAGCAGGAGAACCTATACACGTTGACTTACAACCGTTCATTTAAGGACCAAAGTTGCAACATTGAAAAAAGTGACCTACGACCGTTTTTCACACTTACGACTGTTGTAGACAACCTCATGGTGAAGTCATCAAAATTGGGGCGCTTGGCAACCGACTCAGATTTACGATGGTTGCAACGTCCCGGAGTCACATGATTCCCCCTTTTGCGACCTTCCATGGGAAAGGTCGCAAAAGTGAAGCCCACCAGGAAGCCGGATTCACTCAAGAACCGCTTGTCCCGTTTAACAACTGCAGGGATTCGCTGAACTACTGGGGTAAGGGAGGTCGTAAAACGGGGCAAAACAGCTCCCTTAGCGACCGTCTCACTCTCAGCAGCAGACCTTTTGGGCTCAGTCGTCCGTTCTATTCCAAAGGAGACGCAAACACAGCGGGGATTTCCTCGCTTGTGGTAAAGTCTGAGTTGGCCAGAGGCTGCTGCGACTTCAGAGCTGGAACCGGCGTTTCCTCCTCCTGCAAACCGGAGTTTAGGGCAGACGGAGCCTTTCCGGGGGGCCTTCCGGTTATGACACAGGAAGCGGAGTCGAGGGGGGGTGGGTGGCCCAGACACAGGACAACCGTCATCCCAACTGGGGGGGGGAGGGGAATGGGGGAGGGGAGAGGTGGTGTGCTGGAGAGGAACGGTTGGAAGAATTGACCTTCTGGGTTCAGTTCCAAGTGGGGAAAAAGACACTGGAAACATGGAGGCTGCTTGGAAAGGTGGTTTAATGGTGGACAGCAGGACCACGTGGCTCGGAGCTCCAAAGAGAGAAGGACGATCACAGGCTTGAGGATGTTGGGTGGAGGGAAAGAAGGGAAGAAACACTGAGAGACCCTTCGTTGGGGCCCCACCTTAGTGTTTCCTGTCCCTGTGTAAGAACTGCATCCCATTGGCTGCCAGACTCCCGGGGGGCGGGGTCTTAGCTGGACCGCGTGGCTTCACCTGAGTGCTGGCTGATGCAATCTTCCCAGGCCAGGTGGTAAGATGTGTAGAGGCCTTTGTTATGTAGAATAGATTGGCCCAGGCCTTTAACAAAGGTGGGGGTGGGGTGAGCTTCTGTTTCTGAGTTTCCACTTCTCTTTTTAGGGGAAATATTCTGCCTTTTTAAATATATCCTAGGAGAGGGATGGGGGCTAACTTCCTACAGAAGGAAGGGGTGGTGGGTGTGTGGGTGTGAAGGGGGGTATCCATTGCAACCGTGTCTCTGCCTCCCATGAACAGGTCTGGTGAGGCCCCCGTAACACGTTCCCAGCCCTCAAGAGGAACCTGTTTTCGCACCCAGCAGCGGATGTGTTGGGGTGTGTGTGTGTGTGTGTGTGTGCGCCTCTTGCAACCACAAAGGCCACTTGCATCACAGGTTGGAAAATATGTGAACTGCCCAGACGGAAAGGGTGGGGAACACTGCAGCGCTATGGGGGTGGGGGGCTGTTGCAGGGGCCTCTGAGCCTCCCACAGGTAGCCTTCCACTCCACAGCCGCACCTGGAAGCAGAATTTCCACCGCTGAGCCGGGTTAGAGGCTTGTTAGAGGGGAGCCTTCGTAAGGCCACACCTAGAGTCCTGCAGCCAGTTTTAGTCACCACCCTATAAAAAGGAGGTTGAGACTCCGGAAAGAGGGCAGAGAAGAGCAACCAGGAGGATGAGGGGACTGGAGGCTGAAACATACAATGAACGGTTGCACCTGGCTAGTCGAGTGGAGAGAAGGACCAGGGGAGGTAGGAGAGCAGCCTTCCAATATGTGAAGGGAGAGGGAGAGAAAGAAAAGGAAAGAAAAAGAGGGAGAGGAAGGAAGGAGAGAAAGAAAGAAAGAAAGGAGAGAAAGAGAGGGAGAGAGAGCAAGGGAGAGTGACTGGAGGCGAAAACATACTATGGATGGTTACGGGAACTGGGCCTGGCTGGTCTACGGAAGAGAAGGACCAGGGGAGACAGGAGAGCAGCCTTCCAACATTTGAGGGGCTGCCCCCAGAGAGGAGGAGGGGGTCAAGCTATTCTCCAAGGCACCTGAAGGCCAGAGAAGGAAGAATGGATGGAAACTGAAGAAGGAGAGAGATTCAACCTGGAAATAAAGAGAAACTTTCTGACAGGGAGAACAACCAACCCATGGAACAGAAGTTGCCTTCAGAAGTTGTGGGAGCTTCATCCCTTGAGACCTTCAAGAAGAGACTGGACTGGCATCTGTCAGAAATGGTGTAGGGTCTTCCGCTTGGGCAGGGAGTGGGACTAGATGACCTACAAGGTCCCTTCCAACTCTGGTTATCTGTTACCTGGAACCGTGCCCAGTTTGGCAATCTTGTTTTGCCACGGTTGTTAAGCGCTGTTGTGGTTGTTAAGTGAGCCGCACGGTTGTTTAAACGAATCCCCCCGTTGGTTTTGCTGGTCCGAAGGTGACTGGGGGGAAGACAGGAATGGCAAAATCCCGGGAGGCTTCAGCTGTCATCGTAACCGTGAAGACCGGACATAACTCACTTTTTCTCAGTGGTAGGGTAACTTCGGTTGCTAAGGTTCGTATGTTGAGGTTCGTATGTTGAGGACCATCGGTGAAGGGGCAGTGGGTGGCAGGAAGAGGGTCCTGGTGGGAAAGCACCCAGAGGGGCTGAAATGGTGCAAGAAAATGCCAAGAGGGATGGAGAAGGCTGTGGGGGGCAGGAGGAGGGGCTGGGCAAAGGTGATCGGCCATTGCAGGCAGAGCCAGCTGAGCTATAGGCCAGGGGTCTCCAACCTTGGCCACTTTAAGCTTGGCGGACTTCAACTCCCAGAATTCCCCAGCCAGCAAAACTTTAAGCCTGGAGGACTTCAACTCCCAGAATTCCCCAGCCAGCAAAACTTTAAGCCTGGAGGACTTCAACTCCCAGAATTCCCCAGCCAGCTGGCTGGGGAATCCTGGGAGTTGAAGTCCTCCAGGCTTAAAGTTGCTAAGGTTGAAGATCCCTGCTTATAGGCAGTCTAATGTTTCATTTAGTGACCATTCAAAGTTACAACGGCCCTGAAAAAGGGGGGCTTATGATTGTTTTTCACACTTTTGCCTCCGTCGCAGTATCCCCGTGGTTACATGATCCAAATTGGGGCAGCCGGCAACTGGCTCGTACTTATGACGGTTGGAGGGTCCCACGATCCCCTTTTGCAACCTTCATGACAGGGGAAGCCGATTCCCTTTCCAGCTGCAGTGATCCACTTAAGAACGGCAGTGATTGGCTGAACACCTGTGGCCAAAACAGGTCATAAAAATGAGACACCGTTCCTTGGAGCCTAGAAATTGGGGGGCTCAGTTGTAGCTGTAAGGTGAGGACTTCCTGCAAAGAGGGGACTCAGCCCCCTGGCTGTCCTTGCAGGGGGGCTGCCTGAGCCCCCCAGAAAGCCCCCTTCCCCTCGGGCCTTATCCGCAGGGATCTTCCGTTTCCACATTCCGGCCTTGAGGCTGACCCGCTGGTGGACAGGAATTAGCACCACGTCCTGCCAGTCTGACAGGCTGTGTGCCAAGGCCGGCTGGGCTGGCCACGGGCCCTGGAGCAGGGTGAGAGGGGTGGGAGATGGAGACCAGCCGGCCAAGCTGTCCTGCGTCAGCCCGGCTGCCTCCCAGCCCTTCGAGGAATTCAGAAAGTGGGTCAGGGGAGGAGGGGCAGCCCAGCTCTCCAAAGCAAACAGCTGGAGAGATGATGCAGCTGCTGCTTGACGAGAGGCGGCCCAGGACTGGCATCCAGCTTGGCAGCAGCCGGACCCTGGCAGAGTGGGCCGGGGGGGGGCAGGAGCAAGTTGCTGCTAGGAGGAGGAGGAAAAGAAGGAAGGAGAAGAGGAAAAGAGAAAAAAGAGGAGGAGGGGGAGGAAAAAGAAGGAAGGAGAAGAGGAAAAGAGAAACAGAAGGGGAGGAGGATGAAAAAGGGGGAACGAGAAAGAAAAGGAGAAAAAGAAGGAAGGAGAAGAGGAAAAGAGAAAAAGAGGAGGAGGGGGAGGAAAAAGAAGGAAGGAGAAGAGGAAAAGAGAAACAGAAGGGGAGGAGGACGAAAAAGGGGGAACGAGAAAAGGAGGAGGAAAAAGAAGGAAAGAGAAGAGGAAAAGAGAAAAAGGATGAGGAGGAGGAAAAAGAAGGAAAGAGAAAAGGAAAAGAGAAAAAAGAAGAGGAGGGGGAGGAAAGAGAAAGAGAAGGAAAGAAAAAAGAGAAACAGAAGGGGAGGAAGACGAAAAAGAGAAGGAACAAGAAAAGAAAAGGAGGAGGAAAAGAAGAAAAGAGAAGAGGAAAAGAGAAAAAGGAGGAGGAGGAGGAAAAGAGAGAGAATGGAGGAGGAGGGGAAGAATGGAAATCGTTCTTTCTATGTATGTTTTTGTTTTCCTTTCTTTCCCTTTGTATCCCTTTGCGCCTCGTTTTCTCGCTCTTCCTCTTCTGAGCGGGACTTGGGAGTCGGGACCCTCAAGGGGGGCCTGGCGACTCCCACCCTGGACCCAAGAAGAAGAGCCAACAAACCACCAACCAGGCCAGGTTTCGGCCACTGAGGGTCTCCAGCTGAGGTCCTTGAGGGGAGGGGGGTGCAGGCCCCCCCTCCCTGACCCTTCACAGGGTGGGGTGGGGAGATGGGTTTTGTAGTTCTTAGAAAACATCCAAGGGGGCAGCGGGACGCTGAGGGGGCAGAGTGGCTTTTTCGGCCGGAGGGCTCAGGCTCCGATTTGGCTTGAGCAATCTTCGAAATTCAGCCCTTCTCGAAAACTTCCCCAGGGCCTCCTCCTCCTCCTCCTCCTCCTCCTCCTCCTCCTCCTCCTCCTCCGCTTTGTGCAATGGGGGGGGGATAAATTTAGCCTGGTCTTTCCTGGATTGTGGGTGTTTTGGGGGTTGGGGCGGGGAGTCCCTGCAGCCGGACTTCTGCGAAGGGAAGCAGGAAGGGAAGGGGGGCTGGAAGCTGCTTTCGTAGGGCAGCGGAAACCAAGATTTCGGTTTCTCAGGCCAGGAGAATGGATTGACCGCAGGGGACAGGACAGGACGTAGAACAGGGGCGGGTGTAGAGTAGAGTAGAAATTAGAATAGAACAGGATAAGAAATAATAAAATAAAAATTAGAATAGAGTAGAGTAAGAAATTAGAAGGGAACGGAACAGAATAGAAAATAAGGAACAGAATGGAAGAGGACGGAAGAGAATATTGGGTGATTAGATACACCAGGAGTTGGTCTCCATGTGTAGACAGGATCCTCCCAACTGGGGTGCCAGTGGGGTGACCTCTGGGTCGCAAAGCTTCTATGGACCCCCAAGAAACCAGGGAGGGTCTTTTTGGGGTGGGGAGTCGACAACCGTGGCTGTGGCCTACAGGTTGTCCTTGACTTATGGCCACAACGGGGACCAAGAATTCCTACTGTTAAGCCAGGCAATGAGTGAGTCGGGCCCGATGTCACGACGATTTTTGCCAGGTTCCTTAAGCAAATCGCCGCTCTCATTAAGTGAGTCATGCGGTCATTAAGTGAGCCCGGCTTCCCCCACGGGCTTCGCTTGTCAGACGGTCTCAGAGGGGGGAAATCACACTGCAACTGTCGTAAAGAGGAGCCTCCGAATTCTGATCCCGTGACCGCAGGGATGCTGCGACGGTTGTAAGCGTGGAAAAGAGTGGTCCCAGTCACTAAACGAACCATGGTAAATCAGGGACCGCCTTCCCAACCAATCTCCTTCTGAGCGTGTAAGAAGGACAAACGTCTCCTGGGCGTCGTTCAGCTTTTCATGTTCGGCATGACGAGTGTCAAGAAGAGCTTCCTGTTGAGTGCCGCAGCGCTGCTCCCCACAAGCCCCCCCCATCCCCCCCCACCCCTCCCCAGGGCCTGTGGTCCTGTGGTTGCCCCCTCCCTCCCTCTCTCCCTCCCTCCCTCCCTCCCGCCTGCGCCAGCACTTCCGGCCTGCTTGTTTTTGCAAACGATTTTGCTTTGCTGATCTTCGCTTTCGGTTTCCTCCCAGCCCTGACAACGATCAGTGGAAACGTGTGCAGGTTGTGACAGCGCATCACACACACACCACACACCACACACACATGCTCCCGATGAGCCCAGCGACAGCAGAACAAACTGTTCTGACCTGGGAGGATGAGAGAGAGAGAGAGAAAACCGAAAAGGAAAGAAAGGGGCCGCCCAAGGCTGACACAGGCCGGATCCGGCAGCCCCTCCCTCCCTCCCTCCCTCCCTGCCATGCACGCAGCTGGACGATGCTGCCCCCGCCTGGCACCCAAGCCAGCCTGCTCCACCTCTGGCTCCCTCAGCCCCTGCACACAGACCCCACTGACTAAGTAAATTGCAACTGGCTGGGTTTGCCTGGAAGTAGTTTACTCCGCTTACAACCATTCACTTAGTGACTGAGGTTGCAACGGCATCGACTTGGCTTAATCCTAGGAAAGGAGACCAACAGGAGATCCCGAGTGGAGAACTAGGGCGCGGCGGGGGCAAACCAAGCTGAAAGAAGGCAAATCTCCCCAGGCTTTTGTGGGGAGAACTTACAGCGACACCCCTGGTGTCGTCAGGAGCCGAGACCCAAAAGAACCCCCGGCTGCTTTATGGCAGGTGGCTCCCAGGTGGGTCAATGGGCAGGTGGGTCACATTTGTTTCCTGTCTCGGCAAAGGCCGTTGTTTAAAGTTGCCAAACTGGGCAGCTTTAAGATACTTGGGCTTCAGCTTCCAGGATTCTGGCTGGGGAGTTTTGGGACCTGAAGTCCACATTCTGTGGGAATTCTGGGAGTCGGAGTCCACACACCTGCTGCCTGGGGAATTCTGGGAGTTGGTCACCTCTTAATGTAGCCCAGTATGAAAAAAAACCCCACAACTTTTAGGCGGCCTGGCACCTTCTGCCCCTGAAGTCAAGTTGAAGAAGAAGGCCAAGGAAGCCACTGGCTCTCTGCTGCGCTTTTGCCCCTTCGAAAGCAGGCCGGCCCACAGGGGGCGCTGCAGAGAGGCTGCGGGGACGGCATCGCGCCACTAGATGGCGCCCTTGACTCCCCAAACGAAAGCCGCTCCGCTCAGAAGAACCCAAGAGATTCCAGCTGCACCGGCGGCCCCTCCCGCCCTCCTGCCGTTCGCAGGACCCCGACCCAACCGGGCCCCCGAAAGCCACACGGCCAGAGTGGCCCCTCCAGCCAACGAGGCGAGGGATCCACAGCCCGTCATAATGTGTATTCATTGGGTTTATGAGCCCGGCGGGGCTGAGAAGAGGCTGCAGGCAGTTTGGGCTTCTCCCTCCACCAGCTGGCACCGCTTCCCACGTTTTGGGGCAGCCAAGGAGCGCCTTCTGCCCCCCCGCAGAGAAAGAGGGCGGAGAGGGGAATCTTCCTCTTGTCATATCTCCGTGGACTGCGGATTATTAGAGGATTTCATGCCAAATTTCCACTTGTTATTCTCCTTCCATTTTATTCTCCTGCCTGAGCAGGGGGCTGGACTAGAAGACCTCTGAGGACCCTTCCAACTCTGTTATTCTGCCCAAATAGTTGCTCTCCACGCCTCACGTGGCATCGCAGAACCGACCCCAACCACAGTCGCCATTAAAATTTGCCTCTGGAGCCTCCCTGCCTTCTCTCCCGGGAGTTAGGTCAAAGCGAGCCCCCGACTTCCCGTCCTGTGAGGTTTCGAACTCGGCTCTCTCTCCCCCCAGGTCCAGCGGCAGCTCCCTGCCCAGCCCGGCAGACATGTCCAGCGGCCTTCTCCGGCCTGAAAAAGGGGCCCGTGCCTCCTGTGGGTCCAGCCCCCAAGGGGAGGGCAGTGCCAGGCGCTCCCTCGCTCCCCTGCCCGGGGCAGCCGCGGTCAGTCGTGGGTCAGCTGGAACTTGGGGAGGGGGCGCCGCTTGGGTTTCCAGGGGGCCCCCAGGCGGAGGCGCAGGGTGGGGGCGATGACCAGCCTCTCGAGCAGCAGGGCGCCCACGAACCACAGCAGGCTGTGCTCCAGGGCGACGAGCCCCAGGAAGTGGTAGCGGAGGTGCCCGTGGTCCCAGGGACAGGCGCCGAGGCAGCGCAGCAGGTAGCCGATGCCCAGCTGCCAGAGGTAGATGCAGCTGGTGTAGAGGGAGCAGCGGGTCAGCAGGCAGCAGTCACCCCGCAGTTGCAGGTAGATGCCCTCCATGGTCATCCCACAGGTGCCGTAGGCCAGCAGGGAGCAGGCGCTGAGGGGCCCCCGGAAGGCCCAGTCCTGGTCCAGGATGAGGACCACGAAAAGGATCTCGCAGAAGTAGCCGTGGATGGCGTAGATGTAGGCCCGGCACAGCGGGCCCAGCGGTTCCCCAGAGCCCTCCATGGCTGGCCAGCTGCGGGCAGGAAGGAAGGAAGGGAAAATTTTGGGCAGGTGGGATTCTTGGCGGCTCGAGGGCAAACCCACCCAGCCCTCTGCAGCCCCACCTGGGAGTTGAAGTCCACAAGTCTCAAAGTGGCCCAGGTTGGAGACCCCGGAGCTGCAGGCTAGGAGGAGGGTCTTCGCTCTGCCCAGGGTGGTCTTGTATGACCCCATCCACCACCCTTGCCGATCTGACCCCTGCCCAACCGCCTTGGGGAATCCTGGGAGTTGAAGTCCACAGATCTTTTAAGTGGCCCAGGTTGGGGACCCCTGCTTAGCCAGGGGCCTCTAAACTTGGCCACTTTAAGACTGGTGGCCTTCAACTCCCAGAATTCTCCAGCACCAGCAGAGTTTACTCTCTTGCAATCCCTTCCTCTGCAATCTCTCTGCTTTGCGGGAGAGGAGAAAAAGAAACGGACACGGCTGGCTGGCTGGCTGGGGAATTCTGGGAGTTGAAGTCCACACGTCTTAAAGTGGCCAAGTTTGGGGACCTCTGGCTTAGCCAGTGTACTAACTTTGGATGGGGAGATGGGTGACATATCAGTTTAATAATCAATCAATCAATCACATCTCACCGCACCTCCTCTGGTCTGCTGAGAGGTTCGGCCAGCCTTCATGAGGACTAGGCGCTTAACCCGTCTTTTCCTTCTGAAAAAGGGGTCTTGCTGGCAGAGATCTGTAACCAACGTACTCGGGGTTGCAACGCACGATGGATTTGCACCTTCGCCTGCCCTTCTTGACCAGTTTATTTAATTTTCAGAGGAAGGGGGAGAGAAGACCAGGAAATCATGATTCCCCCTGTAACCCTCCTCTTCCTTCCTGTTACTCCGTGCAAATTCACGTTTGTTTGCACCTTGAGGGCTAGAAGCGTGGGTCTTTTTTGGTTTTGTTTTGTTTTGAAACCCTGACGAAATCCTTGGGAAGGTGGGGTGAAAGATGAAAGATAAAGGGGTCAGCAGATCTCCAGGTGGTTAGTTCTACCAGCTGAGGTTGTGGGGCAGCCCAGACTGGTTCTTCTGCCTCCGCCGGCAGCCAAGCAGGGCTGGGCTTCAGCTGGCTGCCAATTTGCCTTGTGCAAGGCCCCCTTTGTGCCCCCACAGGACCGTACCTCCCCCCCGCGGGAGGAGGGGTCTCAGGGCAGAGCGCCCCTGGACGCAGAGGCTCCACCAGCCCCTTTAAAACCAGCAAAGTTATTACTATCCCACTACTTTTTTTGCTGGCCTCTCTGGAGTTAATCCTATAGTAGCTACTCCTTGGTGTATTGTCGTCCTGTCCATCACCCCCTTTTCTCCAGCAGCTGGAGGTGGCTTACAGGGGTCCTTTAGAGCAGTGGTCTCCAACCTTGGCAACGTTAAGACCTGACCAAGGCAATGGGGAAGCCGGATTCACTTAACAACCATGTTACTAAGAAGTAGAGTGATTCACTTAACGACTTAAGGTTCTAAAACAGAGTCCTCCAAACTTGGCAACTTGAAGACTTGTGGACTTCAACTCCCAGAATTCTCCAGCCAGAGCTGGAGAAGATTTTAAAACAGAAGGTTTCTATGATAAATTGACTGATCTAGATAAGATTTTGACAGGTACTGATGAAAAGGTGATTAAAAAACTATATGGATATCTCTTTCTTCTTTTTTGTTCTTTTCTTTCCTTCTCTTTCCTTCTCTCTTTCTTTCTTCCTTCCTTCCTTCCTTCCTTCCTTCCTTTCCTTCCTTCCTTCCTTCCTTCCTTCCTTCCTTCCTTCCTTCCTTCCTTTCTTTCTTTCTTTCTTTCTTTCTTTCTTTCTTTCTTTCTTTCTTTCTTTCTTTCTTTCTTTCTTTCTTTCTTTTCTTTCTGTATCTATCCATCTTCCTTCCTTCCTTTTCTTTTACTCCCTCTCTCTCCCTCCCTTCCCCTCTCTCTCTCCTAGGCACTCCACCTGCTTTCCCAAGGAGACGCCAGAGGGCCGGGTCGGGTGCCTGGCTTCCTCTCCCCATGCCAGCAGCTGCCTGGGGTGACTTACCCTCCGAGTGGTGCCTTGGATGCCCTCCGCGGCCGGCGCTTTGGAAGGATTGGTCCAGGAGCCGGGAAGCACCTCCAGTGGCCCCTGTCAGGAGGGGAGGGATGCCTAGTGATTGGAGCCACACGGAGGGAACTCCTATTTCCACCCCCAGCTTAGGGGTGGGTCACTTCCTCCGGCTGAGGCCTCAATTTCCCCATTGTTGTGGCAGGTTAATTGGAGCTGCCTTGAAAGCCAGACTGAGGAGGAGCAGGAAGGCGGGTGCCTCTCCTTGCCGCCCTGCAGCATCCTCCAGAAATACAGGGAGTCCTTGACCTACGACCACAACGGAGCCCCAAATTTATGTTGCTAAGCGGGACGGCTGTTAAATGAGTTTTGCCCCCTTTGCCACAGACGTTAAAGTGAATCACTGCAGTTGTTAAGTGAGTCACATGGCCATTAAGTGAATCTGGGTTCCTGCTTGTCATAAGGCTGCAAAAGGGGATCGCCTGAGAGACCCTTTTTCACACTTTCACACTCTATTTATTTATCTATCTATCATTATCTATCCATCCATCCATCTACAGTATCTGTCTCTCTCTCTTTCTCTCTCTCTCTTTCTCTCTCTCTATATATATGGATAGATAGATAGATAGATAGATAGATAGATAGATAGCCAATTCTCTATCTCTATCTACCTATATGTCTATCTATCCATCTATCTGTCGTTCCTTCCATCTACAGTATCTGTCTATACACATCTGTCTGTCTGTCTGTCTGTCCGTCCATCCATCTAAAAACTAATCAGTCCTGTTGGCTGTCTGGGCCTGTTTACATGACCCTCAACATTAAATTTTGTGCACTGGACAAAAGTGCCCAGAGTGTAACAATCTTCCCCACTGGATCCCTTCCCTCCCGTCTCTCCCCCCCCTCCCTTCCGCCTGCCCTTCCCTCACCAGCCCCCCCTCCCAGCCAGGGCAGGGATCCTTCCCCGGGGATCTGTTCCCAGCCGTGGCTCTCCTGCCCTCTGTTGGCCGGCGCATGCAAGCGCATTGGTGGGCCCAGGAATAAAGAGACTCGTGTTTGTGTGTGTGTGTGTGTGTGTGTGTGTGTGTGTGTGTGTGTGCCAGGCGGATTCCTCTCTGTTCCATGCACAATCACACATTGTGCTTTGCAAAGCAAGACTGAACAGGGAAGGTTTTTTTTTTGGGGGGGGGGGACGTTAGGCTGAAAGCAGCACCCACCCCAGGAGGAATTGAGCTGACCCTGTATGGAGGAAACTGCCACTAGCCAAACAGTCCACAGAGGGGAAGGAAAATGCCCCCCAATTAAACCGTGGCTCCCTTCCCTGGATGCCAAGGGATCAGCCGACTGATCCTGGTTTGCATATCACCCACACATCTGGGTCAGGCTTAATCGAGCCAATTGAGGGCTTTAGGATTATCCGGTCCCGTGGCTGGTATCCACTGGAATGTCTGGCTAATACAACGGCTTCCAATCCAATTTAACCCAACCAGACTTTTATCACCGGGCAGCAACCCCCTTCTCTGCCCCACTCCCACCCCCAAGAGGTAAGCACGAAAACCTGAAACGCTAAAAGGGAACCAGGACCAATTTTCAGGTGCGAGGAGAGAGCGTGCCGAGAAGCGCAGAATTGTGCCAGTCCAGAAAGATCTATAGATAGCAAAGTCAGTGGGGAAGCTAGATTCACTTAACAACCATGCAGTGATTCACTTAACGATTGCAGGGATTCACTTAATGACTATGGCAAGAAAGGTCAGAAAATGAAGCGACATTCATTTAACAACTGTCTAGTTTAGCAGCAGAAATTTTGGGCTCAGTTGTAGTCGTAAGTCAAGGACTACCTATATAAAATTAAATAAAAAACCTGCAGAGAGAGAATTTGGTTCAAAATGCCACTTCTGGATGGAGGGCGTCTCTCTGTCCGGCCATGAAGGGACACCAGAAGGCAACATAACCTGGCCCAGAAAATTGAGAACCTTGAAGCGGTTTCTTTGGCACAGATATTCACATCTGTTGTGCATGTAGGTGTAAGAGTGTTGTATGTTTTTTCAAGAACAGTTGTTTTATCCCATGCTCAGTTTTGTGGGAGCGACGCATGTAGCCTGTAATCCTTCCCCTGGCCAGGTGACGCCATGGATTAGATAGGTAGAATTCTTTATTGGCCAAGTGTGGTTGGACACACAAGGAATTTGTCTTGGTGCAAATGCTCTTGGTGTACACAAAAGAAAAGAGACATTCGTCAAGAGTCAAGAATCATAAGGATGAGGGAGGAAGGAGAGATCCCAGCCTAGATATTGCACTAAGTGTGGTTTCTAAATTTATGGCTTGTTTGCATGAATCCTAGTTTGAAAAACAGGGTTTGTTCCTAGCAGTCAAAGCCCAGTACTTATACGGCTCAGCCAGGGAACTGCGGTTAAACCATCATGCTTACAGAATGGTTGGCAACTTTAAGACTTGTGGACTTCAACTCCCAGAATTCAGCTGTGCTGGCTGGGGAATTCTGGGAGTTAAAGTTGCCATGGGTTGGACAGCCCTGCCTTAAAATTAAGCCTGAAGCTATTCTGGAATTAGGTCCCCACATCCTGCTAAGCCAAACTGTGATTCATTTGGGGTTATCTTAGGTTGTCACTCAAACCAGCTCTACTGATTGGCAAACCAAGGTTTGAAGTGAGGGGGGGCGTTGAAGAAAATTCTGAAAGGAATTGACAACTTTTTGGGGCAAAAACTGCAGGCAAACATCACACGCCCCAAGACGGTGGGTGGGACCAGGACCAGAATCTCAATCAATTTCCCTTTAATGAAAAGTCAGTGGCCTGTGGTAGGTAAAACTCCAATTTGTGGAATTCGGGGCTTTTCCTTTTGGAAGATTACAAGCCAGTCAACAGGCTTTGAATTTTTTTAGGGGGAGGGTCTCCCGGACAGGAACAATATGGGTCTCCAAGGCAGAAACAGGGGGATTTCATGGGCAGAAATGGGGAGGAGGGTCTCCTGCAGAAACAGAGTCGGTGGGGTCTCCCTCGCTCCCCCCTCCCCAACTCAATCCTCCTTGAGCGCAAAAGCGGCGCGGGGCCGGAGGGGATTCGCGGCGCCATCTACCCGGAGCCGCAGGGTGGTGCGGATGACCAGCGTCTCCAGCAGGATGGAGCCCACGAACCAGAAGGGGGCGTACTCGAGCGTGACCAGCCCCATGAAGTTGTAGGTGAAGTGGCTGTAGTCCCACGGGCAGGCGCCAAAGTGCCGCAGCAGCGCGCCCGTGGCAAACTCCCACAGGTAGATGCAGACGGTGTAGAGCGCACCGCGCGTGGGCAGCCGGCAGCGGCCCCGCAGGCGCAGGTAGAGGCGCTCCAGGATAAGCCCGCAGGTGCCGTAGATGAAGGGCGCCCAGGCGCTGCTGCCCCCATGGAAGCGCCAGTCCCGCGCCGCGGCGAAGTCCCAGGTGGCCGTGAACAGCACCTCCGCCAGGTAGCCGTGCAGGGCGTACAGGTACCAGCGACCCAGCGCGCTCAGCGGCTCTGTGGGGCTCCCCATGGCTTGGCACCTGCAAGGGGGGGGGGTGTGAAGGGAAGAGGGACGGTGGTGAGGGGGAGGCAGTTTCATAGTGTCCCACCATACAGGTAATCCTAGACCAGAGGTCTCCAATCTTGGCAACTTTAAGACAGGTGGACTTCAACTCCCAGAATTCCACTTTAAGACTTGTGGACTTCAACTCCCAGAATTCAACTTTAAGACTGGTGGACTTCAACTCCCAGAATTCCACTTTAAGACTTGTGGGTTTCAACTCCCAGAATTCCACTTTAAGATTTGTTGACATCAACTCCCACAATTCAACCTGAAGACTTGTGGACTTCAACTCCCAGAATTCCACTTTAAGACTTGTGGACTTCAGCTCCCAGAATTCAACCTGAAGACTTGTGGACTTCAACTCCCAGAATTCCACTTTAAGATTTGTGGGCTTCAACTCCCACAATTCAACCTGAAGACTTGTGGACTTCAACTCCCAGAATTCCACTTTAAGATTTGTGGACTGGGAGTTAAATTCCACAAGTCTTAAAGTTGCTACGTTTGGGGACCCCGGTGTAGAGAGAGTCAGCAGAGTCTGTGCCTCAGCTGTGCTCTTTTTATTTATTTATTTATTAAATGTCTATGCTTCCCATCTCAGTATCAGGGTCTCTGGGCAATTTATAGCATAATAAAAAGCAGATTATAAAACAGGATGTCCAACCGTGGCCACTTGAAGGCCATGCTGGCTGGGGAATTCTGGGAATCGAAGTCCACAGATCTTAAAGTGGTCAAGGTTGGAAAAAAATACTAAAACAATAAATACAACATTAGGATTAACAGAAAATTAGCTAAGATGTGACCTGCATACAACAAGGTAGATTTAGGGTCTTCTATTTCATCCGTAGAATGTCACTTCCCCAACCTCCATCTGGATCCCAGAATTTCCTGAAAGAATCGGAGGGTCTCCTCCCTCCTCCCCCCCTCCTCAGGAGCATCTGGAGACAACAGTCCCCCCCTTGCCCCCGAAATTGTGTTCACCTTTCCCAAACCTCCTGAGCCGGGCTTGTTTAGGCATCCTGTGGCAGGGAGTTCCACCTGCCCATTAGGGTTCCTGGTCAGCTTCTTCCCGGGAGCATCCGAAGAGCCAAACAGCCTCCAACCTCACCACCTGCTCTCTTCTTTGCGTGAGTGGCATCCCTTCATACCAATTCCTTACCTCCCAGGTGATGCTACAGGCTTTGGTTGTGTTAACAGACCCGCAAATGAGGCAGGAGTCCGAGGAGGAGGACCGCCACACTGCCACAACCCTGCAAGGAGAGGTCTCCCTGTGAGTAAAGTAGCACCAAGTTTTGTTTTGGGGCCGGTCCTACACCCTGTTTGGTGGGTGAGTCACTCTCCGTCCTTGGAAGACACAAATAATCATTTGGTTCAGCCGGATGCAGGAAGCAGCATTTCCGTCTTACCTTTCATCTTGGATTCACAACCTCCAGGGCAGACGCAGGTGGTTTTTAAAAGATTTGTAAGTAATTTGCAAGGCCGCAGAGTATCCAGCTTAAAGCCCAAGTCGCCCCGCCACGATGCCACGGAAGCCCAGGTGCTTTTCGGCCCATCCCGGCAAAGGTGAGGAGGACCTCACCTGGTCTCCTGAATCTCTGCCCCGGCCCTCCAGGCTCCTCTGGGGCAGCTGGCTTGGCACCTACTCAGGTTTTTGGATCTCCCCCAACCAGGCTGGTAAACAGGAAGCCTACCCTAATTCTAGCCTTAGCCCTGACCACAGTCACTCTGTGGGCTCCTGCTTACAGGTAGTCCTCACCTTACGGCCACAATTGAACCCGAACGTCCTGTTGCTAAGCGAGGCTCTTCGTTAAGTGTGTTAACCCTTTCCTTCCCCAAGTGGTTAAGCGAACCTGGCTTCCCGCAGTGATTTGGCTGGTCAGGAGGTCGCAAAAGGGGATCCCATGACCCCCAGGAACACGGCCACCATCATAAATAGGAGCCAGTTACCAAGCAGAGCCTGAATCACGAGGGGTAGATCCGGAAGGGTGGCAGCTCAGGGCAGAGCCAGCAATGGGCAGGTGCTACCGGAGAGGACAGGTAAGCCTGGGAGCACATGAGGAAGAGAGGCACATCCTTACCTGGCGGTTTGGCTAATTTTGGCAAGTCCAGGTGTTGAGTTTGGCTTTTAAAGGGGCTTTGAGGAGAGGCTGGGAGGCGCAGGGAAGGCGACCGGTGGAGGATCAGGTCTGAAATGTCAGTTTTTTTTCTTTGCTCTGAAATCCAGGTAAGGAAAGGGGGATCCCCATAAGGGCTGGGGGTGCCTTTTAGGGCCTTGCTGCCAGGGAGAGAAAAGGGGGCTTTGGGGCACTTGGGGTCTTGGCCCAGGTCAGCCCTTCCAGGTAGGCCAGGGCAGGAAACCACCTGGGTGTCCTCCCTCCAGGTACAAATGTCCAGGCTCAAATTATCCTCCTTCCCACTCGTGATGTGAAGTCCTGTCTCTCTGGAGGAGGCTGGCATGATGGGAAAGGTGGAAGGGTGGAAAAGAGGGAAAGGAGGAGGAGGAGGCTAGAAGACCTGAAGGACCCCATTCCCTTGGGAAGGAAGGAAGGAAGGAAGGAAGGAAGGAAGGAAGGAAGGAAGGAAGGAAGGAAGGAAGGAAGGAAGGAAGGAAGGAAGGAAGGAAGGAAGGAAGGAAGGAAGGAAGGGAAATGAGAGAATAAGGAAGAGAGGGAGAGAGGGAGGGAGAAAGGAATGAAGCAGAGGGAGGGAGAGAGGAAAAAGGGAAGGAAGGAATGGAAGGATGGTGGGGAACGGAAGAATCCTTCCATTCCCCACCATCCACTCAGAGCTGAAGAAGCTTCTTGGATGAAGAAATGAAACGTCTTCAAAGAAAAATCAGAAAGTCCAGTTGCCTCTTAAAAAAGCACCTTTGGGACTACCTGTATATGACTTTTTAAAATGCCTGTCCCACCTGTCCCAACACCTTTCCCAATTCATCTGCAGCCCTTTTAAATTGCATCACCTGTTCACCACCCTCAATGGTCAAATAGTTTTCCGGTGATTAAATAGACATTATTTAGAACTGTGTATTTCATGGTCAAAGAATCCAATTACCTGCATGGGTCCTCTCTCACCTGTGCAGCCTCTTTTTAGGGTGTGTATCTCTCTCTCTCTCTCTCTCTTATTTATTCTTTCCTTAAGAAAACTTATAAGGCCGCCCAACTCACGCGCGGTGACTTCCGGCAACAGAAATAAGACCTCAGAGATACATAATTCACGGGTATTTTTAATGGCACCCCCGCCCTTGTGATCTGTGTTGTTTGTGTAGATTTGCCTCAGGAGGTGCTTCTGTTTGTACCTCTTAGTTATATAAATGGGATTATTGGGTGAGATTTTCCCTACTGACTATTAATCACCTTCAGATGGAAACTCTCAAAATTATAGGGCCGGGATCTCCACGCTTGTGGACTTCAACTCCCAGAATTCCCTAACACGAATGCGTTCTTTTTGAGGAGAATTCCCCCCCCCCCGTTTGTGGCCTGCTGATTCTCTTGCACCCCCTTCCTCTACAATCTCTCTGCTCTGGGGGGGAAGGAGGAAAGAAACGGGAATGGAGAATTCTGGGAGTTGAAGTCCACAAGGCTTCAAGTCGCCAAGCTTGGAGACCCCTGTTTTATAGGGTAACATCTAAGAGAGGCTAGAATAATTTTAAAGACTCACCGGAGATCTGGGCCCTGCTCATTCCAGAGATGCCTCCCCACCCAACCTGTGGCCTCCCCCTCCCCAAACCTTTAAGGGCAGCCCCCAGCCCCTCACCCTTAATCGCTTGTCCTTTTTGGTTCCATAGGGCGGCACATACAGAGTGGGCTAATTAGGGGGCTGGTCAATGGTCCCAACTGTAATGGTAATATGGGTGCTAGAAAGGTGGGTGGGGGTCCATAGGGGGGGAGGTGTCCTTGTTTATCGGCCGCACAGCCAGACATGGTTTCAACCTATTGGGAGAAGAGCTTTTCCCCCCGAATGCTTTGGGAGCAGGATTGTCCGTTTGGCAGGGTTCACTCTTGGCAATGGAGACCCCTGCCCATCTATCGAGGGGAGGGGGCTGTTTCAGCCTCTCCTTAAGAATCTTCCAGGCAAGCCCAGGCATTGTTCAAACACACCCACACCCACAATGTGAATGAGATGGGCGATTTCTATATTTGACATAGACGTAAATAAAACGAAGACAGATGTCCACCCTATAGAGAGGTTTGTGTTTTTCAAACATGGCCTCTTTAAGACTTGTGGATTTCAACTCCCAGGATTCCTCATGCTGGCTAGGGAATTCTGGGAATTGTAGTCCACCTGTCTTAAAACTGCATGCTGGCTGGGGAATTCTGGGAATTGTAGTCCACGCATTTTAAAGTTGCATGACCTCTGGGGAGTTCTGGGCTTTGTAGTCCACCCACCTTAAAGTGGCCAAGCGTGAAAACCAGCTCTAAGGCTCTCCTGGACCAAAGGGTGGCCCTTCCTCTCAAGACCTCAACACCTGACGGTCACAAAAACCGTGCCTGGAATCTCCCTGAGGCTGAGAGAAGAGGAGGAGGAGGAGGAACCTCTCACACCCCAAACCTTCCATCCTGGCTTGGCAAAAAGCCACCTTGTGACTCGGGCACCTGCATGGGGCGTTGAAGGAGGGCTGGAGAGCCCTCCACCTGTCCTCCAAGTTCTCCACTCCAACCTCCAGTGCCTGGTTTGGAAACCCTCCCAACAAACTCCAGCTGGGTCCGGTTTCCTCGACCAGGATCGGCACTTCACAGGTGGGGCAATACTTTTTTGGCGTCGCATTTTTGTGCACTTTGCACCCAAACCATTTGGGCCTCCCGCGAGATGCTGGCTGCATACTAAGCCAGGATCCTGGTTGCTGCTCTTGGGACGCATCCTGGTTTGGTGCCGGGAACTGCAGAGGGGGGTCCTCTTCCTTTTGCCTGTGAGGGATGGGTGGGGATCACTCCCCAAAGTCGGGGAAAGGGTGGGAAGGACCCATCAATGTTATGGGATTTAGCTCACCTCCCCCCCCCCCGCCCACCCCAATTCGCACTGCGTTCCCTGGGTGGCATTGTGTTGCATTGGGGGTGATGGGGGCTGTCTGTGCTCGTTATTCTTTTATATTAGGGTGTATTTTTTAATTGCCCGTAACAGCCCAGAGTCAGTGGGGGAGGGGCATATCAACCTTCTAAATAACATAAATAGAATAAAAAAATTGCACTACGTTGCACTGCATGGCATGCAGATTAGAACCAACATTTTGAGGAGCTTCTGGGGGCTCTTCCTGAGCCCGGGGAAAGACCCCCCATGAAACTGAGATGGCCCCACAAACTCTTTCCCTCCCCGATTTATACCAGACCACCAGCAGCTCCCGGGTTCAAGGGTGGAAACTTCCCACCTCTGGAAAGTCACGGCGAGGGATCTGCACCCAAACTCTCAAAATAGCACACCTGGAATTCTGCCCTCCTGGTAGCCCTGGCGCCTCCCACCTGGGCTCCTTCCGACGCCCCAACCAAGGTGCCAGCTGGATCTCGGGCTGAAAGGCCCCTGGCACACAGGGTGGATGCGTCGGCCGTTCTCCCTGCTTCCCTCCCTGATCCAGTTGGCATTGATCCCCCCTCCAAGCCCTCCAACCCTTCCTCGGCTTGTGCCAGCCTGCCTGGGCACAGCTCCTCCACTCTGCCCGTTTACCTGACACCCGCGAGAGCCGAAGGCCGAGGAAGGCAGGCAGTGCTGAAAGATGAGCTGCCTCGGAGCGCCTGGCGTGAGGCTGGCACTGCCCTGCCACACTCGAACCTGGAGGGCAGAGGCGTTCCCTGGGTGGCAGGTGCGGTTTGGCAGCCCGAAAGGTGAGGGAGGGAAGGTCCCGGAGGGAGGGAAGGGCTGGGTGCAAGAGGAAGACTATCCGGTGCCCAGATGGAGGCCAGACTGGCTTCTTTGGAGGTTTCCTGCCAGTTCCAGCGAGCTTGACTTGAGGACTAGCAACTTGGTTCTACAAAAAGAAGAAGAAACAAGCCCAGCTAAATCCTCAACTGCTAAGCCAGATCACGGGGAAGCTCCTTCAGGAGAGAGGAAAGCAAACATTTCAATTAAAGTAACATTTCACACTTTGCCCTCCGGTCATCCAGTAAGTCTTTGACTTACAACCATTCCTAACCATTCAATTCACTTAACAACCATGTCAAGAAAGGTTGTAAAAGGGGGCAAAACTCACTTAACGACTGTCCTGCTTAGCCATGGAAATTCTGGGCTCAATTGCGGTCATAACTCGAGGCCTCCCTGTAGTGTAGCTTCTTTGGAAACCGAACAAAGCTTTGAAAGGAAAAATCATAGGAGTTTCCGGCTTAAAACACCTGATTCAATTGTAATGGGAGACGCTCTTTTCCCACGAAGGCAGCTCCGTCCCGTGGGGCAGAGGTCTCCAACCTTGGCAACTTTAAGACTTGGGGACTTCACCCAGAATCCCTCAGCCAGCTGGCTGAGGGATTCTGGGAGTTGAAGTCCCCAAGTCTTAAAGTTGCCAAGGTTGAGACCCCTGCCGTGGGGGTTTGCACTTGGAGGGCGAGTCACCCCACAAGCCAAGCAAATAAGGCAGGAAGGTGTCACTGGGAGCAGCAGAAGTGCCCCTTTAGAGCAGGGGTCTCCACCTTGGCCACTTTAAGACGGGTGGACTTCAACTCCCAGAATTCCTCCATCTTAAAGTTGAATTCTGGGAGCTGAGGTCCACCTGTCTTAAAGTGGCCAAGGTTGGAGACCCCTGCTTTAAAGCTCATTTCTTGTTTTCCTTTTAAAAATCCTTGGCATTGGCACAAACCCTTCATCTTGGCGAAAACCAGAATAAACACACATTCTTGCCTTACAAACTCCTTCCCACCCGACCTGGGTTTCTGTGCCCAGCTTGGCATTTCAGCTGGCTCACTCCTTCTGGTATGGAAACCCAGGCATTTTCCTCATTACGCCTTTATTTAAGACCTCTGGGGTCTCCGCTATAAATCGAGATATTTAAGGCGGCTGGCAGCCATTGAATAATGCTGGGATTCTCACCAAATCAATAGTAAAGGACGTGCAGAGCAAGAGGACAAAAAGGAGCATACTAAATTTATTCCTTTTGTCCAGGGGTCTCCAAGCTTGGTAGCTTTTAAGACCTGTCTGGGTTTCAACTCCCAGAATTCCTAGGCCAGCCATGCTATTTCCCCGTGTTGGCTGGGGAATTCTGGGAGTTGAAGCCCACACAGGTCTTAAAGTTACCAAGTTTGGAGATCCTCGCTTTAATCGCTTGACAGGGAAATGGGGGTATATAAATTTAATTTTAAAAAAATATTACTTTAAGCAATTTCAGTGTTCTGGAATTCAGGAAGCATGCAAACAGGGCTTCTTTCTGGGGTTGTGAAGAGAGAGATGGTTAGACTTTCGAAACAGGGAGCTGAGTTACTCTACATGATAAAGTGCTCTGTAAACTAATTTTAATTTATTTAACCACCTTCCCTCGAGTTGTGTTCCTAGCTCAGTTCCCACAATGGCCCTTGAGGGTTTGCAAGAGGCTGAAAGAGCACTTGATTCGGCCAGCGAGGTGGAAAAAGTTCTCCCTTTTAAACCCCCCCCCCAGATGCGTCAATTGTGATTAAGAAGCTTAAATGCTCCTGTGGCATTTAAATGTGGCAAAGCAATCATAGCGGCCACTTAGGAGCAGGTGAACAAGGCGCAATCCCTCCCAGATTGTGCAATGCAGACTCTTGAGTTGGCCAAGCAAGTAGGCTCTCTTTATTAATTCTGCTTTTTATGTGCGGTGCAGATTTATCTTGACTTCGTTGCATCATAACAGAACAACAGAGTCGGAAGGGACCTTGGAGGTCTTCTAGTCCACCCCCCTGCTCAAGCAGGAAACCCTATCCCATTTCAGACAAGTGGATGTCCAATCTCTTCTTAAACCTCTCCAATCATGAAACACCCACAACTTCTGGTGGCAAGTTGTTCCGAGGTTTCTCCTTAGTTCTAGGTTGATTTTTCCCCTGATTAGTTTCCACCCATTGTTTCTTGTCCTGCCTTCAGGTTCCTTAAAGCAGGGGTCTCCAACCTTGGCCACTTTAAGACTTGTGGGCTTCAACTCCCGGAATTCAACTTTAATAAGACTTGTGGACATCAACTCCCAGAATTCAACTTTAATAAGACTTGTGGACATCAATTCCCAGAATTCAACTTTAATAAGACGTGTGGACATCAATTCCCAGAATTCAACTTTAAGACTTGTGGACATCAACTCCCAGAATTCAACTTTAATAAGACTTGTAGACATCAACTCCCAGAATTCAACTTTAATAAGACTTGTGGGCTTCAACTCCCAGAATTCAACTTTAATAAGACTTGTGGACATCAACTCCCAGAATTCAACTTTAATAAGACTTGTGGGCTTCAACTCCCAGAATTCAACTTTAATAAGACTTGTGGACATCAACTCCCAGAATTCAACTTTAATAAGACTTGTGGACATCAACTCCCAGAATTCAACTTTAATAAGACTTGTGGACATCAACTCCCAGAATTCAACTTTAATAAGACTTGTGGGCTTCAACTCCCAGAATTCAACTTTAATAAGACTTGTGGGCTTCAACTCCCAGAATTCAACTTTAATAAGACTTGTGGACATCAACTCCCAGAATTCAACTTTAATAAGACTTGTGGACATCAACTCCCAGAATTCAACTTTAATAAGACTTGTGGGCTTCAACTCCCAGAATTCAACTTTAATAAGACTTGTGGGCTTCAACTCCCAGAATTCAACTTTAATAAGACTTGTGGGCTTCAACTCCCAGAATTCAACTTTAATAAGACTTGTGGACATCAACTCCCAGAATTCAACTTTAATAAGACTTGTGGACATCAACTCCCAGAATTCAACTTTAATAAGACTTGTGGGCTTCAACTCCCAGAATTCAACTTTAATAAGACTTGTGGGCTTCAACTCCCAGAATTCAACTTTAATAAGACTTGTGGACATCAACTCCCAGAATTCAACTTTAATAAGACTTGTGGACATCAACTCCCAGAATTCAACTTTAATAAGACTTGTGGACATCAACTCCCAGAATTCAACTTTAATAAGACTTGTGGGCTTCAACTCCCAGAATTCAACTTTAATAAGACTTGTGGGCTTCAACTCCCAGAATTCAACTTTAATAAGACTTGTGGACATCAACTCCCAGAATTCAACTTTAATAAGACTTGTGGACATCAACTCCCAGAATTCAACTTTAATAAGACTTGTGGGCTTCAACTCCCAGAATTCAACTTTAATAAGACTTGTGGACATCAACTCCCAGAATTCAACTTTAATAAGACTTGTGGGCTTCAACTCCCAGAATTCAACTTTAATAAGACTTGTGGGCTTCAACTCCCAGAATTCAACTTTAATAAGACTTGTGGGCTTCAACTCCCAGAATTCAACTTTAATAAGACTTGTGGACATCAACTCCCAGAATTCAACTTTAATAAGACTTGTGGACATCAACTCCCAGAATTCAACTTTAATAAGACTTGTGGGCTTCAACTCCCAGAATTCAACTTTAATAAGACTTGTGGGCTTCAACTCCCAGAATTCAACTTTAATAAGACTTGTGGACATCAACTCCCAGAATTCAACTTTAATAAGACTTGTGGACATCAACTCCCAGAATTCAACTTTAATAAGACTTGTGGACATCAACTCCCAGAATTCAACTTTAATAAGACTTGTGGACATCAACTCCCAGAATTCAACTTTAATAAGACTTGTGGGCTTCAACTCCCAGAATTCAACTTTAATAAGACTTGTGGGCTTCAACTCCCAGAATTCAACTTTAATAAGACTTGTGGACATCAACTCCCAGAATTCAACTTTAATAAGACTTGTGGACATCAACTCCCAGAATTCAACTTTAATAAGACTTGTGGGCTTCAACTCCCAAGAATTCAACTTTAATAAGACTTGTGGACATCAACTCCCAGAATTCAACTTTAATAAGACTTGTGGACATCAACTCCCAGAATTCAACTTTAATAAGACTTGGGACATCAACTCCCAGAATTCAACTTTAATAAGACTTGTGGACATCAACTCCCAGAATTCAACTTTAATAAGACTTGTGGGCTTCAACTCCCAGAATTCAACTTTAATAAGACTTGTGGACATCAACTCCCAGAATTCAACTTTAATAAGACTTGTGGACATCAACTCCCAGAATTCAACTTTAATAAGACTTGTGGACATCAACTCCCAGAATTCAACTTTAATAAGACTTGTGGACATCAACTCCCAGAATTCAACTTTAATAAGACTTGTGGACATCAACTCCCAGAATTCAACTTTAATAAGACTTGTGGCAGCCCCTCAAATACTGGAAGACTGCTATTATGTCACCCCAGTCCTCCTTTTCATTAGAGTAGACATACCCAATTCCAGTCCTCCTAGGGCAGGGGTGTCCAACCTTGGCCACTTTAAGCCTGGAGGACTTCAACTCAGAATTCCCCAGCCAGCTGGCTGGGGAATTCTGGGAGTAAGTCCTCAGGCTTAAAACCAAGGTTAACCCTGTCCTGGGTTAACCTCAATCCATAATCATCCTTGATGCGCTGTACTGCATGCTTTCCAGATTCTCAACATCTTTTTTTACAATATAGCGACCAACATTGGATGCAGTCAGTCATATTGGGGGTTGTTTTACGCCGGAGCTGGCTGATGGAATAAGAGAGAAACGCCCACCTCCTCATGCACTAGTTTTATTTAATTCCTGTTCATTAATAACGTTTTCTACACTTTAGGTTTTTTTTTGTTTTTATCACAGTAAACAACTCAGAATTATTTTTGGATAGCGAGTGGCATGGAAGAAGAGGATGAAAAGGGAAGGAAGAAAAGAAACCCACTCCCCTTTTGTCCTAGAGCAAAGCATTAAAAGGGGGGATCCTCCCAGATGCCCCCCCCACAGTTGCTGATAAGGAAAAAAAAAAACCACCCCAACATTTGCTCCCCCCAAAAAAAGTATGAGATATTTGGAAAAAAGTTGGACAGTCTAAACTTTAAGGTGGAGTTTAGTTCAGCCACAGGGTGGGGCCTCCTCCGGCTCCTCCCCCTGGAGCATAAGACAGGGGAGAGGGGACTTTGCTTGCCACTGGAGGGCGCTGCAAGCTTTGTGGTTGGCTGGATGCTCCACAGGGACTCCAACTCCCATCGTCCACAAGTTGCTCACTTGGGAAGGGTCCTAGAGTTTTTTGGGGGGTGGGGGGTGGGGAAGAGAGACCTTTTTTCTAACTGAAATGAGGTGGATTTGGTGGGGAAACTAACCTGGTTTTTCCAATCTGCTGATTTCCAGTACATGTAGTAACTATGATCTCTGGACTTCAACTCCCAGAATTCCCCATGCTGGCTGGCTGGGGAATTCTGGGAGTTGAAGTCCACAAGGTTGGCTGCTCCTATTGTAGATATTTGTTTGGTAAAAGTCGGGGGTGGGGGAATCTTTTTAAGAGCGAAGAAAACTCAGCCATTCCACAAATGATGCGTTGCCTTTTTAAAAGGAATTGATTTTAGACAGATTTTTTTTTTTTTTAGTTTTTGTTCCTAAAATTATTTGGTTGCCAGTTTTGTTTTGGGTTGTTTGTGGACAGATTTGTAGGCGAGGCACAGATGGAAGGACACCTGATCTGGGTTTGGTCTCCAGGATGCAGAAGAGAAATGCCAGAGAGCAGATGGGCGCCTGGAGGGGTTTGACCGCAGCCTCTGCCTCTCTTTTCTTTCACCTTCCTTTCTTCCCAAAGCCATTGTACACATGGGGGAAAGTGAAATATTGACCCCATACTCGGTCCCCCAAAATCCCTCTGTCCCTTCATCCTTCCTTCTCTCTATTCTGCCTTGTATTCCTTCCTTCCATCCTTCCTTCCTCCTTCCTTCCTTCCTTCCTTCTCTCTATTCTGCCTTGTATTCCTTCCTTCCTTCCTCCTTCCTTCCTTCTTTCTATTCTGCCTTCCTTCCTCTCTATTCTGCCTTGTATTCCTTCCTTCCATCCTTCCTTCCTCCTTCCTTCCTTCTTTCTATTCTGCCTTCCTTCTCTCTATTCTGCCTTGTATTCCTTCCTTCCATCCTTCCTTCCTCCTTCCTTCCTTCTTTCTATTCTGCCTTCCTTCTCTCTATTCTGCCTTGTATTCCTTCCTTCCTTCCTTCCTTCCTCCTTCCTTCCTTCTTTCTGTTCTGCCTTCCTTCTCTCTATTCTGCCTTGTATTCCTTCCTTCCATCCTTCTTCCTTCCTCCTTCCTTCCTTCCTTCCTTCCTTCCTTCTCCTTCTGCCTTCCTTCCTTCCTCTCTCTATTCCTTGTATTCCTTCCTTCCTTCCTCCTTCCTTCCTTCTTTCCTCCTTTCTCTTCTTCCTTCCTTCCTCCTCTTCCTTCCTTCCTTCCTTCCTTCCTTCCTTCCTTCCTTCCCTTTCCTTTCCTCCCTTCTCCTATTTCTCTTCTTTCCTTCTTCCTTCCTTCCTCCTTCCTTCTTCCTTCCTTCCTCCTTCCTTCCTTCCTTCCTTCCTTCCTTCCTTCCTTCCTTCCTTCCTTCCACCCTTCCTTCCTACCTTCCTCCCATTCCTCCCTTCTATTCCCTCCTCCCTCTCCTTCTTCTTCCTCTTCCTCTTTTCCTTCCTTTCCTTCTCCTCCTTCTTGTCTTTCCTCTCCTCCTCTTCATCTTCTGCTTCTCCTTTCCTCTCCTCCTCTCTCTCTTTCTTTCTTTCTTTCTTTCTTTCTTTCTTTCTTTCTTTCTTTCTTTCTTTCTTTTTCTTTCTTTCTTTCTTTCTCTTTCTTTCTTTCTCTCTCTCTTCCTTCTTTCCTTTCTCTCTCTTCTTTCTTTCCCTTTCTTCCTTTCTCTCTCTCTTCCTTCCTTCCTCCTCTCTCTCTCTCTGTCTCTCTCTCTCTCTTTTTCTCTAATGACCCGTGTGCTGTGTGTGTCTCCCCTTGTAATCCTGGGATGAGTTTCCCAAGCGAGCTGGGCCTGATGAGCCACTGTATCCCGTGGGACTTTCCTTCCCTCCCTCCCTCCCTCCTGTCCTTGGCGCGTGGGGCGTGCTGGACTGGCCACCTACGCAGCAGATCTCCACTCTGGATGCCATATGATTGTGCTTGTTGTTTCTCGTTGCCATGGTGAAGATGTTGGTTTAGCAATAAAACTTAGGCTATATTTCCCCCGGATCTTGGCTCATGAGGTTTGCAAGGCAGGGCCTGCCTGCATTCCCACGGCTTTCTCCCCACCCTGGAGTCAGTGCCGTCCTCCAGACAGCTTCGGCTGCAACCAACTATTTAGCCTTCTGATGCTGCCATGGTTCTCCGAGGGCAGCTGCCCGGGGTCAGACTAAATGACCTCTGGGCATCCTTCGGTGAGACTTGCAAACTCCGAAGAGCCTTCCTGGCCATCATCTCGGCTTCTTCCTCCTTATTCCAGCCCCTGTCGTGGGTCAGCACGTCTGAGCCAAGTCTCGGACCAAAATAATCCCTTTTATTTATATTCTTCTTTGAGGTCTTCTCATTTCTTGGCTTGTAAACTGTTTTTTTTTTTTTCCAGACCAAACTTGGAAATGGCGAGCTGACCTTGAGTCAGGCATTTGCTCTGCTGTCTCCCAGCTTTTCCCAGACCGGCAGCATTGACCCTGTCAAAGAGAAGCTTCGGAAGGAGCAGGTAATGCTGCCGAGGGGGAAAAGATCGTTTAAATGCTTCACAAAACTCGGGAATAGCAAGTTCTGTCTCCGTTGCTTTTTTCTGCATTAATTCATTGCCTTCAAAGGAAAGCTGCATTTTAGCAGTATGGCTAAAGTTCCTCCATCTAAGGTTTTTTTTTTTTTTTTTTAATGTATTTATTCAATTTTTAGAGCCAATTTCTCATATACGTTGGCTCTGGACAGCTCACAAAATGAAAAACCCCAGCAAAATACAATAAACAGAATACAGATAGTCCATAAAACCTTATTAAATGCAGATTATCAAAGCCTTAAAAAACACAAACAGTTTAAAATCCATACCCCATGAGCAGGGCAACTGTCTAGCGAGATTCCACACATCCCCAAGAGGAAAGGAATGGCAAAAAATAAATACAAGTTATTTTAATTGCCTTTATTTGGAAGTACTATCTCAC
Source organism: Notechis scutatus (assembly GCF_049901735.1). Taxonomy (NCBI): domain Eukaryota; kingdom Metazoa; phylum Chordata; class Lepidosauria; order Squamata; family Elapidae; genus Notechis; species Notechis scutatus. The sequence continues at coordinate 26,695,315 of NC_142016.1, read as the reverse complement.
AGGAGGCAGGAGAAGAATTACTAGGCAGAATTCCACCTCCCACCTATGTTTTCCATTTTCTTCTTGTGGAGTAGAAACTTGATTCTAGCCCCTTTTCAGTTAATACTTTGCAGCAATCCAACATGGATCCTAAAATCTGTAAATGGATCAGTTTGGGTGTAACTGCTCCTAATTTCTGTGGCAAGGGAGGGGGGAGGGGGAGGAAAAGGAAAGGAAAGAAAGAGGGGGAAGGAAGGAAGGAAGGAAGGAAGGAAGGAAGGAAAGGAAGGAAGGAGGGAGGAGGAGGAAAGGAAGAAGAAGAAAGGAAGGAAGGAAGGAAGGAAGGAAGGAAAAAAGAAAGGAAAGAGGAAGGGAGGGAGGGAGGGAAAGGAAAGGAAAGAGGGAGGGAGGAAGAGGGAGGAAGGAGATAAGGAAGGAAAAAGAAAGGAAAGAGGGAGGGAGGGAGGAAAAGGAAAGGAAAGAGGAAGGAAGGAATAGAAAAGGAAAGAGGGAGGAAGGAAGGAAAAGGAAAGGAAAGACAGGGAGGGAGGGAGGGAGGGAGGAAGAAAGGAAGGAAAAGGAAAGAGGGAGGGAGGGAGGGAGGGAGGGAAGGAAGGAAGGAAGGAAGGAAGGAAGGAAGGAAGGAAGGAAGGAAGGAAGGAAGGGGAGATCCACAGCAACTGTGTTATGAGGTGGGGTATCAGATGATCTGGCTGAGGTGGGATTAAAATGTCACTTTGCAAAACTTTTGATCCGGATCCAGTTTTAAATGTTGCTTATTCGCTTGTTTGTTGATTTCTTTGTGAGGTTTGTAAGTTGAGGGTTACCTGTGCCAGGTGCTTCCTTCCTGCTGTCAGGGGGACACGGACTTTCGGGAAGCCCTTGGCCTACAGCCATTCGTTTAGTGGCCACTCGAAGATACAGCAGCACTGAAGAATGTGACTTGTGACCATTTCCCAGACTTACGGCCGTAGCAGCCTGGCCACGGGATGCCAGTTCGGCCGCTTGACAACTGACTCACACATATGACGGTCTTTGCAACCTCCTGACCAGCAGGGAGCCGGATTCCCTTAAGAACCGCGTGACTCATTCACCCACTGCAGGGATTCACTTTGCCACAGTGGCAAGAAAGGTCGTAAAATGGGGCAAGCCTCTCTGAACAACCATCTCACTTAGCAACATAAATCCTGGGCTCCCTTGTGGTCGTAAGTTGAAGACTACATGCATTCAATGAGCTGAAACCCATTTGAGGGGGAAGAGGTGAGCCCCCCCCCATGAAAAGCCCGGCCAGCAAGGCTCCTGGGCAGCCGCAGGACGGAGAGCCCTCCGGCCCGGCGGCCACGACTGTGGTTCCCACGACACCAGGGGCCGCGGGTGAGTAATCGGAGCGCCAGCCGCCTCGGGGAGCTGTGCCTTTAAAAGGCAAAAAATTGCCGTTTTTTTTTTCCTTCCAGGAAGACAAAAAAAGAGAGAGAGAGAGAGAGAGAGAGAGAGAGAGAGAGAGAGAGAGAGAGATCAGCAGCAAAATTAGAATAGAATAACTTTATTTATTAAATTGTACACTAATCGTCATACATTAAAATGAAATTTTGTTGCATACAGCTCTCAAAAGGTCTCACCTCTAATATACACTAGCTAAACATGATAGAATAAATGAATAAAGAATGGAATGCAATGGGAGTGGGAGTGGGAAGAGAAAGGAAGAGGAGAGGAGAATAGAGAAGGAGAGAGAAAGAGAGAAAGAAAGAGGAGAGGAGAAGAGAAGATATGGAATGGAATGGAATAGAAAATAGGAACACAATAGAATAGAACAGAGAAGGAGACAGAAAGAGAAGAGAGAAGAGAAGAGAAAATATGGAATAGAATAGAATTCTTTTATTGGCCAAGTATGATTAGACACACAAGGAATTTTTGTCTTGGTGCAAATGCTCTCGGGGTACATAGAAGAAAAGAGACATTCGTCAAGAGTCAAGAATCTGAAGGTACAACACTTAATGATAGTCATAGCGTACAATAAGCAATCAAATCATACTAGGAAACAGCCAATAAAAATTGTAAGGATTCAAACGACAAAGTTAGTCATACAGTCACAAGTGGGAGGAGGAGATGGGCGATAAAGAGTGGTGAGAAGATTAACAGTAATAGTAGTGCAGACTTTGCAAATAGTCGGACAGTGTTGAGGGAATTATTTGTTTAGCAGAGCGATGGCGTTCAGGGGGAATAAACTGTCCTTGTGTCTAGTTGTTCTGGTGTGCAGGGCCCTGTAGTGTTGTTTTGAAGGAAGGAGTTGAAACAGTTTATGTCCAGGATGTGAGGGGTCTGTAAATATTTTCACAGCCCTCTTTTTGACTCGTGCAGGATACAGGTCCTCCATGGAAGGCAGGTTGGTAGTAATTGTTTTTCTTGCAGTCCTAATTATCCTCTCTGGAGTCTCTGTCTGTCCTGTTGGGTTGCAGAACCGAACCAGACCGTGATAGAGGTGCAGAGGACAGACTCAATCCTTCATCTGTAGAACTGGATCAGCGGCTCCTTGGGCAGTTTGAGCTTCCTGAAGTTTGAGCGCAGAAAGAACCTTCTTTGTTGTGCTTTTGTGATGACGTTTTGGATGTTAGGCGTCCATTTTAGGTCACGTGATGTAGCAGAACCGAGAAACTTGAAGGTCTCGACTGCTGACCTTCTTGCTGGAGGAGGGTCTCCTTGTAGAGGGAGGGGGGAGCCTCAAGGCCTTTCCCCCTAACTTTGGGCAAAGGGAGGAGAAGAAACGGAAGGCTTTGGCAGGGGGGGCCAGGGGGAGGGCACCGCCCGGCTCCAGGCTTTTTGGAGGTGGCCCTCAGGAAACAGCCAGAAGGCTTGGCCGGGGAAGGGGCCTGCAGAGCAGGGGGGCTGAGGATCTTGCCTCATTTGTCAAGAGTGCAGCTGGTCCTCAACTGACGAGCACAAGGGAGCCCCAAATTCCTGCTGTTCAGGGAAACATTTGCTTAGTTTAGACGTTTTAGAACAGGGGTCCCCAAACTTGGCCACTTTAAGAGTTGTGGACTTCAGCTCCCAGAAATTCTCCAGCCAGCTATGGATGGATGGATGGATGGATGGATGGATGGATGGATGGATGGATGGATGGAAGGAAGGAAGGAAGGAAGGAAGGAAGGAAGGAGAGGGGAGGGAGGGAGGGAAGGAAAGTAGGAAGGAAGGAAAGGAAGGAAGGAAAAGGAAGGAAGGAAGGAAGGAAGGAAGGAAGGAAGGAAGGAAGGAAGGAAGGAAAGTAAGGAGGGAAGGGAGGGAGGGAAGGAAAGGAAAGGAAGGGAAGGGAGGGAGGGAGGGAAGGAAAGGAAGGAAGGAAAGAGAGAGGGAAGGAAGGAAGGAAGGAAAGGAAGGAAGGAAAGAGAAGGAAGGAAGGAAGGAAGGAAGGAAGGAAGGAAGGAAGGAAGGGAAGGAAGGGAGAGAGGAAGGAAGAAAGGAAGAAAAGGAAGGGAAGGAAGGAAGGAGGAAGGAAGGAAAGGAAGGACCTCAGGAGGTTCTACCCCCCCCAGCCCTTCCTTCTTCCCTCCAGCGGCTGCTATTCCCCCCCACTTCTGCTCCTGAGGATTTGGCCAACACGTGTTTCCTCTCCAAAGCGTAATTGCTTCAGAAAACCAGGCCCTGCGCATTCCTGGGGGGTGACTTCACAATGACACACCAGGGAGTGTGCAAGGGAGGCTTCTGCCTGTGGCTGTGGAGGGCGCATGGCCGTCCCTGCTTGGCCTCCCTCCCCCTGAACCCCAAAACTCGGCTGAGCTTCCTTTGAAAGTCCCAGGATAGCAGGACTGGACCTAACCCTCACCCTGGAGATCCTCTAGTCCAGCCTCCTACTCAAGCAGGGGACCATGGACCTTTTCAGACCCATGGCAGTCCAGTCTCTTCTTAAAAGCCTCCACGGATGGGGCACCCACAACTTCTGGTGACAAGCAGTTCCACAGGTTCATTGTTCTCCCTGCTAGGAAAGTTCTAGTCCTCCTTGATGAGTTTCCATCCTTCTCCTGCCTTCAGGGGCCTTGGAGGATAGGGGGACCCCCTCCTCTTCTTTGGGGCAGCCCCTCCAATGTGGGAAGCGCCTGGCTGGCTGGGGAATTCTGGGAGTCGAAGTCCACAAGTCTTAAAGGGGCCACAGTTGGAGACGCTGCCCCAGAGGAAGGTTCGCTCCCAGAGAGACCCCCCCAAAAGAACAGGAGGAGGATGGAGGAGAAACCACCCCTTTCATCCCCTCCCCTCCTCGGCCCTCCCAACTCCCCCCACCATCATTCCTCTCCCTCCCAGCATCCCCCCACAAGAGACTTCAGTTTCCCCTTGGGTTGCTGGCTGTGGATTCCGCTCCAACCTTCCTGCATATCCTCCTCTTCCTCTCCCCCCTTCCTCCTCCTCGGAACTGGCTGCTCTAACCACTGCACCCTCTGCCAGCACCCTGCACCCCCCCGCCTTCTTCCTCGGGCCAGGAAAGGTGAATCGAGCCTTTGTGCCGGGTGGGGAGAGGCTGTGCCAGCCAAGATGCCCTGGCGACGCTGCTCTCGGCTGGCTGGCAAATCGCGGCTTTTCCCAGCTCGCCACAAAGAGCCTCTTCTGTGCCCAGTTGGGCATCTGGGGAGGGAGAGGCTGCCTGCTCAGCCCCCACCCCAGTCAGACCCCACTGCATTTTGCAGCTGATTGACAGGGCATCACGGGAGGGGCTAAGCCCCCACCCTGCCTTTCCTTTCCCAGAATCCCCCTCGGGAGGGAGAAGGGCAGAGTGGCAGCCTCCCCTCCGTGGCTCCCGGTTTCCGTGGCTTCGCTTTCAGGCACGCTGGGTTTTCAAAGTGTGTGTGTGTGTGTGTGTGTGTGTGTGTGTGTGCGCCCGTTGCACAAGCAGGAGCAAAGGATTGGGCTGTGCCTTCCCTCCACATCTGGATCCTATTTATTTTCCTTTCCTCCTGCCTGCCTGGCTGCTGGCAAAACATTACTTGGAATGGTGGGGGGGGTCAGCTTGTCCCACCAGGTGCCAAGGGGTCCCCCCCCCCCCGCCAAGACATTCAGGGGTTGCAGGCCAAATGCAAAGAGCTCTTTCTGAATTGCTCCTCTTTCCTTGGCGCAATTTACCTGTGTGTGTGAGGGAGGGGTCCCAAGACCCTTTTGAGTTTATTCATCCATTTATGTTTCCCCAAGGGGCTTTTTTTTGGGGGGTCTTCCCTGCAATAAAGCCATCTTCTCTCCCGGGCTCAGCGAGACGCCGCCATTGGGGGGCTGAGGGAAGGGTCCTGTTAATCATTAGAGCAGTCTGAAAGACCCCCTTTGGGCCCACCGGCTGCCCTTCCCCAGCTCAGCTGAGAAACCCAGGAGCCCCTCCCCACTGCCCCTCCCTGCCCCCCCTCTGCTCAACAGCCGGAGATGGAGGGGAGATGGAGGGGGCAGAACCGGCCCTCAGATTCCCAGAGAGCACCTGTGGTTGGGGGGGCTTGTCTAGGCTGGAACGTTAAGCAGGGTTGGACTTGGGGGTCCCCTATTGGGTGGGGTCCCCAGGAGAGGATTCCCAAGGCTGGAGGGAGAAGCTGGAAAGAGCCGGACAGGAGAAGAAGAAAAGCGGACGGAGGAATTTCCATGAAGTTCCCGGTTCTGTTCAAACCCCCCAAATGTGATGCAGGCTGTGCTTCACTTAACAGCCACAATTCAAGCCCAACATTTCTGCCGCTCAGCGAGGCATTGGTCAAGGGAACGTCGCCCCATTTTTACGACCTTTCTTACCGCTTTTTGTTAAGTGAATCCCTGCACTTGTCAAGTGAGTAAGATGGTCGTTAAGTGAATCTGGCTTCCCTGTTGAGTTTGCTTGTCAGAAGGTCATCAAAGGAGATCATGGTTTCCTTCCTTCCTTCCTTCCTTCCTTCCTTCCTTCCTTCCTTCCTTCCTTCCTTCCTTCCTTCCTTCCTTTCCTTCCTTTCCTTCCTTTCCTTCCTCCCTCCTCCTCCCTCTCCTTTCCTTTCCTTTCCTTTCCTTCCTTCCTTCCTTCCTTCCTTCCTTCCTTCCTTCCTTCCTTCCTTCCTTCCTTCCTTTCCTTCCTTCCTTCCTTTCTTTCTTCCTTCCTTTCTTTCCTTCCTTCCTTTCCTTCCTTTCCTTTCCTTTTCCTTCCTTTCCTTTCCTTTCCCTCCCTCCCTCTCTTTCCTTCCTTCCTTTCCTTTCCTTTCCTTTCCTTTCCTTCCTTTCCTTTCCTTCCTTCCTTCCTTCCTTCCTTCCTTCCTTCCTTCCTTCCTTCCTTCCTTCCACAGCTGGCTGGAGAATTCTGGGAGTTGAAGTCCACAAGTCTTAAAGGGGCCAAGTTTGGGGACTGTTGTAAATATGAAGCAGTTGCCAGGTGTCTGAATTTTGATCACGTGTCCGTGGGGAAGCTCAAACGGTCATAAGTGTGAAAAACGGTTGTCCGTCCATTTTTTCAGTGCCGTTGTATCTTTGAACGGTCACTAAATGAACTAGGTATTTTTGCAACGGCCCCCTCTCCCTCTTTTCTCTGCTGTCTTCACCCCTCCCCAAATGCAGCCTCAGCCCAGGGAGGGGGAAGGGGGGAAAGACAGCAGAAAAAAGAGGGGGGGCTCGGGGAAGATGCCCCCTGCAGACCCTCGGGTGCCCCCCTTCCTGCGTCTGCCAGGCTCTCTGGGGGCTCCAGATGACACCCCCCCCTTGCGGCTAACCCGGAATGAACCTGGCTTTCTGGCCAGGCACCAAACAGCAGGACTCCCAGGTGGCTCCCCAACAGGCTGAGTTGGTTCAACAGGTGAAGCTTCTCCTGAGGCCGAGCCAGTTACACGCGTGTAGAGGCAGGTTCCCAGAGCGTTGCATGCCTCAACAATCCTGCATGGAAGCGGGCATGTGGGCAGGGTCCGTGTGACGAGCCGGGTGATGCGTGAGAGGCTCCGAGTGTGTCTGTGTCTGTGTGTAAGGCTAGCAGGAAGGGGGCCATGCTGCCCCCCCCTTCTAAGCCAGGGGTTCACCTGAGGATTGGGGGGGGCTTCCTCCCCACCCCTCTCTTCCGGCGCTGTTTTCCAGGGAAAAGAAGGCCGAGGGGTGGCTGATAGCAGCCTTCGGGGCTCACCCACCCTGTCCTCCAAAGCACCGGAAGGCGAGAAGCAACCTGGAATTAAAAGAGACCTTTCCTGACATTGGGGACAATTCACCCGTGGAACTGCTGGCCACCAGAAGGCTTCACCGCAGGTTTTTAAAGAAAAGACAGGACAGCCTCCTGTCTGAAACGGTATCAATCCTCCTGCTTGAACAATGGGCTGGACTAGAAGACCTCCCGGGTCCCCTCCAATTGTGTTATTCTATCATCCTAGAACGTTTATAATGGACGGAGCGGCTTCCTTCCAGAAGTTGTGGCTGCTTCATCCACATCAAGGTTGGAGACCCCTGCCCTAGGGGCTCTTCCCTGAGCAGGGGGTTGGACTAGATGGCCTCCAAGGGCCCTTCCAGCTCGGTTCTGAGTCTAATCCGGGAGCATCTCAGCCAAAAGACGGAGGGAGGGAGGGGCGCCGAAGCCCTGCCATCCGCAGGCCCCGCTCCGAAGCCCCCTTCTTTTCTACCTGCGAACAAAGGCGGGCTCGGCCCCGGGTTCTCGAGGGGGGCGCCTCTCGGGTCCCCGAAGCCCAGCGCTGGGGAGGAAGGAGTTAAAGCCTTCGCGGCCCCCCACCCAACAGGAAACGGTCTGGCAGGAGGGAGTGTGAGAGAATCCCTCTGCCCTCCCCCCACCCCTCGCGGCGCTTCCTTCCCACCCCTTTGCCTGCCCCTCCCTCCGCCCGCCCCCTCCCCTCCCCCCACTTTCCCTGCATCTCCCAGCCTTCCAGCTGGAATCTGTTGCTCGCCTTGTTGGGCTGCAGCCGCCGTGAAGATCATCTGGACACCCCCCTTTATCTCCCCCCCTCTCCCCGACCCCGCCCCAAAATCTCCCTCGGCTCCCCGTTTCTTCCTTCTCCCCCTCTTCTCCCCCACCCCCCACCAGCCCCCCGGACCTGGGGAAGGAGAAAGGGGCCAGCAGCTCCGCAAGATGTGAGCCCGGGAGAGGCGGAGGAAGGCGGGCCCCGGGGGCTCCTTCGCCCCTTCCCCACCCGGGCGGCTTCGGCTGGGCAAGGCGGAGAGGAGCGGAGCGGAGCCCGGCTCGGGGTCGGCGTGGCCCGGTCGTTCGGGGCGGACGCCTCCGGGGATGGCTCGGAGCGAGAAGCCGGGAGGCGAATCCTGCTGACTCCCCGCCCACCCACCTACCCACCGGCCCGGGCCATAAGGAGCGCCCGGAGGCCCCGGTCCCCGGTCCCAAGCCCGCTCCGGACGGTGAGTGATGCCCCTTAGAAGCGGGGGTTTCTCACGGGCTCGATCCGCGCGTGGGCTTTGCTCCTGCTTTGGGGGTGGGGGGGGGGAATCACTTGGCCGGACTTCTGTGGAAGATTTGGGGGTCCTGATTGAGGAAGCTGGGGATGTTGCAAACCCATCCTTCTCTCCCCCCATATCTTCCCCTTGGGAGGCGGGGGGGAGAGATTGGGACCTCCCCAGGGGGCTGCTTCCCCTCCTCTCTGCATCCAGGACTTTGGGGGGAGGGCTGAGTGGCATTTGTGATGGGAAGGCTGGCTAAGGTGGTACACTTTAGACCCCCTCCCTCTCCCCAAGGAATGGCCTGCCCTAGGTGGACCTGCCTTGCCCCCCCCCACCCAGGGAAGGAAAAGATATTTATGGGTGCTCCAAGAAGCACCCCACATTCTGTCCCCCTTCCTTGGTGGTTTCTGCTCCTGGGGGCCAAGAAGGAGAAGGTCTCCCACTGGCTGGGGATTCTGGGAGTTGAAGTGGCCAAGTGGGAGACCCCTCCTCTATGAGACCTTTGAGCGGAGGGGTTCCTTGCAGGAAAGGCCCCTCCCGGGTTGGGATGCCCAGGAACCGACTCCTGGCCACAACATGGCTTCCTCCTCTGATATCCCGATGCTCTAGATTCCTGCAAAGCTGGCTAGTTTTTGGAAACCCACCTGAAGATTTACACCTGGTCAAGAGCACAAAGTTTGCGGGTGCTAAGAAGGGACTTTCCCCCCAAAAAAATACAGGTAGTCTTCGAATTACGACCACAGTTCAGCCCAAAATGTCCCTCACCAAGTGAGTTTCGCCCCGTTTTACGATCTTTCTTGGGCTCCGTTAAATGAATCCTTGCATTTGTTCAGTGAGTGACATGGCCATTAAGTGAATCCGGCTTCCCCGTCACAAAAGAGGATCCTGTGACCCCAGGACCGTCATCAATAAAAGCCAAATTTCCCGGCACCTGAATTCTGATTCCGTGACTACGAAGGATGCTACAATGGTCATAAGAGCAAAGGCCCCTTTTTCAGTCCTGCAACTTCTAAATGGTCACTAAAGGAACCGTTATAGGTCGAGGACCTATTGGCAGGCCCTGCAGCTGAGGTTCAATCCTGCTGGTGCCATTCTTCCACCAACAAACCTCTCGGTATTTTTGCCTGCCTATCCTACTTCTGCGCAGCTTCTTGGCTGCAGGCCCCATCGGGGATTATTCTCTAAATGAGCTTTGTGCAACTCACTGGGGCTTCCTTTGGGAGAAGTGGGGGGCTCTCCTGGGGGAGGGAGGCAGATCTCGACCCTCCGTGCTCCCAGCTTGGGATGTTGAATCCAGAGTGAGAAAGTTGGTGGCCACTTTGCAAACATCGGAATGAAAAATCCTGATTTAAGGCATGACTCTTCCTCCTCCCAGCCATATTGTTCCAAGGAACAAGAGAGAGAGAGGGAGGGGGATTCGGTTACAAAAATGAAAGGAAAAGGAGGCACTTTTATGGGGGAGGCAATCCTTGGGGAGCTAACCGGGGTTGTGCCCTGGTTTCACTCCTCTGGCAAAGGGTGTGTGTGTGTGTGTGTGGTTCTTTGTTTCTGGGATTTAAGCAAAGTTTCTGGGACCTCCAAGCATCCGAAGGGAGGCTGTGCCGGCCCCTTCGCTTTGGAATCTCAGGAATCGCTTCGGGAAAAGTCCTGGGAATCGTTGCTTTGCGGCCGTTGCTAAGTTGCAGGGTGTTGGTTTGTTGCTTTAAGAGGAGGGGGCTTTGAGTGGCCTTGAAGACCGTGAGGAGGCGGGGGAATCCTCTCAGACTGAGGCCCACCGGTTGCCTGTTGCTCCCCTCACTTTTGCTGGATGGGGATTGACTTTCGGTGGGGAGGGAAGGAAGAGGAAGGGGGCAGCCGGTGCCCCGAAGCAGGCTGGCCCTTCCGGGGCTTTTTGGGGTGCCGGCAGAAAGGGAGGGGAGGGGGACTGGCAGACAAAGAGACCCCGCACAACTTGCAGGAAGAGGTGTGGAGAGTGGGCGCGAAGGGGTGTGGCGAAACCTGGAATTTGGAAGAGGGGGTGGCAGCGGCTGCCAGGTGGGCTCCCAGAGAAGCCGAAAGGGGGCAGGCAGGACCACCCTTTTTGGGCAGGCTCTTCCTCCTCCTCCTCCTCCTCCTCCTCCTCCTTCCCACTCTAGATCCTTCGTCAGGCAGGCTTGATGCTGGGGGCAGCTGGCGAGAAGGAAACCTTCCTTCTCAAATTCGTTTCCTTGAAGGCCCTGCACTCTGCGAAGGCTCAGAGTCACAGGTAGTCCTCGACTTAATGACCACAACCGAGCCCCCAAATTTCTGTCGTTGAGTGAGACAGGTGAATTTGGCTCCATTTGTAAGGCCTTTCTGGCCACCGTTGTTAAGCGAATCCCTGCAGCTGACAAATTAGTAACCTGGTTGTTAAGTGAATCTGGCTTCCCTGTTGACTTTGGTTTGTCAGAAGGTCGCAAAAGGGGATCACGTGACCTCTCCGGGACACTGCGACTGTCGTAAATACGAGTCGCTTGTCAAGCGTCTGGATGTTGATCAGGCGGCCCTGGAGATGCTGCAACAGTTGTGAAGTGTGGAAAAAAATGGGACATAAGTCACTTTTTCAGTGCTGTTGTAACTTTTAACAGAGTTGGAAGGGACCTTGGAGGTCTTCTAGTCCAGCCCCCTGCTCAAACAGGAGACCCTAGACCAGAGGTCTCCAACCTTGGCCACTTTAAGACGTGTGGACTTCAACTCCCAGAATCCCCCAGCCGGCAGAGCTTACTCTCTTGCGATCCCTTCCTCTGCAATCTCTCTCCACTTTAGGAGATTGAGAGAGAGAGAAAAGCAGGCCTGGCTGGCTGGGGAATTCTGGGAATTGAAGTCCGCAAGTCTTAAAAGTGGCCATGGTTGGAGATCCCTGGTCCAGGCTCTTCTTAAATGCCTTTGAATGGCCACGAAGCAAATGGTTATGAGTCAAGGACTGCCTGAACTGGGAACAAGCTGAAGACCAACCGGTTCGTGCTCCGCTCGTAATCACCTGGGATCTTTGGATCCTGATCCAGCAAGACGGATCAAGCAAGAGAACCCAGATTTTCTTTGGATACCAACCGCAGTTGCAGGAAGAAGAGGAAGGAGGCGGGGAGGAAAAAGCCTTGGGTGTGGGTTTCATAATGCCAGGCGGAGGCAGGTGTGATGCGTTGCTGTGATCGGGCCAGAGGCCGGGGGACTAGCTCACATTCGTGGTTTATGAGTAGACAAACAAGGGGGGGAAATCATCCTGGCACCAATGCAGCCCCCAGTCTGAGGGTCTGCCCTTGAGACCCCTGGCTGGCTTTGAGGCCGGCACTTCTGGCGAATCTCCCATCTTTGGACGCCCCCCCCCCCCAAATGGGTCCGTTCTGCTTGGATCCTGATGACCCTCATTGAGGGTAGGAGAAATCTTGGGTCCTTATGTTTGGAGACATTTCTTTCGATGAGGAAAACAGAATAACAATAACGGAGTAATAGAGTTGGAAGGGACCTTGGAGGTCTTCTAGTCCAACCCCCTATTCGAGCAGGAGCCTGGCTGGGTAATTCTGGGAGTTGAAGTCTACAAGTCTTAAAGTTCCCAAGGTTGGATGTGTCTTACTCTGTACCATTCCAGACCAATGTCTTCTTAAAAGCCTCCCATGATGAAGTGCCCACAACTTCTGGTGGCAAGCGGTTCCACTGGTTAATTATCCTCGCTCTCACGAGGTTTCTCCTTAGTTCTAGGTTGCTTCTCTGCTTGATTCATTTCCATCTGTTGCTGCTTGTCCTACACTCAGGCGCTTTGGAGAATAGCTTGACCCCCCTATTATTTGTGGCACCCCTTCAAACCTTGGAACGCGGCTGTGTCCAAATCGGGCTGTGGGATTGGAGGTTGCTCCCAGTTAGAGATTGGATAGGAATATGGGATGCTCATAACTTTTCCTTTACATTTCGAACGAAGGTCCGTTCACCCCAAGTCATGCTGCCTGTGGAGCAGCCCGCCACTGGGATGAGGAGGAGCAGGGCTGGGACAGAGATCTTCCAAAACCTTCTTTCAAAAATGGTTCGGTTCTCTTGCGTTCTGCAATCGATCCTCACAATAAAGGATAATTTTTGGAGCTCAGGGTTGAAATGAGGGGTCCTTGGCGCTCTCTGAGCTTGGAGGTTGTCTTGCAGACGTTTCATGACCCAACTAGGTAACATCATCAGTGCTAGAAGAAGTAGAGTTTGTAGGGAGGAGGAGGAGGAGAACTATGAGGTCCTTGGTGCCCTCTGAGCTTGGTGGTTGTCTTGCAGACGTTTCATGACCCAACTAGGTAACATCACCAGTGCTAGCAGTAGGAATTCTGAGACTCCTTTGAAAGGGTGGTAGGGAAAATCTCAGAGGTTCCCCTTTTATTGTCCCACTTGGGAGAAGAAAAAAAACGAGGAATGCAGCAGCCCCAGTTGGATCCTGAGTCTTGGCAGCTCCTGGATTCCAAAGGCAGAAATTCCTGTGAGATTCCTGTCTTTCCGCACCAACTTGATCCCGGCCGACAGAGGGAGAATATTTTTTTTTTGTGTGTTCCTCAACTAATCCAGGCCCGACTTTCTCCGTCTTCCACAGCCTGTTTTTCTTTCTTTGTTTCTCGCCTTCACCCTCCCTCCCTCTCAAAAAGCATCAGCTGGAAAGTCCCGGGTTCAGATTTCGCCCCGCCTGGGAATTCTGGAGGAGGAACATCAACACCTCTTGGGGGGGGAGGTGGGGTTGGCGGGCACTGAATTGGGGGGAAGGACGGGTGGGTCCCGTTTCTATAAAGGCCCCTTTCAGGGACCCCCGGAGAGGCTCGCATTCAACATCTGCTTCCATGCAGGAGCCCAGATGATGGAAAATCCTGCTGGAAGGCGGTCAGCGAAGGGAGCCCATCACCTCCCGGGGTCAGGGGTCCCCCTGTCCGGCTGCTTTTCCTGGGAGGAAAAGGAACAGAACCTGCCTTTGTTCCCATTAATTCCGTTCTTCCCCTTCTCCGGAATTGGAGAGAGAGAGAGAGAGAGAGAGAGAGAGAGCAACCCTGTTGGCCCAAAGGTGTTTTGTTTTTCTCCTTCTTTTTTCCAAAAGGCAACTGCATTTCTTGGTTTTCTTTTTCCTTTGAAATCATTTCGCTTCTCATCCAAGAAAACTTCTTCAATGGTGAATAGGAAGAAATGGGAATGGAAGAAGCTCCTTGGATGGGAAGTGAAATGATTTCAAAGAAGAAAAGCAAGGAAGTCCCGTTGCCTTTTTGGGAGAAACAATTTGCAGGTCACCCTCAGCTTATAGCAACAGCCTTAGACTTACATGCCGCTTCACAGGGGGTACAGCCGTCTTCTAAGCCGTTTACAGAGTCAGCCTCTGGCCCCCAACCATCTGGGTCCTCATTTGACCCATGGAAGGATGGAAGGCTGAGTCAGCCTCGAGACGGTCAGGATCAAACTGCTGGCTATGGGTAAAGTCAGCTTGCAACACTGCATTCTAACCACTGCGCCACCAGGGCCCTTCGTTCCTTCCTTCCTTCCTTCCTTCCTTCCTTCCTTCCTTCCTTCCTTCCTTCCTTCCTTCCTTCCTTCCTTCCTTCCTTCCTTCCTTCCTTCCTTCCTTCCTTCCTTCCTTCCTTCCTTCCTTCCTTCCTTTTCCTTCCTTCCCTTCCTCCCTTTTCTTTCTTTCCTTCCCTCCCTTCCTTCCTTCCTTCCTTCCTTCCTTCCTTCCTTCCTTCCTTCCTTCCTTCCTTCCTTCCTTCCTTCCTTCCTTCCTTCCCACTCAGCAATAGCACTTAGACTTCTATCCCGCTTCACCGTGCTTCCCAGCCTTCTCTAAGCAGTTTTTACAGAGTCAGCCTCTGGCCCCCAGCCATCTGGGTCCTCGTTTTACTGACCTCGGAAGGACGGAAGGCTGAGTCAACCTTGAGCCTGGTGGGATTCGAACTGCCAAACTGCAGGCCGACCCCAACGGGGCCCAGAATTTACATTGATTGGCGAGAAATTGGTTCAGTGAGTCTTGCCCTGTTTTATGCCTTTCCTTGACACATTTGTTAAGTGAATCCCTGCAGTTGTTAAATTAGACCAACACGGTTGTTAAGTGAATCCAGCTTCCCCCTGGACGTGGCTGGGCAGAAGGTTGCAAAAGGGGGACCCTGGGACACTGCGACCGTCATAAATACGAGCCAGTTGTCAAACGTCTGAATGCAAATCAGGTGGATGTAGGGATGCTGCGACGGTCATAAGTATGAATAACGATCACAAGTCCTTTTTCAGTTCTGTTGTAACTTTGAACGGTCACTAAGAGAAGTGTTGTAAGTCAAGGACTGCCTGTACCTTGGGACAAGCATGACCTGGAGCAAGGGTCTCCAACTTGGGCCATTTTAAGCCTGGCGGACTTCAACCCCCAGAATTCCCCAGCCAGCAAAACTTTAAGCTTTGCAGGCTGGAGAATTCTGGGAGTTGAAGTCCAGCAGGCTTAAAGTGGCCCAAGTTTGGAGACCCCTGACCTGGAGGACTGAGACTTTCCATAGACATTTTTTCTTCACCCTTGTTTTGGGTGCAACTTTTGTACACCTCGTACCAACAACTTTTGAAAGGAGCCGTTTTATTCCTCTGGGGTCGACTCTCCTCCGAGCTCCAGCTGCTTCTTTCCGTTGCCTTTCTTCTTCCCCACATTCTCCCCCACTGTCCTCTCCTGACCCCCTTCCAGCCCCTGCGATTCCTCCTGAAAGCGTGGCACCCCAAACCGGACTCCAGATGCAGGGCTGGCCCATTCCCAGGACTTCAACTCTACTTCTGTTGATGCAGCAAAAAAAAATAAAAGCTGCCTTTGCCGTTTTCCAGCCCCGTCGTGCCAGGCCACTGACTCACCGTCTGTTTGCAGACCACCCCCCCCGTCCGCCCCCGGTCCTTGCAGATTCCCTTGCTGGGAGGACGGGGACAAAGGCACGGCATCTTTCCAACGCCGCCGTAATTCCTGGGATAAATGCAACAGTCCAGGGTGCCACACCTGGAATTGAAGGAGAATCCGGCAGAGGGATTTCCTGAAATGTAGATTTTTATCCTGCCTTTATTACGTATGCAAGTAATAAAGTAATTCAAAGGTGGCAAATATTCCTTCTTCGTGCTATTTTCCTAATAAACAACAACCTTGTGAGTTGGGTTAGGCTCGGAGAGAGTGAGTGGCCCAAAGCTGTTTTTCGTGGCTGGGACGGGACTAGAACTCACCACCTCCTGGTGACTGGGCCAAAATCACCTAGTTGGCTTTCATAAAATGGGACTAGAACTCACCCTCTCCTGGTTTCTGATCCAGACCCCGGTGTGTCCAGCCTTCAGCCTCTGGGCTGCATCCGTCTAATAAATAATGCAGCTCCACAAGATATCGTAGAAAATCTAAGAAGAATAAAGTCACTTTGTTATTGATCTACATTAACTGCAAAGTATATTTTATATAAGGCCCAGGCATTGCATGCAATCCAGGCAAGCCAAACGCTTGGACACCCGTACCCGGCATCAAACTGGACGTTAGCACAGACATGACCTCATTCTAGCTGCAGGAGGTTGATCTCTCCGCTTCCTACTCCTGTTTGGAGAAGTTAAGCCACAGAAGGCATCTGTCACGCAGAAGATAATTTGCACCCCCGGAGGCTTCTCCTGCTTGGAGGCTTCATGTGTCCGACAGATGTGAGATAGGCACATCATCTGGAAGAAGCCTTGACGAAGCTCTGCCCAAGCAAGCTGCTTTCCATCCTCAGCTGCAGAATTCCGGGAGTTGAAGCCCACTCTTCTTAAAGCCAACGAGGCTGAAGATCGCAGCTCTTGACCAAGGTTCTTCACATTTGGCCACTTGAAGACTTGGGGACTTCAGCTCCCAGAATTCCCTCACACAGACGCGTTCTTTTTGACGTGAATCCCCCTTTGCGGCCTGCTTATTCTCTCGCAGTCCCTTCCTCTACAACAGGGGTGTCCAACCTTGGCAACTTTAAGACTTGTGGACTTCAATTCCTGGCTGAGGAATTCTGGGAGTTGGAGTAAGTCCACAAGTCTTAAAGTTGCCAAGGTTGGACACCCTGCTCTACAATCTCTCCACTTTACTCCAGGAGAAAAGAAACAGGAATGTCTGGCTGGAAAATTCTGGGAATTGAACGCCACAAGTCTCCAAGCTGCCAGGTTTGGGGATCCCTACTCTAGAGCAAGGACCGGACCGCTCCCTCCCTGCTTGCCAAGGATTCCCTGGCTGAGGCCACCAAGGCAGGGCAAGCCAAGAAGGAAAACAAATCTCCTTTCCTCCACAGCAGAGCTTCTGCCTTCCGGAGCATCCAGAGGCTGCTTTAAGTTAGGCGAGGACACATTGTCCCGCCCGGGTCGCCAAGAAAGCCAAAGACAGTTTGCGGGGAGGGGGCTTCCAGTTGACTAGAAAGCCCACCCCCCACACCCGTCCCTTTCTCTGCCAACGCCCTGCCTTTAAACAGGAGGGAAAGGTCTCCCTTGCATCTTCATTTCCACCTCACTCCTTCGCTCCTCCGTCTTCCCAAGAGGGCCCTTCCGTCTCCCTCCTTTTTGGGGGGAGTTGGCCAAGGCTTCTCCCGGAGGAATGTCGGAATGTCGCCTTTGCCCAGCTCAACGCCAAGTTGGATTTGGAAAAGCAAACTAACAGCTTTTTCTCAAGCATTTCACACGTTCTTCTTCTTCTTCCTCCTCCTTCTCCCTCCTCCTCCTCCTCTTCTCTTTAAGGAGCTTTTTCCTGCCATTAGTTCTTCTCAGACTGAGCCACTTTGGGGAGCCCCTTGCAACAGCAAGGCCCAGGTTGAAGGGGGCTTCTCTGCCCCCTCCTCAAATGGTCCTGTTTGGCTGGAGGAGCCTTGAGCCAGGCACACGGCCGAGGCTGCAGAAGTCTGGTGGGTTTGTTTTTTTTAAAAAAAATTCCTTTGAACCTTCCTTTGTTTCTCCTTCTTTGGGGTCCCAGCCACAGACCCCCCCCGCCCCCCCCATCTTGCACTTCTTTCTTTTATTTCTTGTTTCTTTTCCCACTTAGCATTTGGGTAGCCCAACCCTCCCCAAAAAACTGATGATGTTCCCTAGGTGGGTCATGAAAGGTCTGCAAGAAAACCACTAAGCTCAGAGAGCACCCAAGACCCCCAAATCCAACCCTCTTCTCCTGGAACCCTAGCACGGTGGGCGGGGGGGGGGTGAGTAGATTGAGGGGTAGCGAAAGTCCAGGAAGGTTCAGTTTGGCTGGTAAGAAAAGTTTTGGGGCTGTGAGATGTTGAGATGCGAGATATCCTGTCCTGGAAGATGTGCGCAGAGGGAGGAGAAGAGCTCAGGAAGAGGCTTTGAGTAGCAAAGAAAATAATGTCTTTTCTTGTTTATTTTTAATGTTGGGAAATCGGGGTGGGGGGGGAAGCCTTGTGCATGGGGGGGGGACAATTTAATTTATGCAAATCAGCGGCCCGCTCCTTTTCCCACACTCTGGCTGGTGGAGGGCCAGAGGAGACAGCATTCAAAAGCAAACAGAACTCAGACGTCCGTTGAAGCCAACATGCCGGTATCCAAGGGTATTTTTGGCCCTGGCTGATGAATCAGGAAGTGGGTATCTGGGGCAGCCAAGGGGGGCTGGATTCTAGTCAGCATCCCACCCCACACCCCAAACCTTTTGTCAAAGGAAAGGAAAGGAAAGAAAAAAAGAAAAGGAATGGAAACCATGGAGAACTGCCAAGCACAAGGCAGGAACGACATTTCCGTTGCTAAGCGAGACAGTTGTTAAGTGAGTTTGGCTCTGTTTTACTGTTTTCCTGCCATAGTTCTTCCATGAATCACTGCCGTTATTAAGTTAGCAACATTAAGTGAATCTGGCTTCCCCATTGACTTGGCTTGTCCAAAGGTCATGACCCCAGCATACCGTCATAAATATGAGTTAGTGGCTAAGCATCCGAATTCTGATTATGTGACCGTGGGAATGCTGCAATGGTCATAAGTGTGAAACATGGTCGTAAGTCGCTGTTTTCAGTGCCATTTTAACTTTGAACGGACACTAAACAAATGGTTATAAGTCGAGGTCTTGTCTGCCACTGAGGTTCTCCATCTTTGCAGCTGAGGCCCCGAAGTCAGAGAGCCATTTCCGTCCCGTAAGCCGAGGACTGCCCCTGTTTCCATTCTGTGTTTTCTGAACAATCAGGAGTGAACCTTCCCACAGTCCCGCCGGGGCCACAGGAGTGTTGCCATCCCACCACCTCTGCAGACGGGTTTATCCCCCCCAGACCCAATAAGGGGGAAAAAGAGGGGGCTCTGGCCGTGTATCTTCTCACCCAGGCGGCCCACGGCACAGCTGGCATCAAGCTGGTTTGTTTGCATGGTTGGCACCGAGCTGCACATCTGGCAGCAGTGGGTCCTCCTTGCTGAAAAGAGGCCCACAGTTGGAAAGGGCTAACTAGCCCCCCACTGCTGACCCTTCCTTTGGCCGATCTGGGGAGCTTCGGACGGCCTTCCCGACCTCCAGAGTTGGCAGAAAGGTGAGCAAAGCTGCCCCGACCCCTCCCGCACCTTGGGGGCTGTCCTGCCCCTTTGTGCCTGGGCTGGGCCTGGGTTGCCCAGCCAGGGGTGCCAGCAGACCCAATGCAGGGGATCCGGTGCCTGCTGGTCCTTTTCTCTTCCAGGAATCCTGTGCTGGCTCCGTTCAGGCCTTCAATTGATTCTTTTGTTGTCCGCTCCCAGAGAATGCCTGGTGTGTGTGTGTGTGTGTGTGTGTGTCTGGGTACACAATTGAAGTGACACAACATTCATTTATCACCTGACACATTCACACCCTATTTCAGTAAGAAAGGAACAGGGGGTTAAAATGCCAAACATAAGAATATTAAATCTGAAATCTGAACAGGAAGATTACAAACTTATGTCTGTTGCACATATAATTTTTTACTTGGTTTGTCGCGGCTAGGAAATCTCCATGGTGGGCTCCGTTTGGACACCCTTGACCACTTTGTGCTGTGCAACACAGCAACACGTTGGTGACTCTCTCCCACCCAGGAGAAGTGCCCGGGGACCCCAGCCTCACCATGCCCGAAGGCGCCCACCGGGGCAGCACCAAGGAAAGAGGCAACCCAGGTTAGTCTGTGAACCCCGGTTGCGTTCGCACAGGCACCTGGAAAAGGGAGAAGATCCTAGGGTGTCCCCATGGAGAGGAGGGAGGGGGAAGAGAACCCCAAATCTGGGCTCCGATTCTTGGCATCCGGGGTTTGTGGCTGTTGCAAACCTTTCTTTCTTTCTTTCTTTCTTTCTTTCTTTCTTTCTTTCTTTCTTTCTTTCTTTCTTTCTCTCTCTCTCTTTCTTTCTTTCTTTCTTTCTCCTCTCTCTCTCTCTCTCTCTCTCTTCTCTCTCTCTCTCTCTCTTTCTTTCTCACTCTCTCTTTCTTTCTTTCTTTCTTTCTCTCTTTCTTTTCTTTTTCTTTCTCTCTCTCTCTCTCTTTCTTTTCTCTCTCTTTCTCTCTCTCTTTCTTTCTCTCTCTCTCTCTCTTCTTTCTTTCTCTCTCTCTCTTTCTTTCTTTCTTTCTTTCTTTCTTTCTTTCTTTCTCTCTCTCTCTTCTCTCTCTCTCTCTCTTCTCTTCTCTCTCTCTCTTCTTTCTTTCTTTCTTTTTTCTTTTTCTTTCTCTCTCTCTTTCTTTCTCTCTTTCTTTTTTCTCTTCTCTCTCTCTCTTTCTTTTCTCTCTTTCTTTCTCTTTCTTTCTTTCTTTCTTTCTTTCTTTCTTTCTTTCTTTCTTTCTCTTCTTTTCTCTCTCTCTTTCTTTCTTCTCTTCCTCTCTCTCTTTCTTTCCTCTCTTTCTTTTTCTCTCTTCTTTCTTTCTCTCTCTCTTTCTTTCTTTCTTTCTCTCTCTTTCTTTCTCTTCTTTCTTTCTTTCTTTTTTTCTCTCTTTCTTTCTCTCTCTCTTTCTTTCTCTTCTTTCTTTCTTTCTCTCTCTCTCTCTCTCTCTCTCTCTTTCTTTCTCTCTCTCTCTCTCTCTTTCTTTCTTTCTTTCTTTCTTTCTCCCCCTTTGCCAAGCTTTGACGGGAGGGAGGTGGAGAGCCAAGAAGGGGCAGGGTGGGTGTGGGGGGGTTTCCCTTTCTTTGCACGCTGCACCTCCCAGCATGCCTTGCGAGAGAAACCACAGCCTTGAAAGGTGAGAAAACCCCCCCCACAAAGGATATGAAGAGGCCGGAAGCAGCATTTTTATTGTTCTAAGGGAGAAAAGAGCCGAGCAGGGGGAAACCAGCGGCCCTCCCTCCCAGAGGGCTCCTCACCTGCACCCCCTCCCCAACATTAGTGGCTACAAGGCCGGGGATCTTTGGGGGAAGTGATTGCAGACCCTGTTGCTTCCTCCCTAGCAGCCCCCAGACCCTCCTCGACCTCCTCGCTGGCTGGAATCGGGACCAAGATGGCGTCGGACCCCATTCTGGGCAGCTGCACCTCAGTGAACACCGTCTGCTCGGACAGCGACCGCCCCGTCAGCCTCAGCTCTTCGGCCTCCTCCGCCTCTTTGCAGGACGGCTCTAGCGCCTTCGGCAGCAGCATCGGGCTCGGGGGCTGCCCGCCTCCTTACTCCCAACAGAACGGCAGCGACATCAGCCTGGATTTGACCCCCGTGACGCTGCTGGACCGGCTGGCCGACACCCCGGGGGACGGGCAGCAGTGCTGTGGCTGGGCGCCGGGTCCCGGCCGGGCCAAAGAACGCCGGATCAAGCCATCCCACCTGGACCGGGTGGTGCTGGAGATTGTGGAAACCGAGCAAGCTTACGTCCGGGATCTCAGGAGCATCGTGGAGGTAGGAGGGCAGGAGGGGTGGGAGGAACTTTGGGGGTGGGGGGTCTCAAAGGAGCTTTGGAGCATCGAAGCAACTCCAGACTTCGACTCTTGAAAGCAGCTGCATCCTCTCCGGGATCTCGGGCAATGCCTCCGTTCCTGGAAATGGAGATTCTGGGAGTTGAAGCTGCCAAGGTGGAACAACACCGCTCTAAAGTGGCATGATTCTTTGTCTGGCTTTGCAACGGCCCTGTGAGGTGGGCCAGGCTGGGGCAGAAAGAACAGCTGACAAAAGCTGTGCTGTTCCAGCAGCTCCCCCCCCACATTCAGCAACCAGCCTCTGTGTGTGTGTGTGTGTGTGTGTGTGTGTGTGTGTGTACTGTTTTCTCTCCCAGGCCACCCAAAGGCAGTTGCAGAAGAGGGTGTGGGGTGTGTGTGTGTGTGTGTGTGTTTGCACAGGTTGTCTGCTGTATCTAAATGGGGAGATGGGCCCCCCCCCCGTTTTCTTCCTGCACAGGATTACCTGGGCTGCATTATCGACTGCGGCCAGGTGTCTCTGAAACCAGAACAAGTCGGCGCTTTGTTTTGCAACATCGAGGACATTTACGAGTTCAACAGGTGAGGCGACTTCAACAGGTGCAGTGGAAACCCCTCTTGGCTCATCCGCTGGGAAGGGGGGGCAGTCGGTCTTGGGGTTCAGAGCAGGGCAAAATGTCTGTTTATTTATCCAATTTATTGGACCCCCATCCTAGCATAGGATGAGCGCTGGGCAGCTTACAGTGCAGGTAGTCCTCGACTTATGACCACAATTGAGCCCCAAAACATCTGTGGCTGAGCGAGACAGTTGTCAAGTGAATTTGGCCTTGTTTTGCGACCTTCCTTGCCACGGCTGCTGAGTGAACCACTTGCCCTTGTTAAGTTAGTAACATGGTCATTGAGTGAATCCGGCTTCCCCATCAACTTAGAAGGTCGTGACCCTGGAACGCTGCCACCATCGTAAGTATGAATCAGCTGCCAAGGGCCTTAATTTTGATCACGTGACCATGGGGAATGCTCTGCGGCGGTTTTAAGTGTGAAAAACAGTCATACGTCACTTTTTTCAGTGCCGTTGTAACTTCAAACGGTCACTAAACGAACTTTTGTAAGTCGAGGACTGCCCGTGTATAAAAAATGCAACTATATATAATAAAAAGTTGATGGTGATTTTCCTGGGCTGAAGGGGGAAGGCCTGGCCCCAATCTTATTTTCCTTTGCCCGCCAGACAATCCCTCTCCTCACCCCTCCTCTTAAGGTTTTAATATCCCACCAGGGTCTCATCTGGGTTTCTGGCAGCCTTCTTGTTTTCCTTGTTTTTGTTTCTTTTTTTGGTGGGTTTTTTTCTTTTTTTGCTGGTGGCCCTGAACTTGTCACACTTTTCTTCTGCTTTTGATTTTTGGGCGAAGGGCCTGGAATTAAGTAAAGAAGGGCTGGGCATAAATAGAGTAGCGTAGCATGGAATGGAATAGAATTAGAATAGAGTACAGAGTACAGAGCAGGGGTCCTCAAACTTGGCAACTTTAAGACTTGTGGACTCCAACTCCCAGAATTCGGCACATGCTGGCTGAGGAATTCTGGGAGTTGAAGTTCATAAGTCTTAAAGTTGCCAAGTTTGGAGACCTCTGGTATAGAGTACAGAGTATAGAATAGAATACAGTATAGAATAGAATAATAATAGAATAGAAAATAATAAGGAGTAGAGTAGAGTAGAGTAGAGTAGAGTAGAGTAGAGTAGAATAGAGAATAGAATAGAATAGAATAGAATAGAATAGAATAGAATAGAATAGAATAGAATAGAATAGAATAGAATAGAATTCTTTTATTGGCCAAGTGTGATTGGACACACAAGGAATTTGTCTTGGTGCAAATGCTCTCAGTGGACATAAAAGATACATTCATCAAGAGTCAAGAATCATAAGGTGCAACACTTAATGATAGTCAGAGGGTACAATAAGCAATCGAATCATACTAGGAAACAGTCAATATAAATTGTAAGGATACAAGCGACAAAGTTACAGTCATACAGTCACAAGTGGGAGGAGGAGATGGGCGATAAAGAGTGGTGAGAAGATTAACAGTAATAGTAGTGCAGGCTTTGTAAATAGTCGGACAGTGTTGAGGGAATTATTTGTTTAGCAGAGCGATGGCGTGGGGGAAAACCTGTCCTTGTGTCTAGTTGTTCTTGGTGTGGAGGCCTCCATAGCATCGTTTTGAGGGTGGGAGTTGAAACAGTTTATGTCCAGCTTATGTGAGAGGTCTGTAGATATTTAAGACGATGTTCTCATAAAACAGGATGTCGAATAAGTCGGCCTAATCACTTCTTCGGGGGGATTTATGGCCATGTGACTCGGCTTAGGACCAGCGCCAAGACTTCTTTTCTGGGACGGGGGAAAAAGACGGACGTCTGGCTCAGGGGGAGAGTCATCGCCAAGCTTTTCTTAGAAGCCTTTTGTGGTCCTGAGTCACCGAGAGCAGAAAACGGCAGGCGGCTGGGAGCGGCGTGGCTGAGTGGAGAAATAAATTCTGTGGCTCCAGAAGAAAAATAATTCCTCCAGCGAGAGAAATAATTTCCCTGCCAAAAGGATTCCAAAGAAAACCTTGAGGCTGACAAGAAGCGTGGTGCCTTGGCATGCCAGCCTCGACCGAAGTTGGCAACCCAAGTCCCCACCTTGGAGGCTGGTTTTCCCTAAAGATAGAACAGCTCCTGGAGGGGTGGCCTTGGGAGATATCGAAAAGCCTCTTCCAGCACCCCCTCCCATCATTGGGTCCTCTAGGCCAGGGGTCTCCAACCTTGGCAACTTTAAAACTGGTGGACTGCAACTCCCAGAATTCTGGGACTTGGAAGTCCACAAGTCTTAAAGTGGAATTCTGGGAGTTGAAGCCCACAAGTCTTATTAAAGTTGAATTCTGGGGGTTGAAGTCCACAAGTTTTATTAAAGTTGAATTCTGGGAGTTAAAGCCCACAAGTCTTATTAAAGTTGAATTCTGGGACTTGAAGTCCACAAGTCTTAAAGTTGAATTCTGGGAGTTGAACCCATAAGTCTTAAAGTTGAATTCTGGGAGTTGAAACCCACAAGTCTTAAAGTGGAATTCTGGGACTTGAAGTCCACAAGTCTTATTAAAGTGGAATTCTGGGAGTTGAAGCCCACAAGTCTTATTAAAGTTGAATTCTGGGACTTGAAGTCCACAAGTCTTAAAGTTGAATTCTGGGAGTTGAAGCCCATAAGTCTTAAAGTTGAATTCTGGGAGTTGAAACCCACAAGTCTTAAAGTGGAATTCTGGGACTTGAAGTCCACAAGTCTTATTAAAGTGGAATTCTGGGAGTTGAAGCCCACAAGTCTTATTAAAGTTGAATTCTGGGACTTGAAGTCCACAAGTCTTAAAGTTGAATTCTGGGAGTTGAAGCCCATAAGTCTTAAAGTTGAATTCTGGGAGTTGAAACCCACAAGTCTTAAAGTGGAATTCTGGGACTTGAAGTCCACAAGTCTTAAAGTTGAATTCTGGGAGTTGAAGCCCATAAGTCTTAAAGTTGAATTCTGGGAGTTGAAACCCACAAGTCTTAAAGTGGAATTCTGGGACTTGAAGTCCACAAGTCTTAAAGTGGAATTCTGGGAGTTGAAACCCACAAGTCTTATTAAAGTTGAATTCTGGGAGTTGAAGCCCACAAGTCTTATTAAAGTGGAATTCTGGGAGTTGAAGCCCACAAGTCTTATTAAAGTTGCCACGGTTGGAGAGACCCCTTCTCTAGGCCAGGGATTTTCATATAGAAAGTCCTTGTTTTGATTCTTGGGGTCTCCAAGGAAGACTCTGCCCACGTGTTGACCCTCTTCTGCAGCTTTGGGGAAACAGCCCTACAAGAAGGGCCATGAGTTAGACGGCCCATAACATACGAAGAACAATTGCAGGAATTGGGTCTGTTTAGAATAATGAACAGAAGGATCAGGAGTGATGTGGTAGCAGTCTTCCAGTAGTTGAGGGGCTGCCCCAAGGAAGGAGGGGGGTCAAGCTCTTCTCCAAAGCCCCAGAAGGCAGAAACAAAAAGCAACGGACGGAAACTAACCCAGGAGAGAAGCAACTTAGAACCAAGAAGGAATTTTCTGACAGAACAATTAATGGCTTGCCTCCTGAATACTAAATACTGGAAGCTTTCAAGAAGAGACTGGGCAGCCATTTGTTTGAGATGGACTAGGGTTTCCTACCCGAGTAGAAGGTTGGACTAGAAGACCTCCAAGCCCCCTCCCAGCTGCTTCCAGAGTTCCTTCTGCTGTCCCCTCACTTTCAAAGTGCTAAAAATCCATGCAGCATCCTCCTTAACCAGGGAGAAAAATCCAGCCATGCATCTCTCCCCAGCCTGCTTGCAGGCCCGGTCCAGCCCCCTGCCCGGTTTTTCCAAGGACGGGGCTGGAAAACCCCACTTGGCACCTGACCTTGAATCAGGAGGGTCACGGTGGGAGGTCCTCGTTTGGACCCTGAGCAGCTCGGGAGGATTTAAGTTTGCCTCACTCCAGGGATGGCCGGGGAGGAGACAAAAGTCCTGCTAAAGGTGCATGGAGGGACACAGAGTTTGCCAGGGTTGCTTTGAACCTGGGTTAGCTGCGAATGGCGAAAAGTATTGGAGGAACAATGGAGGTGGATGGCAGGTGTGAACCCACCCTGGGCTAATTCTCCAACCCTTTTTAGTTTCCCGTTGTATTTTTGCAAGAAAAATAAACTGGAGAGCCATGCTGAATCCAGAGACCCTCCTACCACCCCATCCCCTGCCTGCCTGAGGTCGATGTTGAATTCCCCTCGCTCCGTCGTCCTGGCCTTTGCGGAAAATCTCTATTTTCCTTGCTTCAGCATCTTGCTTTCCGGTTCATGGGAATACACTCCCTGATTCGAAGGTGGCTGGTGCCAGACTCTGAAACGGCATTTTCCTTTACAAGGACAGGAGAGGTGGAAAGAAGGAAGGAAGGAAGGAAAAGAAAGAGAGAGAAAGAAAGAAAAAGAAAGAAAGAAAGAAAGGAAGGAAGGAAGGAAGGAAGGAAGGAAGGAAGGAAGGAAGGAAGGAAGGAAGGGAGAGGGAGAGAGGAGGGAGGGAGGGAGGAAGAAAGGAAAGAAGGAAAGAAAGAAAGAAAGAAAGAAAGAAGAGAAAGAGAAAGAAAGAAAGAAAGAAAGAAAGAAAAGAAAGAAAGAAAGAAAGAAAGAAAGAAAGAAAGAAAGAAAGAAAGAAAGAAAGAAAGAAAGAAAAGAAAGAGAAAAAATCTGCAGATCAAATTGGGCCCAGGAAATGCAACTCCCCACCCGCCAGAGTGTTTTGCCCCTGAGTTCAGCTGGGTCTGATCCATTCGGCTCCTTTTGCATCGGTGAACCAGAAAAAAGGGGGGTTTGTCAACTAGACATTCTCTGAGCCTGTAATTTGAGCAGGACTGGGGGGGGAATTGAGGGGCTGAGTAAGGGGAGCAGGGGATGGGGGAGATGGGGGGAGATGGATTCTGGGAGGGACACAGAAGGAAGCTGGGGGGGTTGGAACAGGATCTTCCTGGCAGGAAAGGGGAATGGCTCCAGACTCTGGTGACCTGAAAGCGGGTGGGCAAACTCTCTATTTAAAATGGGGTGGGGGCTGGGGGGAGTCTCTGTCCTTGCCACAGGAATTCCAGGCTGTCCTAGGAAGGAAGGGGGGAATAGAGAGCAGGACAGGGTGGAGGAAGAAAGAAGAGACCTCAAATTCTCTCTCCGTGGTGCCATTTCTGGGGGACGTGACTCTCAAGGGGTCCCCAAACGTGGCGATTTTAAGACTTGTGGAGTTGAAGTCCACAAGTCTTAAAGTTGCCAAATTTGGGGACCTTTAGCCCCATCCTGCTGGAAGTGCTGAGAATTAGAACTCGGTTCACTCCGGGGAATGAAGAGTGCCTCTGAGCATGCACTGAGGTGTCCCCCCCGCTCCATTTCCTTATGCTCACAGTGGTGTCATCTTTAAGGACAGAGCAGCAACCGACTCTTCCTTGAGACCCACAATGGGGATCCCTCCACCTCCCAATCCCCTTTTTTCCTTCTTTGACCATGCAAATTATCCCAAGGCCAAAATCTGGGAAAGAAAATCCCTCCAAATTTCTGGCAAAGCCATTCTCCCACAAATGGCTTGCATGAGCCCCTGGCCAGTTGAAACGGGGAGGGGGCCCTCTTGGGTTCAAAGGGAGGGGGCTCACCTGGAACTATTTGGATTCAGACAGCTCCCCTCCTTCAAACGCCCCCCGTCTCTCTCTCTCTTCTGTGTCTTCCCTCCTTCCGTGTCCCCTTCAGGTAAGGGAGACCACCAGGACACTGAAGACGGAGGAGGCCCCCCACCAGGAGGCTTTCTGGCTCCTTGCCAACTGCTTGGTTTATTTTCAGTTGCCCCCTCCCTCCAGCCCCCCTCCTCTTTCCCCTGCCTCCTGCTGAGTTTTCGTCTTTTAAGACCTGGCCTGTGGCCAAGAGCTCCATCAATGCTCCTGACCTCCCATCGGGGAGAGTTTTGGTGGGGATGTGCAGGGAAAGTGGGGGGGAAGGAGCTGGTTGGGGAAGGATCCCTTCCCTCCACCGAAGCCCCCTCCCCACTAATCCTTCAGCCCAGACACACACACACACACACACACACCCCTGCAATTCCCCCAAAGCCACTGGCTGCCCTGCCTTCAAGCGCAATTATCCTGCAGGGGGTCCAATAACAGGGATAAAATGCTCAGCGGGTCACCTCTGGTGAATCCGCAGGGCTGGGGGTAGGGGCAGCCTAAAGGGCCTTCCGGAAAGGGGGCCTGGAAAGCTGCAACCTGTGGCAAATCCTCCTCCTTTAATGCCCCCTTTGCAATTCTTTCCTCTCTCGGGACAGCGAATTGCTGGAAGATCTGGAGAGGAACACTAGCGCCGCCCATGCAATCGCGGACTGCTTCGTGCAAAGGGTAAGTGCCTGAATTCCCCCCCTCCACCCCTTCTCTAGCAGGCAGATAAATCGCCTCCTCCTTGTGCGCCCCTGCGCTGCATTTATTGCTATTCCGCTGCATTTATTGCTGTTCCGTTTCGTTTTGTAGAGCGAAGAATTCGACATCTACACTTTGTACTGCATGAACTACCCCAAGTAAGCACACAATTCTACGCAAATCGATAAAGCGTGAACCTCCTGCTTCCCTGTGCGGTTTTCAGCACAACCTGGCTTGATTCCCCCCATCCTCTAATCCAGGGATCTCCAAACTCGACCACTTTAAGACTTGTGGACTTCAACTCCCAGAATCCCCCATCCAGTCACGCTGCTGGCTGGGGAATTCAGGGAGTTGGAGTCCTTGAGTCTTAAAGTGGCCGAGTTTGGAGACCCCTGCTGTGGTCCCCCCAGCAAGGTTTGCCAACCTTACTCCTTTCAAAATGGCTGGCCTACAACTCCCAGAATGTCCCGTCCAGCCAGGCAAAGTTACAAAGTTATCCGCTTCTCGTCTTCCTTCTCTCCTCTCCCCATGACAAGCTCTGTCTCCGTGCTCCGGCAGTGCATGGAGGATGAATCACTGGCCAAGTTCTTCCGGGAGAGGCAGGCCACTCTCTCGCACTCGCTGCCTCTGGAGACGTATCTCCTCAAGCCGGTCCAGCGAATTCTGAAGTACCATCTGCTGCTGCAGGTTAGTTGGTGCCGCTTTGGATTCCTTGGTGGTCTCTGAGCTGGGTTGGTTTCTTGCAGACGTTTCGTGACCCAACTAGGTCATTGTCATGGTCCTGTCGGAATCTGACTTGGAGGGGGAGGCCGAGCAGCTGACAGGGAGTGGGAGTGGGGCTCCATTGGCTGTGGAGGAAACTGGGGAAGGGCACAGTCCGGCTGGGTGGAATAGGGGAGAGGTAGAACAAGGGAGAGGGAATTTGGAGGAAGACCCAGGCCCCTCTTCATCCTAGAGCAGGCAGGGAGTAACAGAGAAGGGAGCAACGTGGGTTGCGTGGCTTATGGGGGAGGAAAGGGCCCTGATTCCCTTCATTAGCTGCAGCTGGAAACACAATGTTTAAAAAGGGAAGCTGCGCACAGCAACTTGTTGGGAGCAAATCGTGAATTATCTGGTATTGTGGAGGCTTATTTGGGTTCCTGGCGTCTTCCCAACTTTGTGTGTTTTGCTGTACTTTTAAGTCTGCAATTCCTTCTCCTGCCCTGTCAAGTTAATTACTGCAGTGTGGTTTGTGTGGACTTTTAGTTACAGTCTGTATGCACTTTGTTTTCGGACTGAATTTCCTCCACTTAAAGGCTGTTCCTGGGAGAGTTTATTCTCCAGCCGAAGGTAACCTGGACATTGGGGGCCAAGTTGGAGGTATTAAAGGGACTCTTCTTGCTTATGTGACTGTGTTGCCTTTGTGCCACACCCCTTTTGGGTCATCATCACAGTAATCTTACCAGTGCTAGAAGGGAGTAGGGTTTGTGGAGAAGAGGAGGAGGAGGAGGAAGACTGTGGCGTCCTTGGGGTGCTCTGAGCTTGGTGTTTTTCTTGCAGACCTTACATTACCAAACTAGGTAATATCATCAGTTTTTCTGAGGAGGGTGTTTGCTCTCTGTTTCTATACAGTATGTTGGCTTGCAGTCTGTGCAGCCTATACCCAGATAAGCAGGGATTAATACCAGACAAGCAATCAAGCAGAAAGCAATATCCCAATCAAGGAATGATAGAGAAAACTTACACCAACGCTGGCAGGACAAGCTACTCAGTATAGAAACAAACCATTATCAGATCCCTGTTCATTTTAATGCTGTTATATTTCTGTATCTGTGTAGTTATTTATTTGTTACACTTATACGCCTCTCATCCCACCAAGAGGTGACTACATGATAAATGAATTTATTATATTGCAAATCATCCAGAGTTGCTTCAAAGTCAGAAATAACATCCTGTAAAGTAAATTGGATGCAGAATTTAACTCTTCAGCGGAAACCATTCTTGAAAAATTGGGTTGGATATGTATTAGTGGCACATCTGAAGTGCGGATTCTCTTCTGCAGAGACTGACTTACAATTGCCAAGTTGTTTCTCAGATTCCCACTGAATGAACACCTCTCGTCTCTGACCCCCACCCCACTTTACCCCCCCCCCACAAACCCGTTTTCTCTACCCAGGAACTAGCCAAACATTATGACAAGAGCAGTCCTGGCTACGACTCGGTGGAAGAGGCTAGCATCACCATGACAGCTGTGGCTTGGTACATCAACGACATGAAGCGGAAACAGGAACATGCCAGTCGGCTGCAGGTGCGCAGGGGCCCTTCCTGGCCATGGGAAAGAATTCGTCCTTTGGGGTTTGGGAAGGGTCAGCTCACCTGGGCTGTTTTAGCCCATCTGCTGGGGTGGGGTGGGGAGGATGGATACTGGCATCCCATTCCTGCCTTTGGAGGCCCTTGGTGCTCTCTGAGCTGGGTGGCTTTCTTGCAGTCGTTTCATGACCCAACTAGGGAATATTATCAGTGCTGGAAGGAAGGAAGGAAGGAAGGAAGGAAGGAAGGAAGGAAGGAAGGAAGGAAGAGGAAGAGGAAGAAGAGGAAGAAGAGGAAGAAGAGGAAGACAAGGGGGTCTTGGGCACTTTCTGAGCTTTGATGGTTTTCTTGCAGACATTTCATGACCCAACTAGGGAGTATCATCAGTGCTAGGAGGGAAGGGGGTTTGTGGAGAGGAGGAGGAGGAGGAGGACTGTGGGGTCCTTGGTGCTCTTTGAGCTTGGTGATTTTCTGGCAGACATTTCACAACCCAACTAGGTGACATCATCAGTGCTAGGAGGAAGAGTATCTTCTCTCTGCAAGCAAGCGACTTGTATATAAACAGGCAACAGGGATCCACCCATTCATGAGGCCTCCAATGATCCAGTTTGACTCCCCCTCCCCTTTTCCTGAGCTGAGCCCCCTCTCCCCCTCCCCCCTCTAGGAGATCCAGGGCCTGCTGGCTGGCTGGACGGGTCCGGAGTTGGGGGCCTTTGGGGAGCTGATCCTGGAGGGTCAGTTCCGGGTGCCCCGGGCCCGCAAAGAGAGGGTCTTCTTCCTTCTCAGCAAAGTCCTGCTCATCGCCAAGCGGCGCGGAGAGACCCTCGTCTACAAGAGCCACATCTTTGTAAGGGGGAATCTGGGGGGCAAGGAGGGGGTTGGCGCCTTGAGAGCTGTGTTTCTCAACCTGGGCATGCTGCCCGGGCGGGGTTCTGGGAGTTGTAGTCCACTGACGCTTAAAGTTGCATGCTACCCGGGGGTTCTGGGAGTTGTAGTCCACCCAAGCTTAAAGTTGCACGCTGCCCGGGGGTTCTGGGAGTTGTAGTCCACCCAAGCTTAAAGTTGCATGCTGCCTGGGGGTTCTGGGAGTTGTAGTCCACCCAAGCTTAAAGTTGCATGCTGCCTGGGGGTTCTGGGAGTTGTAGTCCACCCAAGCTTAAAGTTGCACGGTGCCTGGGGGGTTCTGGGAGTTGTAGTCCACCCAAGCTTAAAGTTGCACGCAGCTTGGGGGTTCTGGGAGTTGTAGTCCACCCAAGCTTAAAGTTGCACACTGCCTGGGGGTTCTGGGAGTTGTAGTCCACCCAAGCTTAAAGTTGCACGCAGCCTGGGGGTTCTGGGAGTTGTAGTGCACCCAAGCTTAAAGTTGCACGCAGCCTGGGGGTTCTGGGAGTTGTAGTCCACCTAAGCTTAAAGTTGCACACTGCCTGGGGGTTCTGGGAGTTGTAGTCCACCCAAGCTTAAAGTTGCACGCAGCCTGGGGGTTCTGGGAGTTGTAGTCCACCCAAGCTTAAAGTTGCACACTGCCTGGGGGTTCTGGGAGTTGTAGTCCACCCAAGCTTAAAGTTGCACACTGCCTGGGGGGTTCTGGGAGTTGTAGTCCACCCAAGCTTAAAGTTGCATGCTGCCTGGGGGGTTCTGGGAGTTGTCCCCCTAGCTTAAAGTCCCTGAGACCATGTTAGATTGGGGGGGGGCATCCTTTTCACTGACGTTCCCCCCCCACCCTTTGCAGTGCTGCAACCTGGCGCTGCAGGAGAACACCAAGGACCCCCTGAGCTTCAAAATCTCGGACCTTTCCATCCCCAAACAGCAACACACCATCCAGGTAAGACGGCCAGCAGCCGATTCAGGGACCCTGTGAGCCTCTAGGAGACGATGGCCCATGGACCAGAGGTGGGATTCAGCCGGTTCTGACCGGTTCTGTATAGGGGTGGGATTCAAACATTGTTACTACCGGTTCTGTGGGTGTGGCTCGGTAGGCGTGGCAGGGGAAGGATCCTGCAAAATCCCCCTTCCCTCCCCACCCCACCAACCTGCTTTCCAGCTCCATTCTCCTGTGCAGGGCAACCAAAGGAGACCCAGCCGATCAGCTGGGACTCGATGGGAGGCAGAGAAGAGACGGGGTTGGCCGGTTCTCTGAACGACTCCAAATGTCTGTTCCTGGTTCTGGAGAACTGGTCCGAACCAGCTGAGTCCCACATCTGTACCTGTAGATCTTTCTGGATTCCCAGGCTGTAGAAACGGCCGCCCGACACCTTCCTTTCTCTGCTGTTCCAGGTGAGGAACCAGGAAGAGAAGCGACTCTGGATTCATTACCTGAAACGTTTGATAGTGGAAAATCACCCGGCGTCCATTCCCCAGAAGGTAAGCGGGAGGGGGCTTGGGGGTAGCCAGCTCGTTTTTTCTGACCTTGGGCTCTTGATGAAGGCGGGGTGGGTGTGTGTGTGTCCCTGTATGGCTGGTCCTCGACTTACGACCATTATTGGGGGTTGGAAATCTGGTTGTAAGCCGTTGGGCTTATAAGTCAAGGCGCCCACGGGATCAGGCCTGTTTTTTTCAACACTTTTCATGGCGGTCGTTAAGCAGATTGCTGCAGTCATTAGGACAGGGGGGTCCCAACCCGGGTGGGTGGGTGTGGGACGATATTCCAGGGGGTGCGAAAATGTGTCTTTGGAAGTTTCAAAATACGCATAATGATATCCCTATAATTATTTATTTTTGTAAGGGGTGCAAGAATATATTGGAAGCGTTCTGGGGGGGCAGGGTATAGAAAAGGGTTGGGACCCCCCTGCATTAGGGGTACGGCACGGTCATTAAGCGGAACCCAAAATGCATTACACGTGGTGGGGGTGCATGAGATTTTATGGAAGTACCTCCCAGGCTATAAACCACCCACGTGGAGGCTGTTGTAATTCAGAACCGTCGTAAAACAGATGTTCGTAAGTGGAGGACTACCTGTGTTTTTCAAACCTGGCCACTTTTAAGACGGCTGGACTTCAACTCCCAGAACTCTTTTGCTCCGGATGTTCTCTCTTTCTCTTTCCAGGCCAAGCAGGTCCTCTTGGAGAACAGCTTTCAGGGTAAGAATTTGGGGGTGTGAGGGGGTGTCCTCAACCCCCCCCCCTGGCCCCATTTCCTGGATGTCTCTGCAGCCGCCCATTCTTGCACGGGGGGGGGGGGAGGAGGGAAGAGGCGGAATCTCTGTCCATTTGCTTTCCTTCTTCCTTTCCTTTTAAATCCTTTTTTTTTTTTAATTTCTACAAACATATCATTGTGTGACCAGTGTAGTTCCAGGGTATTTTACATCTTAACACAAACATGACAATGATTTCATATTGATAATGTTAACTTTCTTATATCATTTGATATGAATACAAATTACCAATCCTAATTGTTCAAATATTCCCATGTGCTATTCCTGTGTCTATCTCTGTATTCTTAACATCTTCTTTTATTATAAATATCATATGAATGGTCATATTTGCAGTGTTTAAAAATTATATAATTCTAATAACCATTCATAAATTCATATTCATTTGTGTTTTTCATTGTTTATTCCCTTTTTGGTTCTTGGTTGTGCCACTATTACATTTAAAACAAAGTCCTGTTCTAGTCTCATTATAATACAAACAAAACAATACTCATCCTATTTACGTTCAGCAAATTGTACATTTCTAGTAATAATAATGGTCATTTTTATCTAATACCATATTTCACTATATTATTTTTATGTCTATCAGATTCCACATGTCATTTCTTTTCCTACAATTCAATATTAATTTTTGTGTTTATTACACTTAGCAATTGTATGTCTTTAATAATAATCCTATAATAAAATACTAATTTCATGCTTATTACAATATTACTTTTCATGTTTATTACAGTTAGCAATTGTATATCTTTAATAATAATTCTATAATAAAATATTAATTTCGTGCTAATTACAAATAACAATTATGCATCTTAGATAACAATACACACACATTCCTGTGGAATCCTTATCTTTTCCCTTTTCGACTATCACCTCTTTCTCTCATGAAAGCATTAATGAATCACTTCCTAGCTTGTCTCCCATTTTCTCGGCCGTTTGCTTTCCGAGTGACAAGGTTCTTTCTCCTCTTGACAGGGTCCCCAGACGTGGTTTTCAGCCCCGAGACCCCCAAGAAGCCCCTGCCTTCTCCTCCACTGGACGAGTCCAGGGCCAGCCTTCGTGGCCGGCGGCAATCAGGTGAGACGGGACCAGCGGTCATGCTGGCATCTCTGCAGGGGCTTCCTTCTGGGACGGTCAAGAATCCACTGACCTACCTGGTGGATAGAGGATTCCTGGGAAGGCACCCTGGGAAACAGATACAGGTAGTTCTCGGCTTACAACCGTTCGTTTAGTGGCCGTCCAAATTTACAAGGGCACTGAAAACAATGATTTATTACAGGGGTCCCCAACCTTGGCCACTTTAAGACTGGTGGACTTCAACTCCCAGAATCCCCCAGCCAGCAGAGCTTACTATCTTGTAATCCCTTCCTCTGCAATCTCTCTCCACTTTAGGAGATTAAGAGAGAGAGAAAAGCTGGCCTAGCTGGCTGGAGAATTCTGGGAATTGAAGTCTGCAAGTCTTAAAGTGGCCAAGTTTGGGGACCTCTGGTGTAGGGTCTCCTGCTTGAGCAAGGGGTTGGACTAGAAGACCTCCAAGGTCCCTTCTAACCCCATGGTTCTATGTTCTTATGGTCTATGTCCAACCCCTTGCTCAAGCAGGAGACCCTACACCAGAGGTCTCCAAACTTGGCCACTTTAAGACTGGTGGACTTCAGCTCCCAGAATCCCCCAGCCAGCAGAGCTTACTCTCTTGTGATCCCTTCCTCTGCAATCTCTTTCCACTTTAGGAGATTGAGAGAGAGAGAAAAGCAGGCCTAGCTGGCTGGAGAATTCTGGGAGTTGAAGTCCTCAAGTCTTAAAGTGGCCAAGTTTGGGGACCTCTGACTTATTATGATCAGTTTTCAAAGTTACAACATTTGTAGCATCTCCATGATCACGAGATCAACATTCAGGCACTTGGCGATTGATTCATATTTATGACGGCCGCAGAGTCCCCTTGGGGTCACGTGATCCCCATTTGCAAGCTTCTGACCAGCAAAGTCGACGGGGGAATCCAGATTCACTTAACAACTTAGGCCACTAATTTATTGACTGCAGGGATTCACTTAACAACTGTGGCAAAGGAGGTCGTAAAATGGGGCAAGATGTACTTAACAAATGTCTTCCATTTTGGGCTCAGTTGTGGCCGTGGGAAGGCTGCAACGGTTGTAAGTGTGAATAATGGTCACAAGTCCCTTTTTTTCAGTGTAACTTGAAATGGTCACTAAATGAACTGTTGTAAGTTGAGGACTACCTATAGGAGCCTTGGTCTAACAGTGAAGCTTGTAGGAACTTTGATGCTTTTCAGCTTCTCGTTTTTAAGGCGATGAGCCAAAGAGCCCCAGACCAGCCTTCTGAGTTCAGAAGGACCCTGGACTACAATTCCCAGAATTATCTTGAGCCTTGCTGGCTAGGAATGATGGGAGATGTAGTCCTGATACTTCCCTCCATTTGACCTAGACGAGAGCTCCTCAGTTCGAACAAGCCATAATGAACCGTTGGTTCGCTTAACGACGGCATTTTTTTTTTGCGACCATTGCAAGAACGGTCCGAAAAATTGGGTCAGCCCTGTGGGGGAACCTGATTCACGACCGTCTCAATTTACGACCGTGATGGGCAGGCTCTATTACGGTTGCAAAGTGAGGAATCCCTGTAAACTAGAGGAAACATTTGCATTCCCAAACCCTACAACCCAGAATTCCCGAAGGGTCGTGTTCAGCAGGCGTAGGATTCAAACTCAGAACTTCCTCTTTCAGAGCCTCCAGAGTCCATGTACAGTCCCGAGAGAATCCGGCGGAGCTGTCCCATTTACAGCTGGAGAAAAGCGGCTCTTATCGCCGGGGCCGCAGGCAGTCAGGTGAGCTACCTGGAGAAAGGGGCGTGGCTACAGGAGGTGGGCGGGACTCCAGGCGTCCTCAGGCGGACAAGCTGTCCCCAAAGCACGGTGCGTGTCCTGCAAGCAGGACACCAGGGGGCGCCAGCAGACCACGAGACCGGCTCATCCTCCCTATTCCAAAGTCCCTTTTTGGTGACCGGAATGGTCACTTGGAACAGAGTTCAAGGCCGATGGTCAGTGGCTTAAAGCTTCCGAGGGAGCCTCTGAGAGGAAGCTGATCCAGATAGCGTCCGCCTGATCCGGATAGCGTCACTGGAGAAGCACCAGTGTGGTGTTTCTGGAACCTCTTCTTGGGTGGTGTTTCTCAACCGTGGCAGCTTGAAGATGGGTGGACTTCAACTCCCAGAATTCCCCAGCCAGCTATGCTGGCTGGGGAATTCTGGGAGTTGTAGTCCACCCCTGTTAAAGGATGCTGGCTGTGGAATTCTGTTGTAGTTGTAGTCCACCCATCTTAAAGCACGCTGGATGGGGAATTCTGGGAGTTGTAGTCCACCCATCTTAAATCTGCCAAGCCTCCCTTAGATACTATGCAGGTGATCCTCAACTTACAACCATTTCTCTAGCAACCGTTCAAAGTTTAGTCTCGCTCCAAAAGAGTCACTTACGACGGTCCTCGCCCTTATGTCCATTGCAGTGAGTCACGTGATCGCCACTTGGTACCTTCTCCGCCCGCTTCCCACAAGCCAAGTCAATGGGGGAAGCCAGATTCGGTCAACGGCCACAATTCACTTGAGAACTTTGGTGAACATGTCTGTAAACCCGAGTGCAACTCACTTAACAACCTCCTAACTTGGCAATGGAGATTGTGGTCCCAACGATGGTCATATGTTGAGGACCTTTGTTATAATACTACCCATTTTCCCCTACCGAGCCAATACTGCCTTAACAATTCCGAAAGAGTTAACAATTTTATACAATTTTTTATACAGTTAATGCTAACCCTTCTTCCTCTCTTCATGCAGACTTAGAGGTGAGTTAATTGGACCCTAACCACGATGCTAACCACCATGCTAACTGTTAACCCTGTTTCCTCCTTATAGAGCCAGCCAAGGAATCTCAGGTCCTATTTCATCCAGCGAGTAAGAGCTTTTTCCTCCTTAATTCTGGGGGTTTGTTTGGGGTGAACGTTCTTGGCACTCAAAATTCAAATGCTCGGCGACCAATTCATACTTATGACTGTTACTCTGCCCCAAGGTCACGTGATCCCCTTTTGCGACCTTCAGACGAGCAGAGTCAAGGGGCAAGTCAGATTCACTCAACAAGTGTCATGATTCGCTTAACAACAGGGGCAAGACAGGTCATAAAATAGGACAAAACCAGCAAATGTTCCACTTAACGACAGAAATGTTTGGGCTCAATGGTGGTCCTAAGCCGAGGACCATTTGCCAAAGGTTTTGTACAATGCAGAGAGTCCTCGCCTTACGAGCACGACCGCAAGAGGAATTTCTGTCGCTATGCGATGCGGTTGTTCAAGTGAGCCACACCCATTTCTTGCTGCGGTCCTTAAGTAAATCACATAGCCATTAAGCAAGTCCAACTGACTTCGCTTGCAAGAATCTCCAAGGAAGGTCCCAAATGATGACGCTGCGGCTCTCATAAACGCATATAGGCCCGAAATTTTGAACATGTGACTGCAGATTGCTTACGATGGTTGTAAGCGCGAGGACCAGCCATACATGACTTTTCTCCCTCCAATCTTTGAAAGAAATGGTCATAAGTTGAGGACTACTGATCTCTGCCAAGTCTTGGCTAGGAGGGGCAAACAGAAACATCCTGGGAGCTGCTCTCACCAAGACTTCCGAGGCCGTAATTAAAGCACACGCTCAGTTGAAACAACTGTTTTATTTCAACGCTGGGAATTATTTGCATTCCCAGCCCGTAATGAGTCCCGAGCAGTCCCTTGAGATGAGCACCCACCTTTCTCTCCTTTTAACTGCTACCAACAACTAAAGTGCAAAATTAACTGTAAAAAGCCAACCTTAGTACCAAGTCCACACAGAGCTTCAAGGTTTAATCCGAACAGAGCGAACGACTTTGCTTCCTGCAAAGGTTTCTCTACCTTTGCACCTCCTTTATCCCTTGTGGGAGGGGCCATCACCTCCCAGCCTTACTCCCAAGTCGCCCCTTTTGGTTCAGCTGCTCTTGCCTGCACACACACGCACACAGATGGTCCTGGCCCCACCTCTGCATCGGACGCAGGACCCTCGTCCGAATCCTCTCCAGACTCCCAGGCTGGTCCCCCCGTTCTTCCCCACTGTCCGATTCCGCTGCCGGCTGCACCGGCTGCCGATGAACCACAGCAGGAGCTTCTCCTTCCACAGAAAGGTTGAGGACCTCACCCACTGACCTTCCCAGGTCTCGTTTTATGACACATTCATTTTTTTAAAAAAAAAATGGCTTTGAGGCTGGGAATGGATCTGTGATGGCTCACGAGTTTTCAGAGCATTATAAACCTCGGCTATCTAAGTGAAATACTCCGAGGAATTGGGCCACAACCGATAAAAGCATCTGCCAACGTGGCATCGCTCCAACGGGTTGATGCAACGGTTTCCTTCGTCCAAGATTGAATTTCCCATGAAAAACGAAATGCCTCTAATGAGAGTTCCTTTCTTTTCTTTTCTTTTCTCCGTGGATCTCATCTTTTACCTGCTGGGACCTTTTCAGATGGAGCCAGGTTAAAGGTGAGTTCCCCAGGTGCGACCTATGGCTG
This sequence comes from Notechis scutatus, assembly GCF_049901735.1. Classification (NCBI taxonomy): domain Eukaryota; kingdom Metazoa; phylum Chordata; class Lepidosauria; order Squamata; family Elapidae; genus Notechis; species Notechis scutatus. The sequence continues at coordinate 26,656,256 of NC_142016.1, read as the reverse complement.
GAGGGGGTGACGGCATTATTTCTCATAGGAAGATATTTGATTTGATTTATTTTACGTTTATTTATTCGTTCATTCCATTATATTTTTCCTTTTCTCCATTTTGTCCCGAGAAAGGAGCCTTCCAGAAATGGGTTTACATCAGGGAATAGAAAGCGGAGTAGATAACAAATGGTTTTGTTTAAAAACGGGTGTTTATAATACAGTAAAACATTTTAATTCCAAAGAGGAACTCTTGAACTTCTAGCAAAAAGTGGAGAGCATTGTTAGTATCTTGATTAAGTTCTTAAGTTCGGTGGCTTAGACCTGGGAAGAAGATAAAAGAAAAAGGATAGACTATTGTAAAATTCATGGAGTGAGGCAAGGGAATTGCACCATAAAACTTTATCCGTGTTATGGTGTAACTACGACTGTGTCTCTTCCTTTGTGACCACCTAAGGATTCCAGGCTGATGCTTCTTTTCTCTCCGCCGCTTCTCTCTGCCATTCCTTCTCCTGCACCCTCCTCCTTTGCAGCACGCGGACAGTGAGGGAGACCTCTTCCCGGCCAGCGAGCCCCTCCTCTCCTCCAGCAGCTCGTGCACGCTGGCCTCGGCCAAACCAGAGGAGGAAGCCGAACCCTCGGATCTGGAAGCGGAAGAGGCCGAATTCTCCCTGGCACAAGACCCGCTCACCACGAACCTCTCCATCACCGAGGAGATCCTGGAGCTGCTTAGCCAGCGGGGCCTGGACAAGGAAACTGGGAAGGAAGGGAGGTTTTGGAGAGAAAGTAGCTCGGAAGCCCCCGGCTCGGCTCGGCAGGTAATCGCTCGGAGGGGGTGATTATTATTATTTTCATTAAGAATAATTGTGGTGCTATGGCAGCGCAGTGGTGTTGCAGTCTAATTCTGCTGATGGCTGGCAGTTCGGCAGTTCGATCCTGACTGGTTCAAGGTTGACTCAGCCTTCCGTACTTCCGAGGAGGGTAAAATGAGGACCCAGATTGTTGGGGGCAAGAGGCTGACTCTGTAAACTTCCTTCCTTCCTTCCCTCCTTCCTTCCTTCCTTCCTTCCTTCCTTCCTTCCTTCCTTCCTTCCTTCCTTCCTTCCTTCCTTCCTTCCTTCCTTTCCTTCCTTCCTTCTGGTTAGAATGCAGTATTGCAGGCTAATTCTGCCCACTGCCAGCAGTTCGATCTTGACCAGCTCAAGGTTGACTCAGCCTCCCGTCCTTCCGAGGTGGATTAAATGAGGAGCCAGATTGTTGGGGGCAGGAGGCCGACTCTGTAAACCGCTTAGAGAGGGCTGTAAAAGCACTATGAAGCGGTATATAAGTCTAAGTGCTAGTGCTATGTGCTATTAATGATTTATTATTATTAATTAAATAATTGTTATTTATTAAATTTGTACTTGAAGCCTGTTCCTGATAAGCTGTGAAAGAGAGGGTAACCCTCACATGGACCTTGTCAGTGTTTCTTAACCTGGGCCACTTGAAGATGGGTGGACTTCAAATCCCAGAATTCCCCAGCCAGCTCTGCTTGCCTTCCTTCCACCACTCGCTCTGCTGGTTGGGGAATTCTGGGAGTTGAAGTCCTCCAGGCTTAAAGTGGCCGAGGTTGGAGACCCCTGCTCAAGACAGTATCTCGGATGGATGTTTCTCCAGCTGCGTGTCCCAGGGAGGTTTGGGAGTCAAAGCCCCCAGGATGTCAGGGTTCCTGTTGCTCTGTTTAAATCACGAGCCTCCAGCCAAGCTTCAAAAGAATTCAAAAGATTGGTTAGGAGCAACATGTCCGCTGTATTAAGTCAACTCTGAGACACGTAATTTGCTATCACCTATGACTCTGTTCCCCCCTCCCCCACAATCCCCCTGGGTGTGTCATATATCAGCTTCTCCACGGGCTGGGTGTCATCAATCACACCCTCCAATGAAAGGTTTTCCTTCCTTCCTTATGGCAACTTGGAAACCGGGATAGGAATGATTTACGAGTTGACATGGGCAGGATAACTCAGGGAAGCAGAAGCTCGTCTGAAGACACCGTGGAGAAAGAACAGAGGTCGGGGTTAAGTCTTAACTCTGAGTATCTTAACTTACTACAACTTGTGTCTGGTTTGCCCGTTGCACCGTGGCAGATAGGACGGCACTCCAGAGGGTGAAGGTCATTGCCCCTCAGAGGATCCTGGGTTGCCCTCTCCCCTCTTGGGAAGAGCTTTAGAGCTCCCGCTGCCTTAAACTTTCTTAAACATTCTCAAAGATCCATCTCATCCTGGGAACCCTTTTTTTGGAACTATTACCATCTGGCAGCCGGTACAGGATAATAATAAAAACAAGGACAAAGAGGCAGAAAAACAGCTTCTATCCCAGGGCAGTAACTCTATTGAATTCTGCTGTAGAGTGCAGTGTTGGTGCGGTGTTGGGAGTTTTCGATTTAATTGCATAGAATGTGAAGGATGTGTATTGGTGTTTATTTTCATGGTCAGGATGTGCCCTGAAGGTGGGGTTTGAGTTCGTTGTTGTACGAGGTGCAAGGACAATACAAGTAAACGAAACGGAACTAAGCCTGGGTTTGTCTTCTGCCCCACTTCCAGGACCCCCCCTCGCCCAAGGATGGCGGAGAAGATCGGCAGGACAAAATGGAGGAAGAGGAGGAGAACGGGGTCTTCCGGGAGGAGGCCCCCTCCCTCCCTCCCCAAGGGAGCCCCCTCCAAGGGCAGCTCCTGCCAAAGCTCCCCCACCCCTTTGGCAGTGACTCTTCCGAAGAAGAAGATCTCCACCGACCGCAGGAATCCGCCGGTCCCTCCCCGCTACACGTCCTGGAAGATCTCCCCTCGGAGGAGGCCAGCAGCTCGGCCTCCATGCGGCAGGAGGCCTCCCAGGAGGAAAGGCAGGCCCCTGGCTCTTCGGCCAGGCCTCATTCCTGCCCCATAACCTCCACGGGCGGCCTCGGGGGCGAGGAGCAAAGCACAGAGGTGGACCCCAAGCCCCCCAGGGACGACTGGGTCCTGCTGGAGAAGATCCAGAGCTACTGCCCGAGCATGGAAGGGGGCAAGAAGGAGCCACAGGTCTCCAAGGAAGAGGGCGGCCCCCCTCCAGTTCCCGCCGGGGTGGTGCGAGAATCCGTCCTGCGGTTCAACAGCATCTGGAAGCAGCCGGAGGCTCCAGGAGGGGAAGAGGGAGGAGCCCAGCTGAGGAGGCTCCGCCCTCGGTCTGGCCAGCTAAGCCGCAGCCGGAGTCAGTCCTGCAACAGCCAACCTCTGTCCGTCCCCAAAACCCACTCCGGACGAAGCCGGGCGCTCACCACCATCGAGCGGCACCATTCGGATGTGGGTCCCCAGGGGCAGGGGGCGGAGAAGGGGGCTCCTCCGAGGCTGGCCCTGAAGCTTCGGGGAGAGAAGGAAAGCAGCGGGAGCCGAGCGACGGGTCGGAGGAGCCTGGGTTCCGATCCTGGGCGGAGATCCGGCGGGTTTGGCAGGAGAAGGAGCGGAGCGCCAAGGACGGCCCCAAGAAGGGGGCCGCGGGGGTCAGGCGCAGAGTCGTCTGCTCCCCCGATCGGCCGGCCTACGCGGAGCCCCTCTGCATCGTGGAGGATTCGGATTTGGAGGAGCCTCTCCGGGGTGCCGGCAAGGGGCAGCCGAGGGACGGGTGGGTGAAGGAGGGGCTGCCTGCCTCAGCAGACTTCCTGCCGGCCCTGGGCCTCTACCAGAGCGGCGGGGAGCCCTGCCTCCTGGAGACCTCCGAGCGCATCATCAGCAAGGTCCAGGCCCTGGCCAGGATGTACAGCGAGAAGATCAACCGGCTGAAATCCCAGAAGTGGACCTTGGAGAGGCCCGGCGGGCGGCCCCGGGGGGCCCCCCACCAGAAGGCCCTGGGCAGGGGGCCGAGAGCCCTGCAGGAGAGCCGGCCAGGAGGAAGCCTCCCCCAGTGTGAGTCAGCCCTCCCTGCCAGCCCTTGGTGGGTGTTTGGCCTTGTCCCCCCTCCCTCCTTCCCCTGGTGCCCAGCGGGCCTGAACTGGGCAAACTGGCACCAAAGCTACACATGATGCCCCCTGCTTATCTCATGCTCACCTGGGCATCAGATAGCCTTTCTTTCCTTCCTTCCTTCCTTCCTTCCTTCCTTCCTTCCTTCCTTCCTTCCTTCCTTCCTTCCTTCCTTCCTTCCTTCCTTCCTTCCTTCCTTTCCTTTCCTTTCCTTTCCTTTCCTTTCCTTTCCTTTCCTTTCTCTCTCTCTTTTTCCTCTTTCTTTTCTTCTTTTATCCCTCTCTCCCACCCACCAATCCTCCCTTTCTCCCATTCCCATGTCTTTCTTTCCTTCCTTCCCTCCCTCCCTCCTCCTTTCTTTATATTCTGTATTTCTAAGCCATCCACCCCCCTCAAAGAAATACCCGTAGGGATACACTGGTTTGCTTAATGACTAGCTTTGCTTAATGGCCACTGGAAAAAAAAAAAAACTGTATACCAGAGTCACGTGGATATCTCAACCTAACCGAAATGCTGAGGCCCCTTCCGGGCATAAGTCAAGGACCCCCGTGCTTAAATGAGGCCCAGTCCCCTGACGTTGTCGCGCTCCTCTCCAGGGAGCCAGTGTTTCATTTTGCCTCCTGCCTCTCTCTCTCCCCACAGGTGAGCCCCAAATCTATGGCCACGTGCTGATCCACGAGTCCCTCCCGCATGTGGTTGGCATCCAGGAAACCACGCCTTTGGTGGCCGCCACGCGTGAAACAGCCGTGGTGCTGCACAGTGACAGACCCTGCTGGCTCCTGTCTCCGGAGATCCTGGCCTCGCTGCACCACGACTGGCACGAACCGCGGCTCCTTCCGAGGGTCCCCATGGCAGGAACGGAGACGCTCACGGCCCCCACCAAGGGGGGAGGAGGAGGAGGAGGGGCGGAGGGCCCTTCCCCCGCCCTGGACCCTATCCCACAGAAGGGCCCCCCTGCGTCTCCCCAGGCGTCACCCCGGATGGAGCATGGAGAGAAGAGCAGCCACGGAAAGCCACACCCCCGTGAGCCGGGCTGGCATGGGGAGGGGGGCAGTCGGCCTTCGGAGCCCAGGCTGCCCCCAAGATTTCTGTGGGCGCAGAGCAGGCCAGCCCGGCCCTCCAACTGCAGCAGTGTCTCAGGGACCACCAATCGGACAATGTCTCCGTCTCTTGGGAGCCCCCAAGGCCAGGACCCCCGGCTGCCCCCTTTTCTGCCTGCCGGAGGGGCCCGTGGCCCCAGGACCGGGAAAGGGCCACTCCCCACCGAGCACTGGAGGGAGAAGCCCTTCGGCCTTCGCTTTGCCGGAGAGGAAGGGACCAGACCGAGAGGCAGCAGGGCCCAGCCAGGAAGCCTCCGGGACACTGCCTGGGGGCTCCGCCAGGGACCCCCAAACCCTTCTGCCGCTCCTGAAGCCACCCAGGCCACCCAGCCCCTGCCGCCGACTCTTCCACGGAGGGGCCGCCCTGCCCACCCCAGGAACCCCTTCCTGCTGCCCCTCCTGAATTCCCGGCCGGGGTGGAGTCCCCGTGTGCCTGGCGGTGCAATGCCCACGGGTGCCCCTGCCCCAATGCCTGCCCTCCTCCCCCGTCCGCCGGTGCCTCTCCTCCAGCGCGGCTGCCATCTCCAGGTACATTGCCGCCTCCTGCATCTCCCAAAGTCTGGCCAAGAGGAATGGCGTCCCTGCCCCCGAGGACCCCCGGGGCCCCTGGCTGCCAGCCGACCCCCTGGCTTCCCTCCCCAAGGCGGCACCCAAGCGCCATCGGAACCCGGGAAGGCCAGAGGCGGTGGCTGTCCCCTCCTCCTCCTCCTCCTCCTCCTCTCAGTGCATCGTCCCTGGGCCCCCTCCCCTCCCCATGCAGGCCCCCTTTGTCGGGCCCCCGGCTCTTGAGCGCTGCCCCCCTTCTCCTCGGCCTCGGCCCCCAACTCTCGTGTGCAGTCCCCGTGAGGCCCAGGATGTGCTCGCCCCCTCCGGGAGGCCCCCACCCCTCCTGCACTTTCAGGCCTCTGGGGGCCCACCCCCAGAGGCAGCCCCCAACCCCGTGGCCCACCCGGAGCCCTGGGCGCCAGGCCTCTCCTGCCCCACGGCCTGCGCGAAAGCCCAAAGGACCCTCCTGCCCTCCGGAGAGCCAGCCCCCAACGGGGGCACCAGGAATCCTCCGGCTCTGAGGCCTCACCTGGAAGCGGTGGGCCTCCCTCCCACGAACTGGGCAGCATCCGGTGGCCCAACGTGCCGAACCTGTGCTTGAAATACGTCAAGCAAGAGGGGTGGCCAGGCAGCTCCCCAAGACTGCAGCTGGAGATGGGGGAGCACTGCCCCAAACGGGGAGCCCCCCTGAGCCCGGACACGGCTCGGTTCCCTGAGAAGGGTCCTCCGAAGGCCAGCTACTCCACCACCGTCAACATCCAGATCGGGGGCAGCGGTCGGATCTCCTCATTCAGTAACGCTCAGGTCAGCCTGATGCATCCCCTCTCGGCCACGCTGGAGCAGCGAAGGGTCAACGGCGGGGGGGCCGAGGCGTCCCCAAAACCGGACACCTGAAACCGTGAGGCTGGGCGTGCCAGCGGAGCCCAACGTCCTGATCGTGCTGGCTGGGGCCGGCCCTGCCCAGGCCGCCCACGAGGAGGGCGCAGGGGGCAGGCGGTTGGCAGCCAAGAGATTGTTTTCTGGGCACTGAGCAGGCAGCCGAAGCTCCTGAGATCTTGCCTCCTTCCTCCTCGTCAGATCGAGCCTCCGTGGGTCTCGGCGCCTTGGGAGGGAGAACCAGCAGGCCTGGAAGGGACCAAACTGGTGGACGGAGGAAGGCTGGGCGAGGGTTAAGCCAATGAAACCCTCTTGGGAAGCGGGAAGGTTGCGGGGGGGGGGGAGGGAATTCTCCCTTGTGTCGCTTCCCTTTTTACTGGTTCCAAATCCTTTGGAAAAGAGACAACTGTCACACGGACGCCTCCTGGTGTTATTTGTGGGTGAATGGTGGGGAGGGCCCTCTGGGGACGCAGCTTTGGAAGCCCCCCACCCAACCTGGAGCGCTTGGCAGAGGTGGGGGGGGGATAACCACAGCCCTGGCATCTCAGTTGCCTCGGGAGGCAACTTGGCATTTCCAGATTCAGAAAGGGGCTGGTTTGGAAGTAGAGGTGATCCTCAACTTACGACCACCCTGGAGCCCCAAATGTCCTTTGCTAAATGAGACCGTTGTTAAGTGAACTTTGTCCCATTTTGCAACCTTGCCTGCCACAGTTGTTAAGTGAATCGGGCATTCCCATTGCCTTTGTTACCTGTTATTTAAACTCGGATCCCCTGTCCGTTTGTAGCTGGCATACCTTATACCCAGACCGTCTCTCTGCCGTTGTTACCCATGATGGAAACTGACCAAGGAGAGATTCAACCTGGAAATAAGGAGAAACTTTCTGACAGGGAGAACAATCCACCCATGGAACAGAAGTTGTGGGAGCTTCATCCCTGGAAGCTTTCAAGAAGAGACTGGACTGCCATCGGTCAGGAATGGTGTAGGATCTCCTGCTTAGGCAGGGTGGGGTGGGGTTGGACTAGAAGATCTGCAAGGTCCCTTCCAACTCAGATTATCTGTTATCTTTGCTGGTTGTGCAAGAATGATAGAGAAGTTACTTCTGAATAACTCCTTTGTTGGTTACGTGCCTATAGACAGAATCTTGCCGGACTAAAGCAATCATCTGAAATAACTATTATATATATGATCCTCAACAACAGTTCATTTAGTGACTGTTTGAAGCTCCAATGGCACTGAAAAAAGTGACTTATGGCTGCTTTTCACACATATGACCATTGCAGCATCCCTGTGGTCCTGTGATCAGAATTCAGATGCTTGGCAACTGACTCGCATTTATGACGATTTCAATGTCACAGGGTCACGTGATCCCCTTTTGCAACCTTCTAACAAGCCAAGCCAACGGGGAAGCCAGGCTCACTTAACAACCCCTGTTACTAACTTAACAACTACAATGATTCACTTAACAACCGTGGCAAGAAAGGTCATCAAATGGGGCAAAACTGGATTTTGTGTCTCTTAGCAACACCAATTTGGGGTCGTAAGTCGAGGACTACCGTTGTTCCTCAGCCATGGAGCCAGATTTGGCGTGGAGGAGGGGATTTTGCTCGGGAGCTGCCGGACCTGAACTGATCCCTTCTTGGATTGCGTCAATAAAAGGCGGGATCCAAACAAAATAGGAATTAAAGGCCATCTGGCTGGGCCTGGCCCAGAAAAACCTCTTCCCCAAAGGCACCCAATCTGCAGCTGTTTCCCTCTACAGCCCGGCCAGGTTTCCCGCTGAGCCATTGGATCCGTTTCCAGGAATCGTGTTTAAATCCGTTGTCAGGTCACCGGTTCAGCTTGGAGTTTGTCCCAGAGAGTCTCGTGTCTTAATTCGGAATCGTTTTCCGTCACGCTGGGACGGCCGTTACGGTGAGCACTGGTGCTGCGGACGGCTGCGGCCTCTGCCAAGAAAGCATTCCAGCGTCTTCCATCCAAACGGGGGGTTGCATTTAAGAAGAAAAATCCTTTGGAACCTGCGGTTGGGGCCATTTTTGGGGGGGGGGGGAATCTCAAAGCTAGAATTGCTCCAGAACCCATTTTACAGTGATCTAGACCGACTAGATTAGATTATTTATGGGAGAAAAGAGGCAGCCCCAAAATACACTTCCCTTGTAAGGGAGTATTTGATTTTGGAGGGAATGGGTAGATTAAACGTAGCCTTATGCATCTTTTGGTCCTCTCTGGTTTTCTTGCAGACATCTCATGACCAAACTAGGTGATATCATCAGGGAGAAGGGAATGGGTTTGCACTGATGATGTTCCCTAGTTGGGTCATAAAATATCTGCAAGAAAACCACCAAGCTCAGAGAGCACCAAGGAACCCACTAGTCCTCCTCCTGCTCCTCCTCCTCCTCCTGACCTTTCCCCTCCTAGCCCTGATGATGTTCCCTAGTTGGGTCAGGAAACGTCTGCAAGAAAACCATCAAAGCTCAGAGACCACCAAGGACCCCACAGTTCAGCCCAGAGCTACAGATGTTCTCCTCAATCAGTACATCTCTTCTTCTCCAAGCAATGATTTATGTTGAGGTACCAGTCAGATTCCAAAATTGGAAGCCATAACACCCCCACTAGGAATAAAAGGGCCACTACGGGCGCAGGCGTATGGAAAAACAAATTCCACACCAAGGTAACTTTCTTCAGCTTGGTGCTTTATCTTTGCAAGGCCCCTTTGGAGCCCCATAAGGATTCTAACAGCTGTGCAGAAAAAAATATTTCCTTGCCTTCATCAAATATTTGGAAGCCTCAGCTTCAGTTTTCTCAAAGGAAACAAAACGTGCAAAAAGGCATGGAAAGTGACTCCTTGGGCCAAGAGCCGCGGTTTAGTCATGGCAACAATAAACAGGAATTTCCCGCCTGGGAAAGAAGGAAAAAAGTTGGTGAAGCAGGAGGCTGGTAGATGCAATCCGCAGATGTGGCCCTGTGGGAATCCCCTCAAAAGTATTGGGGAAGCTCGCCCGGGGAAATGATGTTTTGCAGAAAGGATAGAATGTCGTTTATCTGCAGCAAACGGTATTGGTCTGTAGAGCCGTAGGGTTTCTCCGCTTTGGTCACTTTTAACTCCCAGAATTCCCTAATCAGCATTCATGGATGTCAAAACGCCCAGAATTCCCTAATCAGCATTCATGGATGTCAAACTCCCAGAATTCCCTAGCCAGCATTCATGGATGTCAAACTCCCAGAATTCCCTAATCAGCATTCATGGATGTCAAACTCCCAGAATTCCCTAATCAGCATTCATGGATGTCAAACGCCCAGAATTCCCTAATCAGCATTCATGGATGTCAAACGCCCAGAATTCCCTAATCAGCATTCATGGATGTCAAACGCCCAGAATTCCCTAGCCAGCATGAATTCTGGGAGTCCTTCAAATGGCCAAGCATGAGGAAGGCTGCTGTAACGGGCGGCTTAGCAACAGGTTGGTAAGGTCAGAAATGGGCTCTAAAGTGTTTGGTCATTAATATATTTCTATTTCTATTACTTTCCTCGGAGGAAAAGCAATAATCAATGGCCTTAGCTCCTTCCTAATATTAATTTTAGCTCTCGGAGGCTCCCCTGAATGTGCAAATTGTGCTGCTCTGCAGCAGGGAAACTGCAGGGCCAGCCTGACAGAGGTGCGTAGGCGGTTCAAAAGCCATGTCTCCTCTTCCCCAATCTTCCCTCCCCCCCCCAGCCCTGCCCATGTGGTCCTGCTCCAACTGCTTGGCCTCTGAGCCCTTCCCAACTGCCAAAGGACCACCTTACTCACAGGGAACCCACGGGGGTCCTGAAATAGGGAGAACTGGAATTTGCCTCAAGCTTATATGCGGTGTACAGCTCACACTCACTAGCCCTGATGGTGTCCCCTAGTTGGGTCATGAAAGGTCTGCACCAAGCTCAGAGAGCATCCAGGAGCCCACAATTCTCCTCCTCTCCACAAACCTCCCTCCCTCCTAGCCCTGAAGGTGTTCCCTAGTTGGGTCATGAAACATCTGCAGGAAAGCAACCAAGCTCAGAGAGCATCGGAGACCTCCCCCTCCCTCTCTCCACACTCCCTCCTAGCCCTGATGATGTTCCCTAGTTGGGCCATGAAAAGTCTGTAAGCAGACAACGGAGTTCCAAGAGCACCGAAGACCCCACCGTTCTCTTCCTCTTTCTCTCTGCAAACCCTTCTAGCCCTGATGACGTTACCTGGTTGGGTCATGAAACGTCTGCAAGAAAAACAACCCCACTCGGAGCCCCAAGGACTCCGCAGCGCATCGCAGAGCTTCTCACAGCTTCTCTTCCACTGGAACTGTGTGGGGCGTCTCTATTCCACGAGGTCTTTGCGGTGCTGCCGACACTTCGGAGACATTGGGGAGTTTGGGATGCAACTGACCAGTTATGCCCGTTTCCCTCCTGCCGTTCATGCACCCAAGTCTTAAAAATCACCCAGCCAACAGGTAGAGGAGACCGACGGGATGCAGGTGAAAAGGGGCTGCCTGGCTCACCTTGAACCCTCCTCCATCCCAGCCACCGATCAGTCGAGCTTTTTTTGGAGGGCGCTCCAGCCGCTTCTGCTTTTTCTGCTGAGTCGCCTTCCCTGTGACGATGGGTCATGGGTGAGGATCCATGTGCCTGAGCACCCCCACCCCACCCCTCCCCCAGCCGGAGGGTTCCCAGGCGGCACCACCCTCCAGCCTGTCTAATGCCCCGGGGGGAGGCACGGGCCTTTTCCCCAGAGACCTTTTCCCATCTGGGATGAAGGATTTCTGGTGGCTTCTTCCCCAAAGACCAAAGAGCAGGAGGCCGGGAGCAGCCGACAAGCGGCCTGGGAACAACCGGAGCCCTGGGGCTGGGTGCGAAGGAGGCTACGTGCTTCAAGGCACCAGGCAGTATAAGGGAGGCCACGGCTTTCAAAAATCAAAGTGGTTAGAGCCACTAGAGACAAGAGTAAGGCTCTTCTTTCTTTCTTTCTTTCTTTCTTTCTTTCTTTCTTTCTTTCTTTCTTTCTTTCTTTCTTTCTTTCTTTCTTTCTTTCTTTCTTTCTTTCTTTCTTTTTCCTTCCTTCCTTCCTTCCTTCCTTTCTTTTTTATTTTTCTCTCTCTCTCCCTCCCCTCCCTCCCTCTGCTTTTCTTCTTCCTTTGTCTGCCTTCCATCCTTTCTTTTCTTCCATCCTCTCTCCCTTCCTTCCCTCCCTCCCTTTTTCTTTTTCCTCTTTCTTCTTCTGTTCCTTCAGAGAGAGGGAGGGAGAGAGAGACTGGCCCAAAGTCACCCAGAGCTCTACGTCTCCCAGCTCCTAGTGCAGCCCCTTTCACTACAGGACCAAAACCGGCCCACCAATCCTTCCAGGCGGCTGGAAAAGCTAGAATTCTCCGGGTGCAGCTTCTACCACCTTCTGCCCAAGCCCCCCTTTTGGTTGTCCTCCCCTCCCCCAGCACTTTGGGGAGGGCAGAGGTTGGTCTCCCCGGCCGAGGCAGCTCTCGCACCCACTGACCCGTCCCAGATTTGAGGCACTGACCGGAAGGGAGTTTGCAGGAGGGGGAGAGAGACCCAAACCAGGCAGACTTTAGGATCCCGAGGATGCCTGCCTGGGCTGCACCTGGCTGAGAATTGCAGAAGAGGGAAGGGGGAGAGGACTTAACCCAAGCCGGGCGGCGGGAAAGCTTTGCTCTTTTCTCCCTGCAAAAGTGTGCGTCTTCTCGCACTCGGCTCTCCTGCCTGAACCACCTGAGGGCCCCTTTGCCATCGGTAAGTAGACGCTTGTCGAATCGTCCTTCTGTCGGGCAGAGGGGCTTCCCCAGGTGGAGGGACTGGCTAGAAGCCTCTCTCGGGACCCCTGGCAAACAAAAGGAGGTGTTGGAAGGGACCTTGGAGGTCTTCCAGTCCAACCCCTGCTCAAGCAGGAGAACCCAACACCTGGGGGTGTCCAACCCTGGGAACTTTAAGACTTGTGGACTTCAACTCCTGGAATTGCTGGCTGGGGAATTCTGGGTGTTGAGGTCCACAAGACTTAAAGTCCCCAAGGCTGGACACTCTTGCTCCGCAGCATTCCAGACAGGGGACTGCACAGTCTCTTCTCTTCTCTTTCCTTCCTTCCTTCCTTCCTTCCTTCCTTCCTTCCTTCCTTCCTTCCTTCCTTCCTTCCTTCCTTCCTTCCTTCCTTCCTTCCTTCCTTCCTTCTTTTGCTTTTAGGAAGAGACAGCTACTTGTCTGAAATGGTATAGGATCTGAAGCTGGAGCAGGGGGGTTGGACTAGAAGACCTCCAAGGTCCCTTCCAACTCTGATATTCAGTTACTCTCTTCCTTCCTTCCTTCCTTCCTTCCTTCCTTCCTTCCTTCCTTCCTTCCTTCCTTCCTTCCTTCCTTCCTTCCTTCCTTCCTTCCTTCCTTCCTTCCCCTTCCCTTCCTTCCCTTCCTTCCCTTCCCTTCCCTTCCCTTCCCTTCCTCATCCCTCTACAATCATGAGCCTGGAAGAGACCATACCAGATAACAGATAATCAGAGTTGGAAGGGACCTTGTAGGTCATCTAGTCCAACCCCCTGCCCAAGCAGGAGACAAATGTCAGTCCAATCTCTTCTTGAAGGTCACAAGTGTTGGCGCTCCCACAACTTCCGAGGGCAACTTCTGTTCCATCAGTTGATTGTTGACGCTATACCAGTTCAGACCAGTCTCTTCTTAAAAGCCTCCAGTGTTGGATCATTTACTTGTTCCACTGGTTAATTGTCCTCATTCTTAGGAAGTTTTTCCTTAATTCCAGGTTGCTTCACGCTTTGATTGGTTTCCATTTATTCTTGTTTGTCCTGCCTTCGGGGGCTTTGGAGAAGAGGTTGACCCCCGCCCCCCTTCTCTGTGGCAGCCCCTCAGATATTGGAAGATGCTCGCATGTCACCCCTGGTCCTTCTCTTCCTGGGACTAGACCAGGGATCCCCAAACTTCAGTCCACCCATCTTAAAGTTGCCAAGTTTGGAGACCTCTGGACTAGACCTACCCAGGTCCTGCAACCTTCCATCGTATGCTAGTTTATGGCAAAGAGCTTGCCCAATCGAGCCTGCCTTGCCCGCTGGAGAGAAGCAGACCAGCCTCGCCTGGAGATGTCCAAGGGGGCGTCACAGGGCACCTTTCTCCTGGTCGCCCTTCCTGACCTCCATCTCTCCCCTGATCCATAAAGGACGTGATTCCTGGGCTTGGTGGTTTTCTTGCAGGGGTGTCATTAGCCAAACTGGGTGACATCACCGATGCTAGAAGGGACTGTATATAAACAGAGAGCAAATCACACCCCCTTGTAGCACTGATGATGTTACCTAGCTGGGCCATGAAATGTCTGCCAGAAAACCAGCAAGCTCAGAGGCCACCCCACAGTCCTCCTCCTCCTCCTCCTCCTCCTCCTCCTCCTCCTCCTCCTCCTCTCCACAAACCTCACTCCCTTCTAGCATTGATGATGTTACCTACTTGGGTAATGGAACGTCTGCAAGAACAAAACCCAGCTCAGAGAGCATCAAGGACCCTACGATCATCATCTTCCCCCTCCCTCTCCTCTTCCTCTCCCCTTCCCACTTTTTCTGTGATTCCCCCCAAATTCTCCGCACTTGACATCTTGAGGCTGCCCTGCTGGTTTCAGACATTCCTGACATTCAGCGCCAGGGCTGCTGGATTTCCCCCGCAGGGTGACACCCAACCTGCTTGAAATAAAACAGACCCCCAATAAACAAACATGGAATAGAGAAACAAGATGCTACTGAGGTTGAACAACTGGGAAAACAACCAGGCTCTCCTTCAGGGTGGAATGAAGGCCAGCTCGACTGGGACACGTTGACCTCGGCTCTTTTGGGAAAGAACGAACTAGGATAAATTTAGGGAAGTTTATTGCGGTTGAATTTGCATTTTGAAGTCAGTCACTCTATGCCGATGTTTCTCAATCGTGACCATTTTAAGATGCCTGGACTTCAATTCCCAGAATCCCCCCAACCAGCTCTTAGGAATTCTGGGAGTTGAAGTCCAGGCGTCAAACCAAGATTGACAAACTTCATTGCATGCAGTCAAAGAGCTGCTGTATTTCCACACACACACACCGCTGCCCTTCCCAAGCCGAGATCTGAAGAGCCCCTCGCCTGATCCTGGTTTATTCCATCTCTGGATTGCTACCTGTCTGCCTTTGTTGTTCCAGGGGAGGAAAACCCTGCGCTGCAGATGGGATGCACCTTATCTAGCACGGGAGACGCAGTGGATCCGGCCGTCTCTGAAGACAGGAGGGGCTCAGCACTGGCTCTGGAGGCGAAAGGGACGGATCCTGGCAGCCATGGGGAGCGGGAGGAAGCGTTTCCCCTCTCCGAGGCCCAGAAGGACTCGGTCCGGGAGTCCTGGAACGTCCTCCACAAGAACATCGCCCGAGTGGGGATCATTCTCTTTATTGGGTAAGGCTCGGTTTCCCTCTTGCCAAGGGGACGTCCCAGTCGATGCAACGGACGCCACAAAGTTGGTTGGGGAAGGCTGGCCTTTGGGGATGCACTACCAGGGCAGTGCTGGGCTTCATTTTGTTTTACTATCGGTTCTGTGGGCATGGCTTGGTGGACGTGGCAGGGGAAGGATGCCCACAGCTTGCCCTCGGAAGTTGCGGGAGGCTTTCAAGAAGAGATTGGACTGCCCTTTGTCAGAAATGGTGTAGGGTCTCCCACTCGGCGGGGGGTTGGACTAGATGACCTACAAGGTCCCTCCCAACTCTGATTATCTGTTAACCTGCTTTCCAGCTCCGTTCTCCTGTGCAGGGCAACCAAAGGAGACCCAGCCGATCTGAGAAGAGATGGGCCGGTTCTCCGAACTACTCCCCTCCCCCGGTTCTTTCCCACCGTCCAATTCCGCTGCCGTCTGCACCGGCTGCCGGTGAACCACAACACTCCCTCCCATGTGGGCTTCATCCTTCTCCGCCATCCTGTTTCTCTTCCTTTCTTCATTCTAAGCCACCCATGGAGGTTGACAGTCCAGGGAGGGGATCTCTAAATCTAATTTAATGAAATAAAATAGCCTTTCTCAAGGGCGGGAGACGGGGGGGGGGATTCCACTTTGCAAGATGATTCATCCCAAAGAATGAGGCTCTTGGGATCGGCAGCCGGCTCCCACGCCTCTCGCGGGCTCCCCGAACAAGGACCTTCAGTGAGGATTGGCCCCTGGCTTCCATCACAGGGAGGCACTCCGGATGAACCGCCATGGCGCAAAGGATAAAAATACAGTATTTCTGGATATAAAACGTCTCACAAGAGAGAATCAAGATGGAAATCCCAGCGTCAAAGTGGGGGGGGGGTATTTAAAGCAGGGGTCTCCAACCTTGGCAACTTTAAGACTGGTGGACTTCAACAAAGCTGGCTGAGGAACTCTGGGAGTTGAAGTCCACCAACCTCAAAGTTGCCACGGTTGGAGACCCCTGATTTAAAGAACCCTTCCCCCCCACTTTGACGCTGGGACTTCCATCTTGATTCTCTCTTGTGAGACGTTTTATATCCAGAAATACTGTATTTTTATCCTTTGCGCTGTTTCCATCTGCCCTTAAAACATTAACAGAGTCTACCATGGTCTTGAGAACCGGCGTCTCCGCTAGGTAAGCGACAGTCAAGCTGAAACTAAGTTAATCGGGTAAAAAAAAATAGCAAACAGGGAAAATGTTAGGTATAACATTGATACCAAATATGGTTTGGGTGAATAAATATATAAAACTTAGATATCATGGTTTAAGTGCTTATCACTTTAAGCACAATGCAGCAGGCAATTAGCCGATTAAGGGTGCGGTTAGAAGTTACAATATAAGGAAGCATTAGAAGCTGGAAAGCTTACTGGCTGTGAACTGTCTGTCTGTCTGTAACTGACTGTAACTGTGTGCTGCTGCGACTAACTGAGATTACTGACTGTGAGTGCCTGTGACTGAACTGTTATTGTTTGCTACTGTTTGCTGAATATCCAGCGTTTGTTTCTCTGGAGAGTGAAACCGGAGGAGGAGAAGATATCTTTATCGGCTGATAAAGATATTGCAAGGACTCTTAACTTGGACTATACTAGTGAGTCTTACTGGATGGAAATACTGTGAATGACTTAATGGACTGAATGACAATGCTTAAACTCTAACTGGATTAAAAACTATTTAAACTACAAACAGTGTTTGTGTTCAGTGTGTGTATACTCTGGGGCCCTTCCGCTCTCCTTTGGCTGCCTGGCTTGACTACTGCTGCAATACTCTGCTAGGGGTTAATTCCCAAACCCTAACATTGGTTATGGGCCCAGAAGCATAGTCTAACTAACCAGGATATAGCAGAGAGAGTTGGTGTGAGTTGCACATTACTGTAAAAACAAACTGTTTTAATTAGTTTAAAATAGTCAAAATATCTGAAGAGTAATGGCACAAGTAAATTTGTCACAACTGTCCATGATATCCAGGCTGGATGGAACAAACTATGTTTCATGGTCAATGAAATGTAGTTTACTTCTCACGCAGAGAAGGATTGTGGGACATTATAGCAAACCCACCAGATGTGAGTAGCTGGGATCCTGCTAATGATGATGATAAAGAAAAGTTACAAGACTTTAAACTGAAGAATGAGCAGGCTTTATGCATCATAGGACTGACTCTCTGTGATCAGCAGCTTGTCCATATTCGTGGAGAAGAAAATGCTGCAAACTGCTGGGAGAACCTCAGGAAGATTTATGTTCGGGACAGTGTAGGAGCACATATAAATCTTACACGGAAGCTTTTTCGAACGCATCTTCAAAGGAATGGAGATATGTTAGTTCATTTAAACTGTATGAAGAGCATTTTTCAAGATTTGCAAGAAAAAGAGCTTATATTTAATGAACTGCAACAAGTCTACATAATATTATCTTCATTAGATCAAAGCTATGATGACTATGTGACTTCGTTAGAGGTATTGCCAAAAGAAAGCCTCTCATTAACCGAGATTACAGGCAGGCTACTAGAAGAAGCCAGAAGAAGGCGTGAGCGTGACGAGCTGAGAGAAGATAAGAAAGAAGAGAAATTATCTTCAAAGCCTGTAAGAAACCAGCAAAGCAAAGTAAAGCACCCGGAAGAAGAGAAATTATCTTCAACAGCATACACAATTAAAAAGTGTTTTAATTGTGGAGGCAGAGGACATTTGGCAAAGTTCTGCAAAAAGAGAAAAAGCCAGAATGTAATAAAGCCAAAGAAAGCATTTGAACTAGCCACGTTTAGCAACTCTGATGTGAAGAATAATTTATGGGTGGTTGACAGTGGCGCATCCCACTGCATCACAAGAGATAAGACAAAATTTATAAAAATGTCTACAAGTTCTCAACATATATCACTTGCAAATGGCTGGAACCTGAAAGCGAAAGGTCAAGGTTTTGCACGTTGTCCGTACATAAACCAGGATATAAAAATGTTGTATGTACCGCAACTAAAGTTTAATTTGCTTTCAGTAAGGGTATTAGATAAATTAGGTTATGTAATTACTTTTAAAGATAATAATTGCATAATTGAAAAAGATAACAAAAGGGTAACTGCAGCTTTAAATGGAACATTATATGTCTTAGATAATAGTAAGAAAGGGGAGGCACAAACTGTATTTAATAATATAAAGCCTCATGAAGAATGTATCCATTTATTGCATAGGCGTTTGGGGCATGTAAATTTTAAAATGCTAAAACGTACAGTTGAGTTATCTGAAGGAATAAGGTTAAAACCTTGTGATAAATATTTGCGTTGTAATGTTTGCTGTGAAGATAAGAGCAAAGTATTGCCTGCAAATAGGCTAAATGGTTTCAAAACAAAAGAACCTTTAGAAGTAGTATTTGCAGACATAATAGGTCCAAAGAAACCCAGTATGGGAGGTGCTAGATATATACTGAGCATTATGGACCATTATTCTAGATATGGGTTTTGCTATTTAATGAAAAGCAAAACTGAAACATATCAACATTTTTTTCAATTGGCTTAGGTTTGCTGAAAGAAAGTCTAAACGGCAACTGATAACCCTGGTGACAGATAATGGTACGGAATTTATTAATAACAAATTCCAGAACAGACTTAAGATAGCTGGAATAGAGCATAAGAAGTCTGCTCCATACAGGCCAGAACATAATGCTTTTATTGAAAGAAGAGGCCAAACACTACAGGCAATGGTTAGAACAATGTTAAATGATTCTGGGTTACCTGATTCTTTGTGGGGGGAGGCTACAATGTGTGCTAATAACATATTGAACAATGTTGTTAACACAACAACAGGTGAAATACCATTCACCAGGTGGCATGGCAGGAAACCTGATCTAAGTTACCTGCACACATTTGGTGCACCAGCATGGGTGCATATTCCTGCACAACTCAGAAAAAAAGGGCAACATAGAGCTAAAAGATTTTTCTTCGTTGGTTATCAGGCAAACCATAGGGCATATAGATTTTGGGAGAAAGGCACATCTAAAGTGTTATGTAGTGCTAGTGCCCAATTTCTAGAACATGAAGGATGGGAGAAATTAGAACAGGATGCCAATAAAGATGTAATTATTGAATCCTATAGAAATCCCATTAGTTATCCCTGTAACTTTAAAAATAAAGTAAAGAGACAAATACAGGATGAAATAGTGCCCATAAAGGAAGAAACAGATTCAATAGCTGAACAGGATGAGGAAGATGAACAGGTAGTAGTTCAAGAAAGTCCTCCTGTAAGCCCTGTAATTCCCAGAAGAACTACACGTGTATCTAGACCGCCTGATAGGTACCAGGCTAACACAGTGTGCCAGATTAATCAAGTTCCTAATTCTGTAGAAGAAATTAAAAAGTATCCTAATAAGGAAAAAGAAAGTTGGTATGCAGCAATGAATAAGGAACTGAATTCATTAAGTGATATGAAGGTGTATGAAAATGCCAAATTACCTGTAGGAAAGAAATCCATTGGCTGCAAATGGATATTTAAGGTAAAAACAGATAAGGATGGTAATTTAATCCATAAGGCAAGGTTAGTAGCCCAAGGTTTTAGGCAGAATGCCAATGACTATGATGAGGTGTTTGCACCTAGTCTTAAGGCAGCAACCTTGAGGGCAGCTTTAGTGTGGGCAGCTAGTAAAAACTATATAGTTAACCATTTAGATGTGGAAACTGCTTACTTGCACGCCCCATTAAAACATATTATTTATATGAAAAAACCTGTTGGTATTAAAAGTGAAAATAAGGATAATAATGATTGTTGGTTGTTAAAGAAAAGTCTTTATGGTCTTAAACAATCAGGCTATGAATGGAACCAGTATATTGTAAAGGAACTAGACAATATAGGATTTAAAGCTGGTTTAGCCGATCCATGTCTGTTTAAGAGGGAGACAAATGGGAAAGTATCATTATTATTACTATTCACAGATGACATTGCATTGATTACTGAAACTAATGATGAAGCTAATAAAATAATAGCATCATTAGGAAAGAGAATAAAGATCAAGCAATTAGGGGAGATAAAGAAGTATCTCGGTTTGAATATAAAGAAAACACGGAAAGGTTTTAAGATATCTCAGGAAGATAAGATAAGCAAATTGCTAAAAGATTACAAGATGGAGCTTTGTAAGCCAGCTAAGACTCCAATGAGTCAGGAGTTTAGCAACACTGATGTACAAAGCCCTGAGTTTGATAAGGTGATTTATCAATCTTTAATTGGTAGTTTGAGTTATATTAGTAATTGGTCTAGACCAGATATATCGTACTGTGTGAATCAGTTGGCTAGATTCAATTCTGCACCATGTGAAAGACACTGGAATGCAGCTAAGAGGATATTAAGATATCTTAAAAAGACAATGAATTATTCATTGTATTTAGAACCAAAGGGTGATTTAATTCTGTGTGCTTATGCAGATGCTAGCTTTGCATCAGAAAGAGACACTAGAAAGTCGACTTCAGGAACAGCCATAATGCTGGGTAATACATTAATAGGCTGGAAGTCAATAAGACAACAGCATATAAGTTTGTCTACTATGGAGGCAGAATTCTCCTGTTTATCATTGTTATGTACAGAGTTAATAATGTATAAACAAATGTTAATTGATATAGGTATAACTGTAGATTATCCTATAATTATACATGAAGATAATCAGGCAGCAATTCAAATGGCCACAAATATTGGAGTAAAAACAAGGAGCAAGCATACAGATCTAAGATACCTAAACGTGAGACAATCTGTAAGAAGGAAGATGATTCAGCTAGAGTACTGTATGTCGGAGGACAATTTAGCTGATAATTTTACTA
The DNA here is from genome assembly GCF_049901735.1 of Notechis scutatus. NCBI lineage: Eukaryota > Metazoa > Chordata > Lepidosauria > Squamata > Elapidae > Notechis > Notechis scutatus. The sequence continues at coordinate 26,635,547 of NC_142016.1, read as the reverse complement.
AAGCCCAAGGTGCCAGTAAGCACCAGGAGAGTTGTGAAAAATATGGGATAAGATTGTAAAGGTATTATATATTTATTTCACCCAAAAGGGGAGTATGTTAGGTATAACATTGATACCAAATATGGTTTGGGTGAATAAATATATAAAACTTAGATATCATGGTTTAAGTGCTTATCACTTTAAGCACAATGCAGCAGGCAATTAGCCGATTAAGGGTGCGGTTAGAAGTTACAATATAAGGAAGCATTAGAAGCTGGAAAGCTTACTGGCTGTGAACTGTCTGTCTGTCTGTAACTGACTGTAACTGTGTGCTGCTGCGACTAACTGAGATTACTGACTGTGAGTGCCTGTGACTGAACTGTTATTGTTTGCTACTGTTTGCTGAATATCCAGCGTTTGTTTCTCTGGAGAGTGAAACCGGAGGAGGAGAAGATATCTTTATCGGCTGATAAAGATATTGCAAGGACTCTTAACTTGGACTATACTAGTGAGTCTTACTGGATGGAAATACTGTGAATGACTTAATGGACTGAATGACAATGCTTAAACTCTAACTGGATTAAAAACTATTTAAACTACAAACGGTGTTTGTGTTCAGTGTGTGTATACTCTGGGGCCCTTCCGCTCTCCTTTGGCTGCCTGGCTTGACTACTGCTGCAATACTCTGCTAGGGGTTAATTCCCAAACCCTAACAGAAAATCTTTTGCTCAACGTTCCTTGTAGCCCCAAATAGGTTACCCAGACCTAATCCACATATCTAAGGAGAAGGTCTGCAAACACAAATAGGGCAGTGGTGGGATTCAAAAACTTTTACTACCGGTTCTGTGGGCGTGGCTTGGTGGGTGTGGCTTGGTGGGTGTGGCAGGGGAAGGATACTGCAAAATCCCCCTTCCCTCCCCACCCCACTAGCCTGCTTTCCAGCTCCATTCTCCTGTGCAGGGCAACCAAAGGAGACCCAGCCGATCAGCTGGGACTCGATGGGAGGCGGAGCATAGAGGGGGTTGGCGGGGCCGGTCAGAGGTGGGATTGGCCGGTTCTCCAAACTACTCCAAATTTCTGCTACCGGTTCTCTCCAGAACTGGTCCGAACCGGCTAAATCCCACCTCTGAAACAGAGTTAATTAAATTAAGTCTCCCGATGTAACTGCATGTTCACAAGAATATATACTTACACACACACACACACACACACAGAGATACACACACACACACACATCCCTCAAATGTCCCCCTAGAATCAGCACTTAGACATTTCCACAACCCAGATAATCTCCCTCTTTAAAAAGTTTGCTGCTGTGCCCCCTTTCTCTGCAGCTCGCCCCCTTAAAGGCAAACTCCTTCCTTTTAGGAATAAATATTTCTTCTTTCCTCACAGCTGTCTGGATCTCAATTTTATTTATTCTTGCATGACTCCCCCTGTTTGAGTTGGAACCCCAAATTATTCTTCTGGCACTCCCAAAGCCTCCAGGGCTGCTGCGGTGGTGGCTTGATTTCTTCCACCCGCTCCCGATTCTCTTTATGGCTGCCATAAACCCTCTGCTGCCTCCTTTGTCATGACGGGCATTAGCCAGGAAAGAGCATCCGTACCCAGCCACAAACGGGACCAGAGAATTTCCATTCTTAAGTGAACCATACCCAGTTTTATGACTTGTTTTGGAACTATCGTTAAGCGAATCACTGCAGTTGTTCACTGAGTCACACGTTCGTTAACTGAATCCAGCTTTCCTTTGCTTGTTGGAAATGGCTGGGAAGGTTGCAGGTGGCAACCCGATGATATTGCAAGAGTCATAAATACATGCCAGTTCCCAGCACCTGAGTTTTGATCATGGGACTGTGGGCAGGCGGTGACGGTTGCATGTGTGAGGACCGGTCATAGAATAAGTCACTTTTTTTCAGTGCCATTGTAACTTAGACCGTTTGCTCAATGAGAGGTTGTCATTTGTAAATCAAGGACGACCTAACCTTACCAATGTTCGGGGACTCCAAACCACCAAGCAACAATGGGGTGGCAACGTGCCCTGTGGACTGTTGTGGTCTGCCGGCAGCCGGTGCAGCCGGCAGCGGAATCGGACAGTGGGGAAGAAAGGGGACCAGTCAGGGAGTCTGGAGAGGACTCGGACGAGGGTCCTGCGTCCGATGCAGGGATGGGGCCAGGACCATCTGGGAGTGGGGGGCTGCCTCTGGAGCCTCTGGAGCCTCTGGAGTCTGGCCGCAGCGAGGCAGAGGACCCAGGGGAGCCTGTTCCCAGTGCGCGTGTGCGCAGAGCTGCTAGGAGGAGAGAGCAGCTGAAGCAGAAGGGGCGACTCAGGAATGAGGCTGGGAGGTGATTGCCCCTCCCATAAGGGATAAAAGTCAGACCTCAATGACGAAACCATTGCAGGAAGCAAAGTCATTCGATAGATTCCGAGTCCTCTTTGAAGCTCTGTGTATTCTGGTTGTTGTTTTTTTTCCTGATACTTCGGTTGGTTTCTGTTAGAGTTAATTGGTTACTTCTGTTTTTGGCAGCATTCCACAGAACTGAAAGGCGGGTGCTTATCTTGGGGAAATGTTTATAATGAGTTCCGGCTGGGAACCCTAATTTCCAGCATTGCAATAAAATAGGTTTTGCTTTTAAAACAAGTTTGTGTTTAAGTACGTTTGACAAAGCCTGGGTCAGAACATGGACATGCTCAGAGGCCTTTTCCCAGGTGGCGTGAGGTCCATCCTTCCTGGTGCTCAGAGGCTTTGGAGCCGGCATCTACACATAAGCAGAGAGAGAGAGAGAGAGAGAGAGAGAGACCTGTCCTTTCTCTCCCCCTGCTGGCCCGCCTCCCCTCTGGAATCTCTCCACAAAACACACAACCTTTGATCACACCGATTTTTGCAGGGTCTGTTTTGTGTCGGGCAAACTCAAGGTGGCTTCGGGGAAGGAGGGAGGAAAATGGAGGCAGAAGCCCCAGACGGGCACGAAAGCAGCTTTGGGTTGAAGGACACCGGCTGAAGCCAAAGTCCAGAAACGGGCAGGGAGGAGGCAGTTTGGAGAGAGCAGGCCCTGCCTGGAGCAGGTTTCGCATCGGGTGCCCAGATCCAGGCTCGCCTCTTTGAAAGAGGCAGGGGTGGATAATGGGGAGGGGGGGTACACAGCTTAGGGGGGATCTGGCTTTGGCCCCTTCAAGCCCCACGGCTGAGTCTGGGGGCCCAATAGAAAAGGAACTTTGAAGTTCAGGGTTGAACTGTGGGGTCCTTGGTGCTCCCTGAGCTGGGTGGTTTTCTTGCAGACGTTTCATGACCCAAGTAGGGAACATCATCAGTGCTGGAAGGGAGGGGGAGTTGTGAGGAAGAGGAGGAGGAGGAGGAGGACTGGGGGGTCCTTGCTGCTCTCTGAGTTTAGTGGTTTTCTGACAGACATTTCATTACCCAACTAAGTAACATCATCAGGGCTAGAAGTTCCCAGTGGGTTACGAAATGTCTGTAAGGAAACCACCGAGCTCAGAGAGCACCAAGGACCCCATAATCTTCTTCTCCCTCCTCTTCCCCCGCTCCCTGCAAAGCCCCTGCCTTCTAGCACTGATGATGTTCCCTAGTTGGGTTATGAAACGTCTACAAGGAAGCTACCAAGGCCAGAGGGCGCCAAGGACCACACAGTCAGTGGTGTATTGACCATGAAGCAGAGGAAGCACCTGCTTAGGGCACCCCCAGGCCCAAAGGGGGCACCGCAAAGTGGCGAATATGGCTTCATTTGTACGAAGGTGTCGAAAGGTGGGGGGGGCCACCAAGATTCGTCAGTGCTCTGGGCCTTAATCCGCCAACTGCCCCCAGTCCGCGGCTGCAGGCAGCCTGTTTTTACTTCCCTGAGATGTCTGAAAGTAATTCAGTGAGGCAATAAATTCCACTTGTGATTATCAGACTCACACCAAGCCGAAAAGCATTTTCCGCCCCAGGAATCTGTTTCGCATCTGGGAATCGGCAGCGTTTCCCAGCAGGGCTGCTCCATGCTGACTCAGAAAGGAGGGAAGTAGAGTCTCTGCAAATGTCCTCGTGGGTCAGCGTGGATCGACCCTGGATGAGAATCGGCAGCGGCCCCGTTTCCAGATGTTAAACAGCTCTGCAATCTGTTGGAAAGGCAACGGCTGTTTGCCAAGGGCAAAGGCTGGCACTGGAAGAGAGAAAGAGAGAAGGAAGAAGTGAAGAATCTCTGGCCACCCACCCCCTTCTTATAGCGCTCCCCACCTTGCTGGTTCCCCTTCTTGTAAAACAATATTTTTATTTCATTTTATTCTTTCCAAAATTAAAATACAAACCCTTAAAAGGGAAAAAGAAGGAAACAAGAACAAAGAAAAATTAAACAAAGAAAAAAAATGTGCATTAAAAAATAAACACACCCAGAGATAGTCATCTGCTCCCACTGACAAACATATTGTAATAATAATAGTTCTCTCGCCCCCCCAAAAAAACCCTCTCTTGTGCCCCTTTTAGGCTTCACCCCACGGGGTCCAGCTGGCTTAACGCCTTGCCTGCCCCCTGGCAGCACAAGAGGCAGCCGGAGGGAGGAGGGCGGCCCCAGCCTCTCTTTTCTTGCAGGGGCTTTTGTGAAACCTTCCCGCCTACCTCCCACTCCCCAGGTGCCTTCCCTTGTTGTGCAGGCTAAGGTGCCCACCTGACGGGTTTTGTTTAGAAGCCGAGGGAGCTGGCGTCAGCTCTTCACGGGCAAAAATGCTCCTGGCTAATTAAAACCAGAGCAAAATAGACGAATGCTCCGAATTACAACCCAGGTACCCGGTGTTTCTTCAACAGACTTCATTCCAAAGGAGAACCACCGAAGGCGTCTGGTTCGGCAAGTCCTCTGGATGGTTTTTCACTTGGCGTCCCTGGAAATCCTGTTTGTTCATGTTGGCAGAAGAAGGAGAGAAAACATCAAACAAAGAATAAGAGGGTTGGAGGTCTCCTACTCCAACTCAAGCTTAAGATCCTATATCATTTCAGACAAGTAGCTGTCTCTTCCTAAAAGCAAAAGAAGGAAGGAAGGAAGGAAGGAAGGAAGGAAGGAAGGAAGGAAGGAAGGAAGGAAGGAAGGAAGGAAGGAAGGAAGGAAGGAAGGAAGGAAGGAAGGAAGGAAGGAAGGAACAGAGTAACTGAATATCAGAGTTGGAAGGGACCTTGGAGGTCTTCTAGTCCAACCCCCCCTGCTCGAGCAGGAGATCCTATACCATTTCAGAAAAATGGTTGTCCATGTTGCAAAAGATGCCCGGGTAGAACTATGCCAATCATCTTTCAGCCAACGAGCCACAGAATTTTTAATAGGGACTGGGAGGCGGGGGGGAGGGTTCACGTAACAACTGTCTCGCTTAGCAATGGAAATTGAAGGCTCAATTGTGGTCGCAAGTCAGGGACTGCCTGTATTTAGAGTTACTTGGAGTAAATGTTTGGCAAATGATTCCGGTTCTGGATCCCTGTGTCTGCCTCTCTCCCTTGCTCATCTTTCATGCAATTTCTACCCACGAAGGGAGCTACAACACGGTGGCCCTCCAAAATTAATTACCATTTTTTTTTTGAAAATTGTTTTTTTTATTTTAAACAACAAACATAAACAAACACAAAACATACAACATTAAATCAAATCTTCTTTCCATTATACAGTGTGTCGGTTAGTACATATCTCTTGTGCACAATATCAACAGTCATTCCATCCTGGTTTTATACAGTATTACAATTCATAATGTATGTAACTACTATCCACTTAGCATCATATTATTGTCAAATCATTATCAGACTGTATTTATAAATTCATCTCATCTTTTTCGAGCAAGAATCAACTTATAAAGAATAGTATCATCCGTTTCCAAATAATCAAACATAGAATATCATATTATAAACCTTTCTATAGTAATTGCTTATAGCATATCATTACATTATCTTAACTATTATGTTTATATTATATTACGTTATATTTCTCTAATTTCTTATCTAACCATTGTTAAAATAAGTCCCGTATTTTATAATATTCTTTTGCTTCTTGCTCCAAAATCAATGATCGATTTTTAAGTGACTCCATCCCTTCCCAAGGCTGATCCCGTCTCCCGCGCTGGATCAGACACGACTGGATTCATCTTAAGTCTCTTTTAATGAAACCACAACATTCAAAGAACTTGATAGAAAGGAGGTTCTGTTTCTTATTTAGTCAAGGCCAAGTGGTTAGAGACAGAGAGCAAGGGAACAGCCAACACTTCAACAACACATCCTTTTCTACTTCCGAATCGTGTGCCATAACATTGCCGTTGACCTTGTTTTTTTTCACTGGGGCAAGAGCAACAGAGACAGTTCTCCGAAGCCCACGTACATCACATTTCTGCAGAAAAGTTTCCAATTTAGCCTTTTCCACATGAATCATATTAAAAGGGCCACCATCAGAAAAGCACAATGAAGAATGTTCTTCCTGAGCCAGCTCAGACCGCCTCAGGAGCTGCCGATAGCGTTCTGCAAAGGAATGATGGTGTCTGTCATTTATTTATTTTTATTTATTTATTTTGTTTGTCAAACATGCACAGGATAACAAGTGTAGGTAGGAACATGAACATGAACAAAGGAAGTAAATACAGATGAATGGGGACAGTAAGACAGGGACGGTAGGCACGCTGGTGCACTTATGCATTGGCACCTTTGCAACTGTCTGGTTTGGCGCAGCAACCAAACAGGACAGATACAGACTCCAATGGAGAGTCAGGATTGCAGAAAAAACAGTTGCAACCATCCTGCCTTCCATAGAAGACCTGTCCGTTGCCCAGGTCAGAAAGAGGGCTGAGAAAATACCTCCCACATCCTGGACACAAACTGTTTCAGCATCTTCCTTCAAGACAACTCCACGGACCGTTACACGCCCAAACAACCAGACCCAAGGACAGATTCCACCTCCACCAGCCAATGCTATCACTCCAGTAGACGACTAATTCCCACAACACGGTCTTATGCCCTGGGAGATCCAACCATTAGTAGGGCTGTAATACCTATTCTCTTTTTCATCTTTCCTGTTTCCTATGCCTTTAGCATCTTATGACTATCCTGTTATTTCTATCTTATGATTTATGCTGATTGCTCTTATTTAGTATCTTATGACTATCACTGAGTGTTATACCTTGTGATTTATGGTGACTGTATTTTATGATTATGATAATTATTTATCACTTGTTGCTTATATGTGCAATGAGAGCTTATGCACCAAAGACAAATTCCTTGTGTGTCCAATCATACTTGGCCAATAAAAAATTCTATTCTATTCTATTCTATTCTATTCTATTCTATTCTATTCTATTCTATTCTATTCTATTCTATTCCTTATTCATTCTATTCTATTCTATTCCTTATTCATTCTATTCTATTCTATTCTATTCTATTTATCCTATTCTATTCTATTCTATTCTATTCCTTATTCATTCTATTCTATTCTATTCTATTCTAATTTCTATTTCTATTCTCCATATTTTATTCTATCCTATCCTATCCTATTCTCCATTCTCCATATTCTATTCTATTATTCTATTCTATTCTTCATTCTCCATTCTCCATTCTCCATATCGTATCCTATCCTATCCTATTTTTTTCTGTTCTATCTTACCCTATCCATCTTACCCTATCCTATCCTGCATTCCATTCCATTGTTTTTCATTTATTCATATTCTGTTCCGTTCCGTTCCTTCTCACTTCCCTTCCCTTCCCATCTTGACCCTTCCCAGGATGGGTGGAGGAAAGAGACGGGAGGAGGAAGTGTGGGGTGCCACCTGCTGCAGAGGCACGCCTGGCATTCAAAAAAAAAAAAAGCAGATGAAAGGAGCAGTAGACTTTAGAGCCCTTCAATCCCCAGGGAGCCGTTTCCAGCTTGGCTGGGTTTGCGTTGCTGTTTTAACATGTGCTTTTCAGGCGGCTTTTACAGATTGCGTTGGCATGGCTTTTGTTTGAAGGGAGTTTTAAACATCCTGGGATCATGATGACAAAGGCCAGGATAAACATTCCTTAAACAATTCTTGTGTTTATTCCTCCCCCCCCCAATTTCTTCCCTTTTGGGGCCAAAGCAGATGCCAAAGAACCAGTGGGGGACGTGGGAAGGGGAGGTGGCAGAGCCCCAAAGACAGGAGGAGAAATAAAATGGGGTTCAGAAACACCCCTGAACATGGGGGTGGGTTGTCCGGTCTGGGAGAAGAGAGACAGGAGGAGGAGGAAGAAGAGGAGCTGCAGAACCAGTAGGAAAAGGGGCCCTCCCCACTTTCTGGGGCTGTGAAGGTCTGGGGGGTGGGGGGTGAAGGGTGTGCGGGGGGGAGCAAGTTGCTAATAGAAGAGAATATTTAGCAATGATGATTCAGCCTAATTTGGGCCATGAAATGCCTGCAAGAAAACCATCAAGGCCAGAGAGCACTGCAGGGTTCGGTTAATGTAACCTTGCAATAAAGATAGTATTGATAGCATACAAATACTAGTTTATATACTTATTTATATTGATATACTACTAGCTGGATACCCGTGCTTTGCTACAAAACTCTGTGGTGGGGCTTAGTTGTTTTTTTTTGGGGGGGGGGGGAAATAAGGGAAAAAAAGTTCTGCCTCTGCCTACCAGCATCCATTGGTATTCCTCTGGCTAGCGTCCTGTCAGTGTGTGAGAGAGTTGAGGGCTGTTTGGAAAGTGAAACTGGAACTGGAACTGAACCTCCTCTCCTCTGCTTGTGTTTTGCATTTGGAAGAGATTTCTTTTCAGGTGGGGAGGGGGAGTAGAACTCCTTAGCATCAGAGTGGGTTAAATAATAATAATAATAATAATAATAATAATAATAATAATAATAATAATAATAATAATAATAATAATAATAATAATAATAATAGTAATAATAATATAGGAAATACTCTAAATGCTCTGGTGGTCCTTTCTTAGTGAGCCCCTGGAAGCAGAGAGGAACATATGGGCCAGGTTTCAAGTTTGTAGGCTTTACGGTTCTGGAGATTTTGTGGTGATGCGTGAGTGGGATTTCGCTTTTAGATATAGAGAAGATTTATAATATATAAATACTAGTGACTTATGGCCATTTTTCACAGTTATGACCTTGGGAGCATCCCCGTAATCACCTGATCAAAATTCAGGGGCTTGGCAGATGACTTATATTTATGACGGTATGCCGGGGGGGTCACGTGATCCCTGTTTTCTGACCTTCTGACAAGCAGTCAATGTGGAAGCCAGATTCACTTAACGACCGTGTGACTAACATAACCATTGCAGAGATTCACTTAACATGAGTCGTAAAAGGGGGCAAAACCTACTTAACAATTGTCTGGTGTAGCAACAGAAATTTGGGGCTCAATTGGGGCCGTAAGTCGAGGACTTCCGGTACATCTCTTCCCTCTCCTCCCCCCACCTTTACAGTCCCAGAAACTTGGGGGGGGGGTCCAGAAGTGGAATTCAGCCGGTTCAGACCGGTTTTGGAGAGAACCGGTGGCAGCAATTCTGAGTCGTTGGGAGAACCGGCCGACCCCGTCTCTTCTCCGCCTCCCATCGAGTGGCAGCTGATCGGCTGGGTCTCCTTTGGTTGCCCTGCCCAGGAGAAGGGAGCTGGAAAGCAGGCTAGTGGGGTGGGGAGGGAAGGGGGATTTTGCAGTCTATCCTTCCCCTGCCACGCCCACCGAGCCACGCCCACAGAACCAGTAGTAAAAATGTTTGAATCCCACCCCTGGGAGGGTCCCTTCCGAGATGATTGACAGGCCCCTTTTCCTCCGGAGGGCTGAGCGGTCCCTTATCTAACCGTGGCCTGGGCTGCAGATCTTCCTCCTCCATTCCAGGCGGGAGGAAGACGATCCCATCCTGGACCCTCCCCTGTTTCTTCTCCAGGCTATTTGAGACCCACCCTGAGTGTAAAGATGTGTTTTTCCTCTTCCATGATGTGGACGATCTGCAGCAGCTGAAGATGAGTAAGGAACTACAAGCTCATGGGCTCAGGTGGGTCTGAGGGGCCTCTTTGGGCTCCTGGCTCTCCTCCCCCATCCAACCTGAAATGCCACCGTCCCCCTTAGAGATGCTTCTATCTGTGGCCGGGCTGGGCTCCTTCCTTGCGCCTGTGGACAACACAAGGGGATTTGCATCCTCCCATCACCTAGGAATAAGGAGGCATTTTTCTGACACTGAGGACAATTAACCAGTGGAACAAGTTGCCTCCAGGAGGGGTGGGTGCTTTGTCACTGGAGGTTTTCAAGAAGAGACCGGACAGCCATTCCAGATTGTATAGCGTCTCTGACTTGAACAGGGGGTTGGACTAGAAGATCTCCAAGGTCCCTCCCAACCCTGTTCTTCCTTCCTTCCCTCCCTGCCTCCCTCCCTCCCTCCCTTCCTTCTTTCTCCATCACTGGAGGTTTTCAAGAAGAGACCGGACAGCCATTCCAGATTGTATAGCGTCTCTGACTTGAACAGGGGGTTGGACTAGAAGATCTCTAAGGTCCCTTCCAACCCTGTTCTTCCTTCCTTCCCTCCCTGCCTCCCTCCCTGCCTCCCTCCCTTCCTTCCTTCTCCATCATGGGAGGCTTTCAAGAAGAGACTGGACAGCCATTTCTCTGGAATAACATAAGGCAGGGACTTATGGACTTGTCCACTCCCAGAATTCCCCAGCCAGCATGTTAATAAACTTTTACGATGCATGGATTTCAACTCCCAGAATTCCCCAGCCGGCATGTTAATAAACTTTTACGATGCATGGATTTCAACTCCCAGAATTCCCCAGCCAGCATGCAAATGGAGGGTTTTCGTGCTCTTTGGCACAGGGTTGCGGGTGGGAAGAATCTCTTTATTTCTTTTTCTGGCTTTTATCTTCCCCGTGGGGGTTGACATTTGGCCGCTGCATCCCTATCTTCCTCGTTTTTTTTGAAGAGGAAGGGTACATGTGGCCTGCATTGTCTTGGTTTTTATCTCTTGATCTTTATTGGTTCTGGAGGAGATTGAAATAATCCTTGAAAGCCAACTTAGCCATTAGCATATCTAGGCCAGTGTTTCTTGCCAGCTGGAAGAGGGGTGGACTTCAACTCCCAGAATTCCCCAGCCAGCTTTACTCTGAAAGGATGACTCATTGCTTTGGGACCCCACTGACCCTCTAAGGAGCCATGGGTGGGAAGAGGTTTCCTGTAATTGGGAGAATTCCTCCCTTCTTACGCAAGACTGAATCTGAACTTCCGCCCTGCCCAGAACTTTCCTAGGGGTCATCGTAGGTTTCCTAGAAACGGGGCCTCCTCGTGTCCCATGTGAACCCGTCCCCAAACAAGGTCTCCTCTCTTCTCTCGCCCTCCCCAGAGTGATGTCCTTCATCGAGAAGAGCGTGGCCCGGCTCGATCAAGAAGACAAACTGGAGATTCTTGCCTTTGAGCTGGGAAAGAACCACTTCCATTATAAAGCTCCTCCCAAGTACTACGAGGTGAGAGGAAGGAAGGAGAGCAAGCCAGGGCTGAATTCGAAGGTTGGGGTGCCCTACACATCCTATTGAACAAGGGTCCCCAACCTTGGCAAGAGGTTTAAGACTTGTGGACTTCAACTCCCAGAATCCCTGAGCTAACATGACTAGAGGAGGAATTCTGGGAGTCGAAGTCCACCAGTCTTAAAGCTGTCAAGTTTGAAGAGCCCTGCTATTGAAGAACTAAAGCACTTCAGATCTTGAATCTTCTAAGGAGGATATTCCTAATTCCAGATGGCCTTTCAGTCCTCTCTCTTTTTGGAGTGGAAGGCACCAGGTGCGAAAGCTCAAATCCTTGTGAATGGATCTTCCCATCGACTATTTTATTGCTAAACGTCTACATACAGGAATCTTCTCACCTAACATCAGCGCTTGCGTGGAATTAGGTGTTCATGGAGTTCAAGGGACGTTGGACTTGGGCCAGTGGTGGCTATGTAGGAATTCTAGGCTGATTTTTGACTCCACCCTGACGTCCAAATCTGGCTCCTAGATAACAGCCTTGGTTCGCTACACCCCAATTAGGACACCAGGATGAGAAATATAATTTAATTTATAATTTGTTTGAAGCCCTTCTGTTATAAAGGATTTTCTTATTGATTTCACAAGAGAGAGAACCAGAGGGGAAAATCACACCTTCCCTTTGATAGCTTACTTAATAAAAATGAAAAAAAGTACATTTAGAAGGCTGTGCTCCTGCAATCACCATCTTTGCAAACCACCCGGACTTTGTCCAAGTTTACCAAGCTACTTTTGCAGACGGCAACCAACCACAGGGTGTTAGGTGGGTCAGGTGGGAAAGACCAGGTCCACGGGGTTCAATTCAGCGGATTTATTGCTAAGGGCCTCTAGGGAGGAATCTTCTCAACTAAGGGTTAGTGCCGGCTAGGAATTAGATACAAGTTCTCTGAATTTGAGGGAAGTTGGGCTTAGTTCACTTGCGGCTATGTAGGGATTCTCGGCCGATTCCTCTTTTAACTCCACCCCCAGGTCCTTCTTCTCCTTCAGGAAGGGCAACAATATTCCCTTATGGTTAGTGTGGCTTTTTTTTCTAAAGGCTTGGGTGCTCTCTTGCCAATATCACCTGCTTCCCATAACGCAGGGGCATTGCAAGTGGGGTCAGTGGTAGGATTCAAATATTTTTACTACCGGTTGGTGGGCGTGGCAGGGGAAGGATCCTGCAAAATCCCCCTTCCCTCCCCACCCCACTAACCTGCTTTCCAGCTCCGTTCTCCTGTGCAGGGCAACCAAAGAAGACCCAGCCAATCAGCTGGGACTCAATGGGAGGCAGAGAATAGGTGGGGTTGGTGGGGCCAGTCAGAGGTGGAATTGGCCGGTTCTCTGGACTACTCAAAATTTCCGCTATCGGTTCCCCAGAACTGGTCAGAACCGTCTGAAGACCACCTCTGGGTGGGGTGTGTCCACCTCCCTTAAAATATGCAGATGTGTTGCTTTTTGATTTCTTTAGATGTATTTTTTTTTTGCTCAATTGGTCTTGCTAAGAAAGAAAGAAATTGCAGCACAAAAACCAGGGAAGAAGACAAATGAAAAATGACCAAGCCTAAACCCTTGTAAAATTCATGGTGTGAGGCGAGGGAATTGCACCATAAAATTTTATCCTCTTTTCTCAGATGTTATTGTAGAACCACGATTGTATCTCTTAAAATGTCTCTGGCCCATAGCACATATATTTTAAAGCAATCCAACAGCTATAAAAGTTGCTAGTAATTCACAGAAGGTAATCCATTTCTCTGTCTCTCTTTCCCAAAATTACTGCTGTTTCTTTGGCTTTTTATATTTTTCTTTTTTCTCAGTATATTGGAATTCAATTCATCCAGGCTGTTCGGCCAATTCTCAAAGAAGATTGGACTCTGGAAGTTGAGAGAGCCTGGGAGGTAAGGAGAAATTAGAAGGTAAGCAGGGATTAACACCAGACAAACAATCAAACAGAAAGTATCCCAACTACCAAGAAGAAAACTGTATTCCAACAAATCTAGCAGAGCAAGTGTTTATATATAAACAGGACGCAAACCCCACATTCACTGGTGAGGTTAGTTAGTTGGGTTATGAAACATCTGCAAGCAAACCACCAAGTTCAGAGACCCCCAAGGACCCACCGTCCTCCTTTTCCTCCTGTACACAAACCCCCTTGTAGCACTGATGATATTACCTCGTTGGGTTATGAAACATTTGCAAGGAAGCAACTAAGTCCAGAGAACACCAAGAATCAATTGAGGTCATCAGTCAAGGATTGCCTGAATTACACTTAAGAGTTATAAACAAATTTTCCTTCTCTTTAATCTCCCCCCCACCCCCATCCCTGCATTCCCAAGGGTCTCTTCAGATACCTGGCAGCTGTGATGCGCAGGGGCTTCCATAACGAAGGAAAGAGACTGGGGGCCAGCCCCCTTCCTCCCCCACAGACAGCTGACCTGGAATCCGCTCCAGATCAAATCTGAAGAAGGTGCCATTCCTGGAAGTGGCTCGTTGAAGGATCACCTTGGATTTCCTGCTAGGATCCTCTGATGCTGGCCGAGGAAGGTCCTTTTATGAAGTTTCCACATTTCTGCTTTGTGGTCCTTGCAGAGCCTGCATTTCACCCTTCCGGTTGTTCAGCTGCAGCAGGGGTCCCCAAACGTGGCAACTTTAAGACTTGTGGACTTCAACTCCCAGAATTCTCCAGCTAGCATAGCTGGCTGGAGAATTCTGGGAGTTGCAGTCCACCAGTCTTAAAGTTGCCAAGTTTGGAGACCTCTGAGCTACAGAAATCCCATAACCCCACACCCAAAGCCCCGAGTTTGTCCTCCAACACAAGAAGACAAAGCCTGACATTGTGTAGAACTTGGAAAGGTTTTGGACGGGAAGCCAACTTACAGCGTCCGTAGAATTTGCCTCTGGATCGCCATCCCTTGCAATCATCCAGAAAATACAATCTCAGAGTGGAAAACTTTGGAGACAGGATGGGGGACTGACCTCCTCAGGAGAGGCCAAGATCTAGTCTGGTCGGGTATGGGATGTCCCGTGCCCAAGATTTGGGTCTCTCCTCAAGGCGACAGGTGTCACGTGAGATGCTCTGTGGGCCTCACCTGGGCTCCTGGGAGAGGTCAGTCCCTGGCCTGCTGCTCCACTTCATTTTGGTCCTGGGGCCCCGGAGTGCCACTGGCATGATAGCAAAAGGATGCTGAGACTCTGGAAAGGGTGCAGAGAAGAGCAACAAAGAAGGTTAGGGGGCTGGCAGCTAAAACATACGAAGAACGGTTGCAGGAATTAGGTATGGCTAGTCTAGGGAAGAGAAGGACTGGGGTGACTCGGTAGCAGCCTTCCAATAGAGAAGAGGAAGGGGTCAAGCTATTCTCTAAAGCACCAGAACGCAGGACAAGAAACAATGGATGGAAACGAACCAAGGAGAGAAGCAACCTGGAATTAAGGAGAAACTTTCTAACAGTGAGAACCATTAACCAGCGGAACAGCCTGTCACCAGAAGTTGTGGGTGCTCCAACACTGGAGGTTTTCAAGAAGAGACTGGACAGTCACTTGTCTGGAATGATAGAGGGTCTCCTGCCCAAGCAAGGGGGTTGGACTAGAAGACCTCCAAGGTCCCTTCCAACTATGTTATTCTTTCCACCATATTTTTCCTCTCGTTTTCAACACCTGGCTTTCGGCAGCTGATAACTGCTCTTTGATTCTCTTCTTTTCTTTGCATCCTTTATTTCCTGTGTGACGTGTGCGCGCACACACACACACACACACGCGCACACACACACTTTGTACCCCAATTAGCTTGTGAGGCAAATAATCGGGTTGCTTTTGAAGGCCCTGTTGTTCCCTCCTGCGTGGTTTGTTGTTCTCCTCACCCGCCTCTCATCCTGGCTTCCCCTTTGATGTTCTCTGTACAGCAGCCCCGTTGAAGTGGTCGGATGAATCAGGGCTGCCTCCTTCTTTGATCCTCTCTCTCTCTCTCCAAGGCCAGAGAAGTGGGCTGTCTCTCCTTTCAAAACCACCTCTCTGATTGCAACCCCAAAATGCATTACAGGTAGTCCTCGACTTACAGTGGTTCCCTTAGTGACCATTCCAAGTTACAGCAGCACTGGAAAATGGGATTTGTTGCCATTGTTCACACAACCCTTGCAGCCTCCCCCCGTATTCACGTGATCAACATTCAGATGCTTGGCAAATTGATTCATATTTATGATGGTCACAGGGTCCTGGGGTCACGTGATCCCTTTTTGGAACCTTCCGACGAGCCAGATTCACTTAACAGCCGTGTTACTAACTTAAAATAAAGAGACTCGGTGGCGCAGTGGTTACAGTGCTGTACTGCAGGCCACTTCTGCTGACTATCGGCTGTTCGAATCCCACCAGGCTCAAGGTCGACTCAGCCTTCCATCCTTCCGAGGTGGGTAAAAGAGGAGCCAGATTGTTGGGGGCAAGAGGCTCATTCTGTAAACCAACCTTCCTTCCTTCCTTCCTTCCTTCCTTCCTTCCTGTTAGAATCGAGTATTGCAGGCTAACTCTGCCCACCGCCAGGAGTTCGATCTTGACCGGCTCAAGGTTGACTCAGCCTCCTGTCCTTCCGAAATCAGTAAAATGAGGACCCAGATTGTTGGGGGCAAGAGGCTGACTCTGTAAACCAACCAACCTTCCTTCCTTCCTTCCTTCCTTCCTTCCTTCCTTCCTTCCTTCCTTCCTTCCTTCCTTCCTTCCTTCCTTCCTTCCTTCCTTCCTTCCTGTTAGAATGGAGTATTGCAGGCTAACTCTGCCCACCGCCAGGAGTTCGATCTTGACCGGCTCAAGGTTGACTCAGCCTCCCGTCCTTCCGAAATCAGTAAAATGAGGACCCAGATGGTTGGGGGCCAGAGGCTCATTCTGTAAACCAACCTTCCTTCCTTCCTTCCTTCCTTCCTGTTAGAATCGAGTATTGCAGGCTAACTCTGCCCACCGCCAGGAGTTCGATCTTGACCGGCTCAAGGTTGACTCAGCCTCCCGTCCTTCCGAAATCAGTAAAATGAGGACCCAGATTGTTGGGGGCCAGAGGCTGACTCTGTAAACCAACCTTCCTTCCTTCCTTCCTTCCTTCCTTCCTTCCTTCCTTCCTTCCTTCCTTCCTTCCTTCCTTCCTTCCTTCCTTCCTTCCTGTTAGAATTGAGTATTGCAGGCTAACTCTGCCCACCGCCAGGAGTTCGATCTTGCTCAAGGTTGACTCAGCCTCCCGTCCTTCCGAAATCAGTAAAATGAGGACCCAGATTGTTGGGGGCCAGAGGCTGACTCTGTAAACCAACCAACCTTCCTTCCTTCCTTCCTTCCTTCCTTCCTTCCTTCCTTCCTTCCTTCCTTCCTTCCTTCCTTCCTTCCTTCCTTCCTGTTAGAATTGAGTATTGCAGGCTAACTCTGCCCACCGCCAGGAGTTCGATCTTGCTCAAGGTTGACTCAGCCTCCCGTCCTTCCGAAATCAGTAAAATGAGGACCCAGATTGTTGGGGGCAGAGAGGCTCATTCTGTAAACCAACCTTCCTTCCTTCCTTCCTTCCTTCCTGTTAGAATGGAGTATTGCAGGCTAACTCTGCCCACCACCAGGAGTTCGATCTTGACCGGCTCAAGGTTGACTCAGCCTCCCGTCCTTCCGAAATCAGTAAAATGAGGACCCAGATTGTTGGGGCCAGAGGCTGACTCTGTAAAACCAACCAACCTTCCTTCCTTCCTTCCTTCCTTCCTTCCTTCCTTCCTTCCTTCCTTCCTTCCTTCCTTCCTTCCTTCCTTCCTTCCTGTTAGAATGGAGTATTGCAGGCTAACTCTGCCCACCGCCAGGAGTTCGATCTTGACCGGCTCAAGGTTGACTCAGCCTCCCGTCCTTCCGAAATCAGTAAAATGAGGACCCAGATTGTTGGGGGCCAGAGGCTGACTCTGTAAACCAACCAACCTTCCTTCTTCTTCCTTCCTTCCTTCCTTCCTTCCTTCCTTCCTTCCTTCCTTCCTTCCTTCCTTCCTTCCTTCCTTCCTGTTAGAATGGAGTATTGCAGGCTAACTCTGCCCACCGCCAGGAGTTCGATCTTGCTCAAGGTTGACTCAGCCTCCCGTCCTTCCGAAATCAGTAAAATGAGGACCCAGATGGTTGGGGGCCAGAGGCTGACTCTGTAAAAACTGCGTAGAGAGGGGCTGTAAAAGCACTCTAAAGATATATAAGTCTAAGTGCTGTTGCTATTAACAACTGTGGTTCTTGAGTTCGTGATTCACTTAAACAACTCTGGCCAGGAACGTCACTAAATGAAGTGAAACTCACTGAACAAATATCTTCCTCAGCCACAGAAATGATGGCTCCATTATGGTCGTAAGTCAAGGATTACCCACATTTAAGGGCGGGGGGTACACCATGTTTTGTCTGTTGTGTCCTCCTGGGCCTTGGGAAGAGGTGGAGGAATCTATCTAAGTGCTTGCTCTTAAATTCAGTGGCATCCTAAAACTCTATGTCAGGCGTGGGCAACTATGGCCCTTTTATGAATTATGGACTTCAACTCCCAGAATTCCTGAGCAAACTTGCTCAGGAATTCTGGGAGTTGAAGTCCATAATTCATAAAAGGGCCATAGTTGTCCACGCCTGCTCTATGTTGACCCTGTAACTACTCAGCCCCAAATCTTACTGCTTCCCACCTTCTGAAATTTGGTGTCATGGAAACTCTCCCTGATCCTTGTTCCTTGCTCCGACAAACACAGTTTCCATTGTATGCCCTTCTTAACACAACTTCACACAGTTCTTGGACAACCACAACTTCAGCTGTTTTGGCTTCCCCCGAGCTTCTGTCCAACAGGGACATTTTTTTTTATTTCGTCGTTTTCTTTGACCTGATTTGGTCTGCAAACGTATCATATCTTTTGGCTGCGATCCTTGGTCACCGTTGGATCCGTTCCATGAAACTATAAATCAATATATTCTAAATGTTCTGCTGGCTGGGGAATTCTGGGAGCTGAAGTCCACACGCATCTTCAAACGGCCAAGATTGAGAAACACTGACCTAAATACAAATTCCCACATTGCAACACTTGGCTTTGTTTTTCCTCTTGCCTTATAATCTTATCTTTGAGAAAGGAAAAGGGAGAGGCAGTTGATTAAAATAGTTTTTGCTCAGTTCTGGTTCAGGATTAGCCCATTGGGGGCGAAGAAAACGGCGCATTCCATTTCTGGAGCTGATTATCAAGTCGGTTGCCTTTTTCCTCAGAAACAAATCAACTCCACACCCTTGCTCGTTTTTCCCCACACACACTCGGTGCTCCTGGATATTCCTAAAATCCTGCAAGAGCCCCCTGGGATTGTAGCTGTTGTCTGGGTCTTTTCAAACCCTGCACGTCTGAAGGGTGTCCAGTTTGCTCACACAACATTCTGTAAAATCGGCGTTTCCTAAGTCTTGGCCGTCTTAAGAGGTCTGGACTTCAACTCCGAGGGCCCCCTTAGCCAGCAGACCTGATTAATTGCTGGCTGGGGAATCCTGGGAATTGAACTCCACACCTCTTCAGATGGCCAAGATTGAGAAACCTGGCTTGAAGGGATCTGGTTTTAGTTTTCTGTTTGTGGAAACGTGGCCCTGTGGCTCATTCAACAAACTGGAGACATCAGAGGCCAACCTGGCGTGGGAAGTTTTATATCCAAATATATTTTATTCTTTGCACTGTTTCCATCTTCCCTTAAACATTAACTGAGAATGGACTGAGAATCAGCGCTGGAAAAGTGACAGTCAAGCTGCAACTAGGTTAATCAAGTCAAAATAGCAAACGGGGGAAAATCTTTTACTCAAAGTTCCGTGCATCCCCAAGTAGGTTACTCAGATCTAATCCACATATCGAAGGAGAAGGTCTGTAAACACAAACAGAGTTAATTAAAATGGTCTCCCAGCTGAACCGCATGTTCACAAGCATAAACATGAATAGAACGGAACAGAATAGAATAACAGAGTTGGAAGGGACCTTGGAGGTCTTCTAGTCCAGCCCCCTGCCCAGGCAGGAAACCCTATACCATTTCAGCCAGATGGTTTTCATCCTAGATGACATCTGCTTATACACGCCACGCCCCTCCAGTGTCGCCCTAGAATCAACATACACAATTCCACACCCAGGACAAGCTCCCCTATAAAACAATCTCGCTGCACCCCATTTCTCTGTAGCTGCCCCTTAAAGCAAAGCTGTTTGCTTTGGGGAATAAATATTTCTTGTTTCCTCACAGCTGTCTAGATTTAATTTTCATTTATTCTTGCGCCATCCCGGCTCGAGTTGGACCCCCAAATTATTCTTCTGACACTGGTCAATAGGGGCTCCCACTTTTGTCTCACTTCTTAATCAAGCTTGCTTTCAGTCCGATAACCTGATCAAACAGGCACAAACCTAGGTTACATCCTGGTCAGCTTTGTATTCATTCCTACTGCTAAGATGGCTAATCTGTCTCTAAATCACCCCATAATTTGCCGGTCTTTGTGCCGGAGAGAAGTGGCGGAAATCAAAAGCAAAACTCAGGCAGCTGTGACTAGAACTGAGAATTGGGTGGGATTGATTGGATTGATAGCTTCAAAGTTGGGCACAATTGTGCAGCCTCCAAGGGGTCTCCCCACCCTCGAGGCTCCAAATCTGTTGACTTGAAAATGGTTTTTCTGACTTGAAAGGTTGTCCAACAAGCTCCTTGGCAGGAAGAGATACGAGAGCATTACGGGCTGCGTTAGGGGGACAGCCAGAAAATATTTGGAAAAGTCGCCTAGTTTTCATTCTGCGCAGCCATTTCAACATCGCAGAGGTGGGGCGAAAGCCTGGCTCATCCCGGGTGTAGAATATGGTTAGTGGGGGGTTATTTTTTTAAAAGCCTGGTCATAAATCTGACAACACCAAGGAGGGAGGCTGCAAAGAGGTTGAAGGAACCTCGGAGAAGCTCTGGAGGTCTTGGCAAGCGATGGAACAGGAGAAGACCTTCTGGGATTATACCATGCCTGGGATCCTTGTTTCTGGTGGTCCCTAACATCCACCCACCAGGACCAAAAATTGTGGCTTCCTTGAAGGATTCCTGTTGCTCTCGCAAAGACCAGAGCCTTCAGGACAGAGGTACCTTGGGCTGGGCTTGCAAAATGGCGGTGGGGTCAATGAGCCAGTGGAATGGCTTCCTCCAGACTTTGTGGGGGCTCCATCACGGGAGGTCTTTCAGAAGAGACTGGACAGCTCTTTGTTTGAAATGGTATAGGTCTCCTGCTTGAGAAGGGGGGGGGGGTTGGACTAGAAGACCTCCAAGGTCCCTTCCAACTCTATTAAAGTTTCTTGCAAGAACAGATAACACGGGTGGGTGATGCCCTTCCAGCTGTTCTGGCTTTCCATTGCTATTGTTGTTATTATTGTTGGAATTTTTTTTAAAAAAAGAAATAATAGAAGAATCCACTGGAAAATCCAGAAAGGCTAAGAATTGCTCGTGAGAACCTTGTAACAATCACCCTTTCTCATGGCACAATGAAAACTTAGCTTGGAGACAGAATAACAAGCGTTGGAAGGGACCTTGGAGGTCTTCCAGCCCAACCCCCTGTTTCATTGAAGCAAGGCCTTTCTTGCTCAGATACGAATATTGGAGGAGTCTTTATCTCAAAACCTATCTGAGATGCCTCCTGATCAGAGTCCTGCGTGGGAGGAACTAAAACCACCTGGAGGATAAGTTTATAACGGGCCATTACTCACCCCAAACGGAAGCCACATTCATAGGCTGCTGGCCCAAAAAAACAATGTACTAATTGAATATAATTCAGAGGCCGCCTGACTTCAGGAGACACTGGGTGGGTCACGTTAAAGAAAAGCAAGAGCAATCTGAAAAAGAGAAAAAGTTCCTAAGCATCTGGAAGGAAAATTTCGAATTACAGAAGCCAAATTCTAAATGCTATTCTTACAAACTCTCCTGTAATGAGAAATTTCCTTCCTGACAATGAGAACAATTAATCAATGGAATGGCTTCCCTCCAGAAATTGTGGGTGCTCCAATATTGGAGGTTTTCAAGAAGAGATTGGGCAGCCATTTGTCTCAAATTTCCAGCTTTTTTAGAATAGAATAGAATAGAATAGAATAGAATAGAATAGAACAGAACAGAATAATAGAATAGAATAGAATAGAATAGAATAGAATAGAATAGAATAATAGAATAGAATAGAATAGAATAGAGAAGGAGAGAGAAGGAAAGAGGAGGGGAGAGGAGAGGAGAGGAGAAGAGAAGATATGGAATGGAATGGAAAATAGGAACATAATAGAATAGAGAAGGAGACAGAAAGAGAGAAAGAGAAGAGAAGAGAAAATATGGAATAGAATAGAATTCTTTATTGGCCGAGTGTGATTGGACACACAAGGAATTTGTCTTTGGTGCAAATGCTCTCAGTGTACATAAAAGAAAAGATACATTCATCAAGAATCAAGAATAGTCATAGGGTACAATAAGGATAAGATGGGATAGAGGAATAGGATAGGATAGGACAGAATAGAATATAGAATAGAATATAGAATAGAATAGAATATAGAATATAAAATAAAATAGAACAGAACAGAATTCTTTTATTGGCCAAGTGTGATTGGACACACAAGGAATTTGTCTTTGGTGCAAATGCTCTCAGGGTGCATAGAAGAAAAGAGACATTCGTCAAGAGTCGAGAATCGTCAGGTACAACAATAATAGTCATAGGGCACAATAAGCCATCAAATCATACCAGGAAACAGTCCATATAAATCGTAAGGATACAAGCGACAGAGTGACAGTCCCACAGTCACACGTGGGGGGAGGGGAGGGGCGATAAGGAGGGACGAGAAGATTAACAGGAAGAGTAGTGCAGACTTAGTCAATAGTCGGACAGTGTGGAGGGAATGGTTGGCTTAGCGGAGGGATGGCTCAGCCTGTCCTCCAAAGCCCCAGAAGGCAGGAAAAGAAGCAAAGGGTGGAATCTAATCTAGGAGAGAAGCAACCTGGAATTCAGGAGAAACTTCCTGGCAGTGGGGACAATCAGCCAGTGGAACCGCCCGCCTCCAGAAGTGGTGGCTGCTCCAACACTGGAGGTTTTCCAGAAGAGACGGGACCACCACTTGGACTAGAAGACCTCCAAGGTCCCTTCCAACTCCATTATTCTATTCTGTAATTTTGTATCACACCTTTTTTTTTTATTTCTTTCCTTCTCTTACAACTTGGGGTGGGGGTGGGGGGAGGCTTGGAATAAATCACGAGGGCTAAGCTGTATATTCTTCCACTGATGGATGCTTGAACCCCTAAGCCAAAAGTCTCCAACCTTCTCAACTGGAAGACTTGCAGGCTTCATCTCCCAGAGGAGAGATCACCAGATCAAACCACCTTTTAAAGCAGGGATCTCCGAACAGATAACAGATAATCAGAGTTGGAAGGGAACTTATAGGTCATCTAGTCCAACCCCTCCCACCCAAGTGGGAGACGCTATACCATTTCAGTCTCTTCTTGAAGGTCTCAAATGGTGGCGCTCCCACAACTTCCGAGGGCAACTTCTGTTCCATGGGTTGATTATTCTCACTGTCAGAAAGTTTTTCCTCATTTCCAGGTTGAATCTCTCCTTGTTTAGTTTCCATCCATAGTTCCTTGAAGACTTGTGGACAATACAATACAATAGCAATACAAGAGCACACAATAGATACAAACTCAAGGTTAACCACACCAAACTTGATGGCAGGAAATACGACTTCAGCAACAGAGTGGTCAATGTCTGGAATCCTCTACCTGACTCTGTGGTTTCTTCCCCAAACCCAGAAACTTTAACCTTAGACTGTCTACTATTGACCTCACCCTTTTCCTAAGAGGCCTGTAGGGGACGTGCATAAGCGCGCCAACCGTCCCTGTCCTGTTGTTTCTTTTTATTTTTCTTATAAGTATCCATTTCATGTATTCAAAACTATGTTTATTCTTATACCTGTACCTTGTAAGCGATTGACAAATAAATACTAAACACCTAAAGACTCAGAGGAGTTGAAGTCCACAAGTCTTCAGGCTTTGCTGGCTGGGGAATTCTGGGAGTTGAAGTCCACAAGTCTTCCGGTTGCCATGTTTGGAGATCCCTGTTTTATAAGGTAACAACACCTGTTCTGGTGACCACTTAGATAGGAATTCTGGGGGTTGAAGTCCACAAGTCTTAAAGTTGCCACGGTTGGAGACCACTGAATTCTAAGCCACTCACGTTCCTTTGCCCATTGCTGAAGAAGAATCTGTGGGCAGGAAGACCACCCAAGCGAACCATCCTCTGGTGGTTCCTTAAAAAACATCCTGGTCATCACACGGGCCGCTGACTTCTTGGCAATCCAAGGAATTGGCCCGAGCAAGAAAAGAGGCCAACCTGAAGGGGTGCAACCCAATGTTTTTGTTTTTATTTTTATTTTTGCAGGGAAAGGCTGCAGTTTCAAGGAAGTTCTGAGAAGGTGGGACACCCGAGTTGGCTCCTTCTAAGTGGTGTCAGTCAGCTGGAAAATTTGGGAGTGGGTCCCAAGGATCCTGGGATCCAGAACTCTCCCCGGAAGGATTCTGTGAGGATCGCAACTTGGCTGCTGCAAAGATTCTCCCAAGAACTTTTCTGGAAGGTGGGTGGAAGTTTTTTCTGGGGGGAAAGGAAAAACAAGGAAAGGACAGACGGACCCTGGATCTGGGGGTCTGGGTGGCCCTTTTGGGTGGGTGGGGGATGCACGGAGAGAGAACTTAAGAGTCTTTACTGCCGGAGATGTTTCTTTTTAGAGCGCTCCCACTCACCCCCTTTCGTTCCATCTAAGTTTTGGCATGGGAGGAAAAAAAGCATTTTCAAAAGAAACATGCAGAGAGACAGCAGGAAGAATGCAAATTTATTGCCACTGTCTAAGGCCCCTAATGTTTCTTGCTGTCAAGGAAAATAAATATTGTTTTTCCAGTTCAGGGTGCACCCAGCACACTCCCGGTCAGTCCCCTGTCCCGGATAGCAGGAAGCCCACCCAGTATACAAAAACAGAGCTGGAGATGGTGTGGATGGAACCTTAGCAGACTTCAGAAGCTGGAGAAAAGGGATCCTATTAGGCAGGGAGGTGTGAAAATGAAGGGAAAGATTTGACTTCTATGGCCACCCACCCACTCACTCTGGGCGGTTTATGTCTCTGGAGATTCTCAATCATCCAGGTGGTCCCAAAGGTGCTTTTTCAAGAGGAAACTGGACTTTCTTGAGGTTTTTTTTTTCCTTGAAGAGGTTTTGCTTCTCACCCAAGAAGCTTCTTCAGTTCTGACTGCAAGAAATACAAATCCTTCCATTCTCCGCCATTCGGTCAGAACTGAAGAAGCTTCTTGGATGAGAAGAGAAATGTCTTCAAGGAAAAAAAACAAAGGAAGTCCAATTGCCTCTTGAAAAAGCACCTCTGGGCGGCTTACAAGGAGCAAGCCGGAGTTAAAAAGGGTATTGGCCATCTATTCCGTTATCCGTTACTCTACCCAAAGGAACTTAATTTTTCAGAGCCATCGGAAAGAAAATGGAGATAGTTAGCTTGGGTTGCTCCAAAGACCTTTTGTCAGATGATGCTCCATTCAAAATGCAAGAAAGAAACATTTAGACTCTTTTAATTAGAGAAAAGATATCTTTTACTGGAAATCAAGTGGTAGCAACAAAAGAATTCTGAATCTGAGAAAACGGGCGCGTAAATCACATATACAAAGTAATGGCAACGTTCCCACCCCCAATAGTTCAATTGGTTCCTCCAATTAAAAGTTGTGTATACCATCATGTGGGCATCTTCAGGTGGTGATGAAGCTTCTGTCCGTTGACCTTGACATAGTTTGATAAAGGTTTGCAGCTGCGCATAGCATAGAATAGAAACCTAAGCAAGAATGTACCCCCCAGTTTATACAGTTCTGGTTTGTAACACCTCCAGCTCACTTCCCATAATCATCCTCCCCTCCACCCCCACCCCCACCCCGTTACTTATGACAGCCGAAAGATGCAAAACAAAGGGAGAAAATCTTGAAGGCTGACACCTTTGCAAATTCGTCTTAATTCTTTTTATGAAGAATCTTTTAACGACCCCATAATCCCTTGTGGGCTAGAGAATGGAGTTGAGTATTTACTGGCCAGATGCCCTTCCTTTCACCAGTGTGCAGCTTATGAAGATAAGGGAAGCAAAAGAGAGGTGGAAAGCAGGACCACAGGTGATTCCTCCTCTAGCGTGCATCCTGAGCCAGTTTGGTGTAGTAGTTAAGGAAGGTGCTGGTCAAGGAACCAGGAGACGGTGAGTTCTAGTTCCGCCTTAGGCATGAAAGCCGGCTGAGCAACTTTGGGCCAGACCCTCTCTCTTTCTCTGCCCAACCTACCTCACAAGGTTGTTGGAGGAGGAGGAGGAAGGAGTATTGTGTAAGTTTGCCACCTCAAGTTAGTTATTAAGCAATAAATGTAGGAAAGCAAATTTAACAAATGAAGGAAAACAAGTGACAGAGGGGAACTAACAACTACCCCCCCTCAGTTTAAGTGATGGTTGGGGGTTTCGGAAGGGGGAGGGGGCAGCAGGTTTTTAACAAAGGAACGAGCCTGTGTAAGCTGCTCAGAGTTACCCTGTAGTAACATGGGCGGCCAATAAAGTTTGCAAATAAAATAGAAATAAATAAACAAACCTTGAAGAAGAATGGAAGCCTGAGGATGCCCCTAATGCCTGGTTGCTAAATCAGTTATGACCCCACCCAACCGCTTCTCTTTCGGTTTCCACATCTGGAACAAGGGGATGGAGGTTTCTTTTTTTCTTCTCCCTGCCTCCTGGTCTGTGATTTTTTTTTTAAAAAAAAGGAAAATGCCCCTCCCAGCAACGCGCTCCCCACTAGGGACCATGCCCAGCGCCAAGTGTTTTGCACTTGTCGAGCCCAGCTGCGTTACAAGCGATAGGACATTTTTTCCTGCTTTCTCATCCGTCTCTCTCCTCTCCTGGCTCAAGAAAATCCCAGAAGCCCCTTTAAAAATCTTTCCCTCGGATTAATCTGGCCACCGCTCTCTTTGCGTTTGCTTGATCTTGATCTCAGCCACAAAGGAAACTATTTGGAATACTTGCAGATTTCAAAGTGGGCTGCAAAGAGCACACAGCACGTAGCCAGGCATCTGGGGCCCCCGGAATCCACAGGATGGAAATGGTCCTGTGTTTGTGTGTGTTTGTGCAGAGTTTCCCTTTTTACAACGGGCCGGGCTGCTTCTGCTGATATCAAATGAATACAAGCAGAATTTGCACAACCAGTTGAAAGAGTTTGGGTGCAATGATGCCTTTCTTCCCCCCACCCTCTTTTCAATAGAAAATGAAAAGTACAGGCAGCCATTCCAAGTTACAACGGCACTGACAAAATTGACATAGGACCATTTTTCACACTTACGACCATTTGCAGCCTCCTCAGGATTACGTGATCGAAATTCGGATGTTTGGCAACTAGATGTATTTATTTCGTAATAAATAGCCATTTGTAAAATGGGGCAAAAAAACTCATTTAAAAACTGCCTCGCTTAACAGAAATGTTGGGCTCAGTTGTGGTCATAAGTTGAGGACTACCTGTGTTTAAAAACAGCCTTTACTAACGGCCTCACGGGAGCATTAAACGGCTTAAATCACAAAACCAGGCAATGTAGATGGTAGATTCATTCCTTTCTGCGTTTAATGTTTCAGATCAGATTAAGAGGATTAATCTCACAGCTAATGCATTTCCAGCGCTGCCCTGCTGGATTAAAAAGCTAAAGGGTCGTCCATGTTTACACCAGAGCCACACCCCAAGTAACAAAGAGGAATTAAAGCCATAATTCTTGGAGATGAGGAGAGCCCTTTCTCCTGCCTCTTGCCTTCCAGGTGTGCTGGACTCAAACTGCCCCCACCCCATCTCCCCCATCACCCCCTCCCAGCACGGCACTGGAGGCAAACAAATCATATTGCAAAAAAGTGTTTTTTTTTTAAATTTTGCTTTTTTGACCTATATAATCAATCAATCAATCAATCAATCAGAATAGGGCTGGAAAGGACCTTGGAAATCTTCTAGTTCAACAGCCTTGGAGGGGGCCTTCCTGGTCCACTTGGAAGCCCCTCCACCCAGACTGTTGAACTAGACCAGGGGTGTCCAACCTTGGCAACTTTAAGACTTATGGACTTCAACTCCCAGAATTCCTCAGCCAGCAGGCAGCTTGGAGACTTGTGGCGTTCAATTCCCAGAATTTTCCAGCCAGACATTCCTATTTCTTTTCTCCTGGAGTAAAGTGGAGAGATTGTAGAGCAGGGGTGTCCAACCTTGGCAACTTTAAGACTTGTGGACTTCAACTCCCAGAATTCCTCAGCCAAGCTGGCTGAGGAATTCTGGGAGTTGAAGTCCACAAGTCTTAAAGTTGCCAAGGTTGGACACCCTGAACTAGACAGTGGTTCCAGGAAGACACAAGGGGAAACAGTAGGGGAGGGCCAGGCATTGGGAAGTGGTGGACCAGGAAGCCCTCCGTCCCTTCCTCTCTAAACTCCCTGCCTTTAAATGGGAGGGAAAGGACTCCATTGCATCCTAATTTCCGTGGCTGCTTTCCCATGCAGAGCTTCGGCCCCCCGAGATGAAGGCCAGGATGGGTCGTGGGGCCCCCAGATCTTCCTCCCCACCTCGTCTCTACCAAGTCCTCTGGACCGTGGCCATCATGAACCTCTCTGCCAGCAGACCCCTCCTCTGCCAGCAGGAATCTATCCGGCTGCTGGACACCTTCATGAAGGAGATGGTGAGTGGACATCAAGCGCCCTTCCCCCCACCCCCCACTCCAGAAGACAACCGAATGGCCAACAAGCCTAACTACAACACAAACTGGGTTTGGGGGGGGGTTTCTCTTGAAGTCCTGGCTTGTTTAATCGTGGGTTATTGGATGCGTGGTTATTGGATGCGAGGGTGCGTGAGATGTTTCAAACAGCTACACTGAAACGGCCAAAGGAAGCCGGTGCAAATGGTCACCACTACAAACAATATTCTATAAACCTTAAAGCAGAGCTTAGGTCTCATCGTGGTTGAGTTTGCATGGCTCCGTTGCCCCCGGGAAACTAGATTTAAGGGTGGACCCCTGCTTGTAGCATCTTAGCAGTGTGCATATCGTGAGATGTAACAGCAAATTATTCAGTACTCACAACATCGGAACAGCATCTTGGAAGGCTCTACAATGTCTCCATCCAGACTCCTCGGCCCACCAGCGTGGAGATAATTTACAAGCGCACGTGACCTCCTTCATCTTGGTCCCATGGCCTACAAAGGCAGGGCGGCCTTGTTCTTCCTTCCCTTCTTCTTTGAGGCTCTTTCCTGCCAACATTCCTGCTCATCCTTCTGGAAAGGGCCACGGATGAGATCCTGGCTTGGGATAACAATCCATAGACAGCGATGAATCGGTTCCTTTCAAGGGCTTTGAAGCCGAGTTTCTGTCTAACTGGGATTTTGGGTGTGAGGAACACATGAGGAAGGTTCAGTGCCGAGATTTTCATTTGACTGGATTTGGATTTTCTTTCAATTTTTTTTTAAAAAATTCTGTGTAACTATTTTAGGATGAAGGTCATTGTTTCTGTATTTCTTGCTTTAAAATGGGGACGGGGGAGCCATGCAACTAGTTTTCAGCAGGAGGAATCCAGGCAAGATCTGGGGGTGTCAGAAAGAACAGGGTGTCAACTCCAGCACCGGATTCTTAAGCTGCCCATCACCCCAACATCCTGTTCCTTTCCTCTCCAGGGCAATTCCAACAACATCGGGCCTCTCTACACCCCGGAGGACATCACGGTAGGTGCTTCTTGGGTGTTTCAAGGGTGAAAAGGGGACTTGGATATGAATCCTGGGGATTGAAGTCCACAAGTCTTAAGTTCCCAAGGCTGGACACCTCTGCTCTGAGCTTGGTTGTTTGCTTGCAGATGTTTCAGGATCCAGCTAAGTAACAATGCTGGAAGGGAAAGAAGGTTGTGGAGAGGAGGAGGAGGAGGAGGAGGAGGAGGAGGGGAGAGGGGGAGGACAAGGAGGAGAGGAAAAGGAGGAGGAGAGGGAAGAGGATAAGGAGAGGAAGAGGGGACAGGAAGAGGAGGGAGAGGGGAGGAGAGGAAATGGAGGAGAGGAAGAGAAGAGGAGGAGGGGGAGGGGGGGGGAGGAGGAGGGAGGGAAAGAAGGAGGGGGAGAGGAAGAGGATAAGGAGAGGAAGAGGGGGAAGAAGAGGGGGAAGGGGAGAGGAAATGGAGGAAAGAAAGAGGAGGGGGGAGGAGGAGGGGAGGAGGAGGGGAGGGAAAGAAGGAGGGGGAGAGGAAGAGGAGGAGGGCAACAACTGTGGGATCCTTCATGCTCTCTAAGATTGATTGTTTTCTTGCAAACGTTTTATTATCCAACTAAGGAACATCATTAATGCTAGAAGGGGTTCCCTGTGCCTCGCCCTGCCAGGGTCGGTGGAAGCGTTCTTGAAGGTCCCTTGTTTAGACTGTTGTTTACTGCTAGCTCTTTTTTTGTCTGTGTTGCTAGTTCCTGTTGCTAGTTTTGCTTCCTGGTTATTGGTCTGCTGTTGATCTTGGCGTTGATCTTTGCTGCTCTGGCTTTTGACTGCTGGTGTGTTGGGTCCTTTTGTTTCCTTCTGGGCTTTTTGATGGCCTCTTTTGAGTGGTGTGTAGATGTTCTTTATCTAGCTGTGTCTATTGATGGGCAATTTGTCTGAGTACAGCTTCGAACTGTCCTGGCCCCTTTGATCAGAGGCAGTGGGGGGATTGACTCCAGGAGGAGCCGAGGATCTCCTTCCCTGCTTCAGCCCCAAAGCTCTTCCTGCCCTTTCACTCCTGCCACCCCGTGTCTGTCTCACAGGTTTGCTACGCCAACCACCTGGACTGCTTCTACCTGGAACTGCAGGTCATCCAGGAGGAGCAGGAGGAGCCCTCCGACACCCTCTCCCGGCTCATCCGGCGCATGGCACAGCTGACAAGGAAGCTGCAGAAGACCGGCGGGATCAGCCGCTGTGCCACCTACCCACCGTGCCACGATCATCCAGAGAAGCCCGCCATGGCTTTCCTGAGGAGCCTCCTGGAGATGTTTCAGTGGAGGTGTAGTGCAAAAGACTTCTGCCCAAGTCCAGGGCCTGGAAAGTCCACCCTCACCCCCCAGGCCACCGCTTCCTCTCCCACGTCCACGGCAAAGGACCACCAAGTCTAGCTGAAGTTAAACATGAGCTGGTGCCACCCTAGGAGGCTGCCTCCCACCTGCAGAGAGGAAGGGGGCCTTTTTCCAGGCTGGTGAGCTGATCAGGGATGACGGACGAAGGCATCTTGAACCTGTTGACCATCCAGGTGAATGCAAGAAGGAGAGCCAGGGGTTCTGGCAACCATGCCCTGGCGCACAAGGGCTGATGGGCATTGTGAGAAATTTCATACCCGGATATATTTTATTCTTCATACCGTTCCCATCTTCCCTTAAAACATTAACAGATTCCACACTGGGAATCTGGGAATTGGCATCTCCACTAGATAATTGACAATCTATCTATATAAAAGCAAAATACCACTCACGCATCACCACAAAATCTCCAAAACCGTAAAGCCTACAAACTTGAAATCTGGCCCATATGTTCCTCTCTGCTTCTAGGCGCTCACTAAGAAAGGACCACCAGAGCATTAGTATTTCGTATATTATTGTTATTATTGTTATTGTTATTGTTATTATTGTTATTATTATTATTATTATTATTATTATTATTATTATTATTATTATTAACACGCTCTGATGGTAAGGAGTTCTACTCCCCCTCCCCACCTGAAAAGAAATCTCTTCCAAATGCAAAACACAAGCAGAGGAGAGGAGTTTCAGTTTCACAGCACCAAGCAGCTTTAGTACAGAACAGTTGAGCTAAGCCACACCCAGGCTCCTTGCTGTCTCCTTGCTCACACCGCAAATGCTGTTTCAGTTTCCAAACAGCTCTCAACTCTCTCACACACTGACAGGATGCTAGCCAGGTGAATACTGATGGATGCTGGTTGGCAGAGACAGAACTTTTACCCCTTATTTTCCTCCCCAAAAACTAAGTCCGGCCACATAGATTTGTAGCGAAGCATGGGCATAGAGCTAGTCTGAAAATAAAATAAGCAAGTTAAAATTGCAAAACAGGGATGAAAATCCTTTACTCAAAATTACTCAACCCCCCAAATAAGTTACCCAGACCTAATCCACATATCAAAGGAGAAGGTCTGCAAAACGCAATTAGAGTTAATTAAATTAAGCCTCTCAATGGAATTGCATGCTCACAAGAATATATACTTACACACACACACACACACCTCAAGAGTCACCCTAGAATCAGCACATAGAGACACTTCCACACCTTGGAGTAGCTCCCTCTTTAAAAAGTTTGCTGCTGTGCCCCCTTTCTCTGCAGCTTGCCCCCTTAAAGGCAAACTCCTTGCTTTTAGTTAGGAATAAATATTTCTTCGTTCCTCACAGCTGCCTGGATCTCATTTTTATTTATTCTTGTGCAGACCCGGCTCGAGTTGGAACCCCAAATTATTCTTCTGACAGCATCTTCTGTGCCTGGGAGAACGAAAAAGCCGAGAGCCCAGGGCTTGGGAATAAATAGCCGAGCAGCCCAGCCTGTGCAGGAAAATTGAAGAACGGCATCTTCCCTCAGCATTCCTAAGCAGGTAAGGACTCACCTGTAGGGCGGGGAGCAGAATACAGAAGAATAGAGTTGGAAGGGACCTTAGAGGTCTTCTAGTCCAACCTTGCCCTGCTCGAGCTGGAGACCCTGAGACCATTTCCCACAAATCCAGTCTCTTGTTAAAAACCTCCAGTGATGGAGGAGCCCCCATAGCTTCTGGTAGCGAGCCGTTCCACTGGTTAATTGTTCTGTCAGGAAATTTCTCCTTAGAGAGTTGCTTCTCTCTTTGATCACCTTCATCCTCCATTTAAGTAAATAAATCTTCCGTTACTTCTTGTCGTGCCATTAGGTAGACTAGGTCAGAATACAGAATAAGAGTAGGAAGGGAACCTCAGAGGTATTCTAGCCCAACCCGCTACTCAAGCAGCAAGACTTTACGCCACGGGTGTCCAACCACGGCAACTTTTAAGACTGTGGACTTCAATTCCCAGAATTCCCCAGCCAGCTGTGGGAGCTGTAGCATTATGGTACCCCTGTAACACCTTGGTGGTGTTTCCAGAGAAGCCAGAAGGAAGATTGGCTGATTACACTGGAGGCTGCTGCTTACTCATGGAACTGGTGAGTTCTCATAGTATTTTCATCCTATCATGGAAGATTGAGAAGTTGACCTCCACCCTGGCCAAAAGGCTGATCACAGGACTCCAAGATGCTGCAACCGTCATAAATACCAGTCAGTTGCCAAGCGTCCAAATTTGACCGTGGGGATACCGTGACGGTTGTAAGTGTAAAAACCAGTCACGTGTCCCTTTTTTTTCCAGTGCCGTTGTATCTTCGGATGGTCACTAAATGAATGTGTCAACTAAAAATACTCCTTTGTTCTTTTTAGCTACCAGCAGAAAGGGAGTGGGGGAAAACAGTGCATTCCTCAAGTGCCTCAGATAATCGCCCTGGTAGCCCAAAGTTGTGGGCACGCAAGAATATTACGGGAGAGCATGATTGATGACTCTGGGCTATGGATGTGTCCCATTGGAGAATATACATCCAGGGGTGGGGGGGAAGGCCAGGGTCAAGGGGGAAATGAATGATGTATATTAGTGTCGGCTGCACCCAGCTAACGCCAACATGGCCACTTCTAATAAATCTTTTTTTTTTCTCGGAGATATGCAGCTAGAGACTTATGATTTGAATGGGGGTGGATTTGTTGGAGCCCTGATAGGATGGTTGTAAATTGAGGATTATCTGTACTGATTTTGGAGAATTTTTCTTCCACAGGGAGCTTTTATATCTCCCGCCTGGAGAAATTCCATCAGATAAAATTTTCCCTTTAGAAAATGAAGAGCCAGGAGTCTGAGGAGAAGACAGTCCCTGAGACAGCAGATGGGGCCTGTATCTTCCCCTAAAGAATCCAGGAAGGACTTTATGGGCTTCAGAAGTTTATTTCCGCAAGAAAATCCATCCTCCAGGTAGCTGTGTTTGGTTTGTCAAAGGAGGGAGGGAGGGAGAGGAGAAAAGCCATTGTATTCTTCATTCCTGTGAATTTTCCTTCTCTATTTTACCAGGTGGAAGGAGACTCAAAAGAACAGAGGAAAAATGTAATGATTTGTGACTTGGTCAGCTCTCTGCAAATTCCCAAGAGCTATCCTTCAATGGCTACTGAAAAAAAAAAAAATTATGTCTTTCCTTTGTTGCAAATTTTGTTATGGGACTTCAGTCCAACAAATCAGATGGACTTACAGAAGCTGTATAAAGAATAAAGCCAACAAAACCAAAGGAAAAAAAATACATATTTTTATATCACATACTATAACAACAATAAAACAATTTAATGATCCCATCGATCAGCAGATCGCTAGGCCTATCAAAAAAAAAAAAAGGAGTTTAGATAACTTGGAGCTGAGTTGTTCAAGATTTATACATTTGCATCAAGAACTTGTTTGGGATGTTTGGGAATAAATAAAGTGGTCCACGATTTACTGGCTGGGAAATTCTGGGAGTTGAAGTCCACAAGTCTTTAATATTGCCACAGTCAGACACTCCTGCCTTAGATTCTATGATTCAACCTTATCCAAAAGGAATCCTATTCCTATGATCCATCTGTGGTTATTGGTATACCACGGTATAAATGTCACCTCGTTATCCCCCCTGCTAATGGGGTGGCGATCTAGTCCATTAGGAGTTGCTGGCTGGGGATAATGTGTCCTGTGATCTCACTTCAGGAGGACCTTCCTTGAGGAAGGCTAATCTAAAGAAAGAGGAGGAGGGGGTAGTAGATATTATTCTGCTGCTTTTGGTATTTTATCTGGGTTTTTGAATTGAAGGCAAGGGTTGAGCTACCTCAAGGGTGGCAAAGGCAGAGAGGTGGCCTGCAGAAGGAATGGCTTTCCGGGGAGATGCTCTCTGAAGCCCAAGGCTGAGCCGAAGCCTCCCACCAAAAGCAGCTGCAAACGCCCTCACACCCATTTTAGTCGCCATCTTTGCTGGACTGGCATCCTGTCCTTTCTCTAGCAGGTGATTGTGGTTTGGTGCAGTGTTCCCCACAACGAGCCTGTGAGGTGGACCAGGGTGCAGGAGGGCAGCTGCCTCCAAGTCCCTCCTGGCTGATGGGGCGACTTAACCTCAACCCCCTTCCAAGCATCTTTCTGAGGGTCTTGACTGGCCAACTTCCAGTAGATGCTGGCCATCTTTCTTTCTTTCTTTCTTTCTTTCTTTCTTTCTTTCTTTCTTTCTTCTTTCTTTCTTTCTTTCTTTCCTTTCTTTTTTCTTCCCTCCTTCTCTCCTTTCTTTCCCTCTCTTTCTTTCCTCCTTCCTTCCATCTTTCTCTTTCTTTCTTTCTTTTTTCTCTTTTTTATTTAGTTACTTATTGCATTTATTTCTTACATTTTATTTCTTATGTTTATTAAATTTAAATTATTTGTTCAATATTGGACCCTGACTCCCATCATCCCCGGCTGCCACAGAGGCGGTTGCGGATGATAGGAACTGCCACCTGCCACTCTTCCCCCAGCACGAGGGATGCTCAACCCGGTCCATCCAGCCACTGCATCCAAGCTCTGCCATTGGCTGGGACGTTTCCCCAAGCCAGCCAATCAGCACCCTTTTACGTCAACGGCACGCCAGTTGGAAAACAGAATCTCCGCCTATTTCGGGCTTGGGTTCTGAGGCGTGAGCGCCGTGTGACGTCATCCACACCCGACACGCGGGAGTCTCCTTGTCGAATCAGCGCCCCGGCTCCCGCATGACGCGCTCTTCCCGGGGGTCTCGCGAGACTTGGCGGGAATATCCGCGTTGGGAGGCGGGGGACTCTGTTTTGCTTGGAGGCGCCTCTGTTCGCCCCTCTCGGGAAGGAGGAAGTCGGGCAAGGCACCCTGACCGCCGGGGACGCCGGCGGAGCAACCGAGGACCTGGTAAGCGGCGCCCAGGAGAAGCGGGGTGGCCTTTGACCGCCTCCGGAGCCCCTCCCGCCGGGGGAAATCCCCCGCTCGCGTGGCAGACCGCTTGGATTACAGCTCCCATCGTCCCCAGCCGCTCGCCCTGTGCGCCCCGAGGGCGCTGGACTGTAGTCCCCATTCTCCCCGGCCTCCTCTCCGAACCACAAGCCCTATCCTCCCCGGCGGGACGGGCCCCCCCCGCCCTCTCAAGGGCCGAGACGGCAACGCCCATCATCCCCAGCCGCCAGCCCCCTTCCCCAGCCAGCCCCTCCCCCAAAGGGTATTTTTGTTTGCGTGGGTATTGATTTCGAGATCGATGAGATCCCTTAACTCGGGTCTCCCAGCGTGGCCCCTTTAAACCTGGAGGACTTCAACTCCCAGAATCCCCCAGCCAGCATGGCCCGGTAGTAGCACGTGGCCCAAGGGTTGGCGACCCCTGCATTAGACCAAACCAGCTCATTGTTGTATCCCTCACTGGGTGAGGGAAACGCTACGTGGAATCCTTTGCGCCCAGGGTCCTTCTCTTGACCTGTCCCAGTCTGACCCTTCCCCATCCGGCACCTCAAAATTTTCCCTCTCTTCCTCCGCGGTCACAGAGTGCAGTCAAGATGTCCGACAGCGAAGACAGCAACTTTTCCGAAGATGAGAGCGAGCGCAGCAGCGAGCCTGAGGAGGTGGAGAATGAGGTGAGCCTGAGCCTCCACGGGCCAGGAATTGGCCTTTGGCAAACTTGGGGACCGACCCTTGCCTTCCCAGGAAAGCTGCTTCCATTGAGCTTAGTTTAGCCAGACCGGTTTTCCCTCGTCCCTGCAGGCGGAAGAGCGGGCCAGCGTTGTAGGGAGCGAGAAAGAAGAAGCGGAGGAGGAAGAAGAGGAGGAGGAGGAGGAGTATGACGAGGAGGAAGACGAAGATGATGATCGGCCTGCAAAAAAACCCAGACATGGAGGCTTTATTTTGGACGAAGCGGGTAAAAACTCCCTGCCTTAATGGTTGGGGTTTGAGAGTGTAGAGTACAGGCCATCCTCAAACTTACAGCCATTCATTTAGTGGCTGTTCAACGTTACAAAGGCACTGAAAAAAGTGATTTATGATTGTTTTTCATTATGCTTATGACCGTTGCAGCGTGGTCATGTGTTCAAAATTTGATAACCGACTCATATTTACAACAGTTGCAATGTCCAGTGATCCCCTTTTGCCACCTTCTGACAACCAAAGTCAACAGGGAAGCCAGGTTCACTTAACGACCGCATGACTAACTTCACAACTGCAACCATTCGCTTAACAACTGTGGCAAGAAAGGCCATAAAATGGGGCAAAATTCACTTCACTGTCTTGCATAGCAACATAAATTTTAGGCTCCTTTGTGGTCATAAGTCAAGGACTTACCTCTATGTGGGAAGTAAGCCAAGTTCTTTCTCTTTATCTCACGGTGTGGGTTTCCCCCATTCTCTCCCTTTCCAGATGTGGATGACGAGTATGAAGATGAAGATCAGTGGGAGGACGGAGCAGAGGACATCCTGGAGAAAGGTAGGGCCGACCAGCTTCGGGTGCTGATACCTGAGATCCAGAGAGCTCAGGATCGATCAAGACCTGGAAAGCGTACAAGTCCGGCATACCTTTTCCTCTTCAGTTCCTGTTCTCCTCCCTGTCCTGCCTTCCCCACCGGGGACTCCCTAAACAGGCAGGACTAAAACATCCAGGAAGCTGGCTGGGAATTTTGGGAGCACAATCTCAGCACCTCGCAGAGTACCGGCGGCTTTCAGAGGTGGTCTTCCACCGGCTGAAAGAAATTTAGCAGGCTATTTTTTTTAATAGGTTTCTCTTTCCCTCCTGTTATGGTTGGGAAACATTCCTCCTATTCTTAAAATCTGTTGACCCAAGGCTTTTTTTCCCCAAAAGTTTTTGTCTTTTATATTTTTATTTTTTGACTTCTATAAAGCCCCGAGGCTGGGTTAAATCGACAAACAAGTCTTTGGTTGCGAGGATGCACAAGGGTCTATTTTGTGCGGTAGCTGACAATGCAATAGGGGGTAATGGAGCGCCTCTGAGACACACACATCCTCGCCTGCCCACCCCGGGTCCTGGCCCTCGCCCCCCCCCTCAACAAGGTTGTCCTTACTACCCCTGTCCCCAGTGCTTCCCTCCCCTCTCCCCCACTTCCTGGTGGCTTCCCCTTTGCGTTTCTGTGCATTTCATTCGCTTCTGCTTGGTTTGTGCCTCATCTTAATTTTGTTCCTTCCGCTCTTCTGTTCCCCATTCACCTCCACCCTGTGGTTGGTTTTGATGGTATTATTTGGCTCATACTGTCCGCCTTTCCACCACCACCACCTCCTCCTCCCGAGCAGAAGAAATTGAAGGTAAGACAGTTTTTTGTTTTCCTCCTCTCCATTCCAGCTCCTCTCCTCTTCACCAGCTGCCTTCCTTCTCTGCTTCGTTTCAGCCAGGTGGGATGGAATGAATGGGGGACTAGAAGGGGGAGGGGAAGCGCACCCTGCCCGATCATCTGAGGGTCAGGGTGTCCACTGGCCCAGGCCTTCAAAAGCAAGAGGCTCTTGGTTCATGCCCTTGGCTGCCAGTAAATCTCTGTGCATAGGAAAAGAGTCCAGTTTCAATCCAGCTGCTTCTCTTTGCATGCCTCTTTTCTATGCGCAGGGACTTTGGGAGGGCAAACATCCTCTCGCAAACAATTATGCAAACCTGCTGTTGCTTTTCTGCCTCTCTGTCTCCTGAATGTCCTGAGAAGGCCACTGGAGCATCAGTGCGTGGAAACAGGGCAGCGCAGCTGCAGTTATCCATAGCTTTCTGGGGGATTGCAAGAGCTGCAAAAGTCTTTCTTTTTTTCCTACCTTCCTTCCTTCCTTCCTTTTGTCTTTTTCTGGGCTTTTTCAGTAAGTGTTCTAGACTTCGCAGAGAGCAGTAGGCTGTCCCAGCCCCCAAACTTCACATCTGGAAGCTGCTGGTCCTTCCTTCTCAGCTTTCTCCTCAAATTTGCCCACTGCCTCTCTGCTTCTCCTTCTCTCTCCTGCCCTTTGCCAACTCCTGCCTCTCTTCTTAGCCTCCAACATCGACAATGTGGTGCTGGATGAAGACCGCTCCGGAGCCCGAAGACTGCAGAACTTGTGGAGGTAATAGGAAAGGGAGGGGGAGGGGAAGGAGGGAGGGGAGAACAGGGCACAGCTGCCAGAAAGGTCTTGTGTTTCAGTTCATATCTTTTAATGTTAAATAACACCATTATGAAATGTTTAGAGAAGCCATTTACGCGTTGGCTATAGTTTTCCCGGATTTATTTATTTATTTGTTTATTCATTGGACTAGATAACCTACAAGGTCCCTTCCAACTCTGATTGTTATCTGTTATCATTTATTTTCACATTTCTGAACCCACCCACCCCCGCCTGTCTTCCACAGAGAGGGACTCTGAACGCTGTACATTAAAATGTCAAAATATAAAAACAGTTTGTAAAAGTTAAAAGTTTAAAAGGAGGCAATTAAACACCATTAAAGTTAGTTAAAAGTTGGGCTTTCAGGGGACTAACTAGCCCCACGGCTTCATGCTCTTCTGGGCTCTCTACCTGAGGGTTGCCACGTTTGGGAAACCCTGGGTTAAATAGATGACCCCACCTCCACTCCACCATTATCTTAGCTATTTCTTTGTTAACTATAATACTATATTTATTGTCTTATTTTTAATCTGTAATATTGGTTTAGCAGATTAGAAGCTGCCCGGAGTCGTGTGAAAACGAGCTGGATGGCAAATAATTTAATAAAATACAGTAACAGCCTAGAACATCCTCATGTGTCTAGCTCCCAGTCACAGGGGGAAGTACAATCATGTGGTTCCAATCCTGTTAGAAATTCTTTTTATATATAGCACCACAGAACAAAGTGTACAGTCACCATGTGATTTACTGCTCAACTGTTTTACTGTAACAGGAACTGTAACTTGGAACAAAAGAGCATATAGATCCATACTTGTAAACATTGCCATCTACTGGCAGAATACTACTGTAGTTGTTGCATAAAAATACATTCCAACAATTCCTCTTTTTTTTCATACTTCTCTACTCTCTGTCTCTCCCACTTTCTGCAGGGACCAAAGAGAAGAAGAGTTGGGCGAGTATTACATGAAGAAATACGCCAAGTCTTCGGTGGGCGAGACGTGAGTAGGAGCATCTCTGCTAAGAGTCCCCTTTGGTTCCTGATCAGCAGCCCCGTTTCCGGAGTTCTTCCGGCCTTTCAGCCAGGGTTTGTTTCTCCTTTGGTCTCTCTAGCGTGTATGGCGGCTCCGACGAGCTTTCTGACGACATTACACAACAGCAGCTACTTCCGGGAGTCAAGTAAGAGATGGCGGGTTTTACCTGTGGGGTGTTGCAAGGAGGGCACCGGTGGTGGTGGTGGCTGAAGTGGCCCAGCCAAGACGCTTTAAGTCGGTCCAAGGAGCAGGAACTCCTTGTTTGATGCGACACACCAACCTTACAGGCTTGTGTTTCCCTTCTATTCAGGGACCCCAACCTTTGGACAGTGAAATGTAAGGTAAGCCTTCGTGGGTCAAGATGAGCTGGGCCCCTAGTGGGGGGGGGGCAGCGGGATGGAGGGGGTTAATTGAGTAATATATAGATCCCACCTCCCCTCCCCACTCCTCCCCCACCTTTCCCAGGTCTCCTTTTAACGTCTTCTCATGTTTTGACCGTATATATAACTACGCCTCCCAGGGTCCCCTTATGATACGATGGGCAAGCAATAGATTTTGTAAACTCAGTTATCCTCCTGAAGCAGCTGCTTGGACTTCAGGTCAGGTGACAGCACAGTGGCTCACGGGGTTAGGACGCTGGGTTGGAGGTTAGCAAGCCTGTGTTTTGAGACCCAGGTGCTGCTGCCTGGCAGGGTGAGTTCCCGTCATTGGCTCCAGCTCCCCTGATGTGGACACGAACAGAGCCCCCCCTAGGCAATGGCGCTGTCGCTGGCTAATCCTTTCGGCCCCGAAGCCTCTTTCTTAAGCAGGGCCTGTGGGGCAGAACGGTGGGGGTGAGGCCAGGTGGAGCCCTGTGGCTGCCACTGATCTTTCTCTCGTGTCCCCACGCAAGATCGGAGAGGAGCGTTCCACCGCGATTGCTCTGATGAGGAAGTTCATCGCCTACCAGTTCACGGACACGGTGAGTGGGGTGGAAAGTGGGGAAAGGAGGAAGATTTTGCGGGTCTGGTTTGGCTTTGTCCCTGGATACGGGAGACCCAGTCGCCGGAGCCTTGGGCCTTTTTTGGCCTGGCTGCCCAGTCCATGGCTAAGTCCTTGGGAGGGGAGTAGAAGGCCTTAGCTGGCTGGGGAATTCTGGGAGTTGAAGTCCTCCAGGCTTAAAGTGGCCAAGATTGGACACCCCTGCCTTAGCCTGTTTTAAAAGATCTGTGGGGACAAAAATCAGAGAGAGGTCGTTCCTTCTACCCAAGATCCTTTGACTCTCCGGGTGTCTTATTGATACCCAGCCATTACACTAGTTAATCAACAACTCAAGGCAGCAGACAAACACAACGCTCCTTCCTCATCTTTTCCCCACAACCACAATATACTGTGAGGTGGATTGGACACAGAGAGAAGGACTGGCCCAAAATC
Organism: Notechis scutatus; assembly: GCF_049901735.1. Lineage (NCBI taxonomy): Eukaryota > Metazoa > Chordata > Lepidosauria > Squamata > Elapidae > Notechis > Notechis scutatus. Next base: position 26,594,490 of record NC_142016.1, on the reverse strand, counting down.
GCCCAGCTGGCTTTCATGCCTAAGGCGGGACTAGAACTTGCTTGTCTCCTGGTGATTGGCCTAAAGTCACCTAGCCAGCCTTCATGGCTTAAGGTGGGACTAGAACTTGCTTGTCTCCTGGTGATTGGCCTAAAGTCACCTAGCCAGCCTTCATGGCTTAAGGTGGGACTAGAACGCACCGTCTCCTGGTTGGTTGATCTAAAGTCACCTAGCCAGCCTCCATGGCTTAAGGTGGGACTAGAACTCACTGTCTCCTGATGATTGGCCCAAAGTCACCCAGCTGGCTTTCATGCCTAAGGTGGGACTAGAACTTGCTTGTCTCCTGGTGATTGGCCTAAAGTCACCTAGCCAGCCTTCATGGCTTAAGGTGGGACTAGAACTTGCTTGTCTCCTGGTGATTGGCCGTCACCTCCAGCCTTCATGGCTTAAGGTGGGACTAGACGCACCGTGGTTGGTTGACCTAAAGTCACCTAGCCAGCCTCCATGGCTAAGGTGGGACTAGACGCACCGCTCCTGGTTGGTTGACTTCCATGGCTAGGTGGGACAGAACTCACTGCTCCTGATGATTGGCCCAAAGTCACCCAGCTGGCTTTCATGCCTAGGACTAGAACTCTCCTGGTGATTGGCCTAAAGTCACCTAGCAGCCTCCATGGCTAGGTGGGACTAGAACTCACCGTCTCCTGATGATTGGCCCAAAGTCACCCAGCTGGCTTTCATGCCTAAGGCGGGACTAGAACTTGCTTGTCTCCTGGTGATTGGCCTAAAGTCACCTAGCCGGCCTCCATGGCTTAAGGTGGGACTAGAACTCACCGTCTCCTGGTGATTGGCCCAAAGTCACCCAGCTGGCTTTCATGCCTAAGGCGGGACTAGAACTCACCGGGTGATTGGCCTAAAGTCACCTAGAAGGTGGACTAGAACTCACCGTCTCCTGATGATCGCCCAAAGTCACCCAGCTGGCTTTCATGCCTGGTGGGACTAGACGCACCGTGGTTGGTTGACCTAAAGTTACTTAAACCCGCCTCTCATTGCGTAATTCCGGGGATAACCCAAGGGGGGAAAGCTCCTGGCTGCCCCTTCGCAGCTCCCGCCTTGGCCCGTGCGTGGTGGTAACCTGCCTGCCTGCTGCTGTGTCTCCACAGCCCTTGCAGATCAAATCGGTGGTGGCCCCCGAGCACGTGAAGGGCTACATCTACGTGGAGGCCTACAAGCAGACCCACGTGAAGCAGGCCATTGAAGGGGTGGGCAACCTCCGGATGGGCTACTGGAACCAGCAGATGGTGCCCATCAAGGAGATGACCGACGTCCTGAAGGTGGTGAAGGAGATGACCAACCTCAAGCCCAAGTCTTGGGTGCGGCTCAAGAGGGGAATCTACAAAAACGACATTGCTCAGGTGAGCCGAGTCTAGGCGGGGCGTTTCTCGGAGGGAAACAGGATAACTTTTCAGAAGATGCTTCTGGGAAGAAGGAAAGAGGTTTGTTAGGGAACTGCAGGTAGTCCTCAACTTACAATGGTTCATTTAGTGACCGTTCGAAGTTACAACGGCACTGAAAAGAGTTGAGTGATGACCGTTTGTCATATGCAGCGATCCCACAGTACCTGATTTACATTGGAGGCTTTACACTGAAATTAACTCAAGAAGGTTCACCTAACTGCTAGCCAGAAGGTCGAAAATGGGGCGATCCTCACTTAACAAGTTTCTCACTTGGCAACATAAATTCTGGGCTCCATTGCAAGTCGAGGCCCCCCGTGTGTTTTTGATCTCTCCTCCACACTGACCGAAGCCACTTCCTTCTTTCGTTGTCTAGGTAGATTACGTGGAGCCCAGCCAGAATCAGATCTCGCTGAAGATGATTCCGCGCATCGATTTCGATCGCATCAAAGAACGCATGAGCCAGGTAGGTGACGTGCCGCCTTCCAGGAAGACCTCTAGATTTAAACATGTTGAACCTTTTTAATCTGCTGAGCCTCCTTTTTTCCTCTCTTAATCATCATTAACCTTTGGATGCGTTTGGGGTTGGAACAGTTGCCTGTCAGTCTTAAAGTGGCCAAGGTTGGCTGAGGAACTCTGGGAGTTGAAGTCTTCCATTTTATAAAGACAGTTACTGTGTTCACTTGGAATATTATTTCAAATATCCTCGCATCCTTCCCAACTCCAATCGCCACCTATTTATTGACTGCAGTTAAATACTTGGTTTTCTTTTCTCCGAATCAACTGAGGGGGTGAGGAAGAGATGAAAAGAAAGACTCAAGCTGGAGCCCTAGAAAAGCCAAGCCATTGTTAAATAATAAAATGCAAAAACCATAACTTCTTTTTAAAAAGAACTAAGTATTTGGGTGAGGATTCATCCAAATCTCTTTCCGTTTGCAGAAAGATTGGGTAGCGAAATGGAAGAAATTCAAGCGTCCCCCGCAGCGTCTCTTTGATGCGGAAAAGATCCGGTGAGTGAGTTATACTTACCTCTGCAGCATCCCCATGGCTATACATGTGTTCTGACCAAGGCTTCCTGAGTCCATAATTAATCACACGCTTAGTCCAAACAACTCTCTCTTTATTTCAATGCTGGGAATTATGGATATTCCCAGCCCGTAATGAGTCCCAAGCAGTTCCTCGAGATAAGCACCCACCTTTCTCTCCTTTGAATTGCTGGCAACAACTAAAGTGCCAAATTAAACTGTAAAAAGCTAAACGGAATACAAAGAACACACAGAGCTTCAAGGTTTAATCTGAACAGAGCGAACAACGTTGCTTCCTGCAAAGGCTCCTGTCCCTAAGTTGAAGTCCACAAGTCTTAAAGCGGCCAAGGTTGGCTGAGGAACTCTGGGAGTTGAAGTGGGCTGAGGAACTCTGGGAGTTGAAGTCCGCAAGTCTCAAAGCGGCCAAGGTTGGCTGAGGAACTCTGGGAGTTGAAGTCCACAAGTCTCAAAGCGGCCAAGGTTGGAGACCCTGGACTAGAAGGCTTCCCAAGTTCCCTTCCAACTTTGCTGTGTGGAGAAACCGCTCTGGGTTGTTTTGTCCTGTTCTGCTTTGGCTTAACTCAGCCTTGTTGGGTGGGGAGGAGGGGGAGCTAGGTGTCCTACCGTCCCGCCCAGGTGGGGCCTTTTTCACCAAACCTCTCTTCCCCCCCTTTCAGATCTTTGGGCGGAGACGTGGCCTCCGATGGGGATTTCCTCATCTTCGAAGGGAATCGCTACAGCCGGAAAGGGTTCCTCTTCAAGAGCTTCGCCATGCTGGCTGTGGTGAGGACGGGGGCTGCTTGGAGGGGGCGGGATTCTTCTTCGGAGCCTGGGGTGGGTGCTCACGCCCCACCAACCCACCCACCCATCGGCTCATTGTCCCTTTTCCTCTAGCCTCTTGTTCATTCTTGAATGTCTCTAATGCCGAATGTTTCTAAGGCTGGGGAATGTCATCAGGGCTAGCAGGGTGTGGTTTCTGAAATGGAGGCCAAAGGCGAGGGGGGGGTGGGGGGGGCAGGGGTTCCTTGGTGGTTTCCTGGTAGGCGGCATTTAATTTCGTTGCACGAGGTGCAAGGACAAAGTAAACCAAACTAAATTAAAACGTTGCAGTACCAAACCAGGTCACATCATCACTACTGAGTATACTAGCCACTAGTATATCATCAGAGAGCATCAAGGATTCCACAGACATTTTCCTCCTCCTCCTCCTCTCCACAACCCCCCCCCCTCACTCTCTTGTAGCACTGATGATGTTACCTAGTAGGGTAATGAAGCGTCTGCAAGGAAAGCTCAGAGAGTAGCAAGGACCCTACAGCTGTCGTCCTCCACCCCCCACTCCTCCTCCTCCCCCCTGCACACACACACACACACACACACACCTCAATTCTAGCACTGATGATGTTCCCTAGTTGGGTGAGGAAATGTCTTCAAGGAAACCCCCAAGCACAGAGGACCCCCAAGGATCCCAATCTGCAACCTGAGCCACAGAGATTCTCTTCTTATCGGCAAAAGAAGCCTTGCCCGCCTGGGGGGTCCAGTTCTGGTTCCTGTCTCTAGGATCCTCTCTGGGTTAATTCCCCCCCCCCCACCCCCATCTCCCCAATTGCCGGCTCTTTTGAACTGAAACTGGGATCACACGAGTTTCCTGAACAGTTTTTATCCCAGAGCTATAAAATGGCACTTAACAATGAAGTCAAGGACCACCATCAGTGAGCTGTTGGGACAGTATTGCTTGGTCTGTTGTGTGGATGCTTGTATGTTTTTCGGAAGCGGGGAATTTTGGCGGGTGGGGAGGTGTTTGGGGATTGTGTGTGTGTGTGTGTGCGTGTTGGGTCTGGTCTCTGGGTGTTATGTGAGTTTCATGGTATGCGTATACGTGCAATGACAATAAAGTATTATTTTTCTGACTTCAGATCACCGACGGAGTGAAGCCCACTTTGTCCGAGCTGGAGAAATTTGAGGACCAGCCCGAAGGGATCGACTTGGAGGTGGTGACCGAGAGCACAGGTGCCTCCCCTGCCGCCTTCTCCTGCCTTCCGTCCCTCCTCCCGAGGGGGTGCAGCCTTGACGTGGCAGGTCCTTCGGGGCTCCTGGGAGGAAGGAGGACCTCAGGTGTCCTTCAGCTGGGACCAGGCCACCTTTCCTGGCTTCTGGTTCTACCCCTCTGCCCGTCAGGAGGCCCCCCGCAGGAGGCCGCTGGACGGTGCATCGTCACGCCTTCCTGTTGTGGTTTCAGGGAAGGAACGGGAGCACAACTTCCAGCCGGGAGACAACGTGGAGGTGTGCGAAGGGGAGTTGATCAACCTGCAGGGGAAGATCCTGAGCGTGGATGGGAACAAGATCACCATCATGCCCAGGCATGAAGACCTCAAGGTGGGGAGGAACCCCTTGGCCATTTCTCTGGCTCTCAGCGTCAGCCTGGGAGGTGGGCTTGCTTTTGGCCACTCAATGGTGACGGTTTGGGCTGTTTTGGGGAAGCCGTCCCAGGCCTGCCAGTGGCAACTATAAAAATTAACAAATCCTCTAACAAATCCTTTGAAGTTTTTTGAAGTTTGGCTCCAGACCCAAGATTTAATTGGGAATCCTGACAGCAAGCCAACTCTGGCTTATGTAATTTACAGTCCTCTGTTTCCCTCCCTCCCCCCTCGGTGTCTCATAAATCAGATTCTCCAACTAAGTAAGCACTGTTCACGGGCTGGGCATCCTCCTTCACGTTCCCCAATGAAATATATTCCCAGGCAAAAGCTCTGGTAGTTTAGCTACAATCTTTTAAAGATAAAGAGATGGAATGTACTTTTGCTTTCAACTGCTCTTCCAGATTTCCTTCCTCCCTCCCCTTTTTTATTTTTTTTATGGCAACTACTAAAACAGGCATAGGGACGCTTTATGAGTTGACAGCCAGTTTCCTCTTTCCAAAAAGGCCTCTTTGGAAAGTGCAATTCACCCTTCTGGATGTGGGGCCTGAGGAAATGAGGAGCCGACTTTGGCTGTGGGACTGAGAACCAGCTACCCCCCCCCCCACCCTCTCTCTCTCTCTCTCTCTCCCCAAGAGAGAGAGGTGGTCCCTCTCTGGCCTGGGAAGGCAAACCTGGGTTAACCATCTCACCCAGGATCGTGTAAACTCGGTTGTCTTCCAGGCCTTTGGAGCAGGAAAAAGACTCCCAGCATCCGCTTCTTTAGACGGTGTGCCTTCCTGTGGTTTCTTTATTCTCCTGTACAAATGACCTTTAGTTTTGATCCTTAAAGGCCCCCCTGCCCTGAGGAAGCCCCATTTGGCTAGCGGTGTTATGTGAGCCCTTCCTATAAGTCAGAGCTTGTTATCCTTAGCAACATTTAAGATGAGTGGACTTCAGTTCCCAGAATTCCCCAGCCAGCATGTGTGAATTCACCTCCCAGAATTCCCCAGACAGATGAGTGGACTTCAACTTCCAGAATTCTGGGCGTTGAAGTCCACACATCTTAAAAGTGGCGAAGGCTGAGAATTTCCGTTGGACCGCCGAAGTCTCCTCTGCAAGGGCCAGACCCTCATTTCCCATCCAACAAAGACCCCCCCCCCCGCTCCCTCTTTGCAGGGAGAGCTCTTGTCCCCCAACCTCTGCTCTTTGGTCGCCCTCCCCCTCCAGGACATGCTGGAGTTCCCAGCTCAGGAGCTGCGCAAATACTTCAAAATGGGAGACCACGTGAAGGTCATCGCCGGGCGCTTTGAGGGCGACACGGGGCTGATTGTCCGCGTGGAGGAGAACTTTGTCATCCTCTTCTCTGACCTGACGATGCACGAGGTGAGTGGCCAAGCGGCCCCAACAGAATTCCGGGGCGGGGTGGGGCTCTTTGCGAGGCATCTGCTCTGGAGTTACAGCTCTAGCTGGGGGGTGCGCAGAGTGGAGGAGAAGGAGAGAGGAGGACTGCCGGCTCCTGGGTGCTTTCTGAGGCTGGCTGATTCTTGGCAGACGTTTCATGACCCGACTAAGGGACATTATCAGTGCTGGAAGGGAATGGTGGGGGTTGCTCTCTGTTTCACGACTGTGCTGGTTAGACAATATATGATTAGTTTAGGAATGAGAGCTGCCCCTTTAAGGGAATTGAGCTTCATGGGAAATGTAGTTAATGCCTCTTAGGGGGTGTAGTTCATGTCACGTGGTCCCATCTGTAATCCTGATTGGTCGCTGAATTGATCTCTGGTTGGTGGGGTCATTTTGGGGGCATTCTTACCTGGACCCCAGCATCGTGCTGGAGGCTTCCTTTGATATGGGATGAAGACAACCGTCTTTTCACACTGTTGAGGCAACTATTGGATGAATCTCTGCAGAACTCGCCCCACCTACACAGAGAGGCAAGCTACTAGTATATAAACAGAGAGCAAACCCCCCTCTCTTCTAGCACTGATGATGTTCCCTAGTTGGGTCATGAAACATCTGCAAGAAAACAAGCACAGAGAGCACCAAGGACCCCACAGTCGTCATCTTACTCCTCTTCCCCTCTTCCTCCTCCTCCTCCTCTCCACAAGCCCCACTCCCTTCTAGCATGGATGATGTTACCTAGTTTGATAATGAAACATCTGCAAAACAACAACCAAGCTCAGAAAGCATCAAGGACCCCACAGTCATTGTTGTCCTTCTCCTCCTCTCCACAAACCCCACTCCCTTCTAGCACTGATGGTGTTACGTAGTTGGGTCATGAGACATCTGCCAGAAACACTAAACTCCTGTTTCTCCCCACCTCCACAGCTCAAAGTTCTCCCCCGAGACCTTCAACTCTGCTCCGAAACCGCCTCTGGTGTGGATGTGGGGGGCCAGCATGAGCTGGGAGAACTAGTGTTGCTGGACCCCCAGACCGTCGGGGTCATTGTGCGTCTCGAACGCGAGACCTTCCAGGTGGGTGGGTGACACCTCCGGATTGTGAAGAGTTCATGTCCAGAAATTGCTACCCCCCTGACTCTGTTGATCAAGACGGTTATGGGGAAGTTGAAGTCCCCCCTTCTTCTTAAAATGGCCAAGCTTGAGAAACGCTGCTTTAAAAAGAAACTTTTTTAAAGGATGGTTGCTCCGTGCCCTGTTTAAGACAGTCATCCTGCCTGGGTGGGTGCTCAGAAGGCGTTTGCATGAGAGGGGGGCAAGCTCTTGTGGACAAAGATAAGGCTCCCAATTAAAAACCTGGCATCTCTGAAATAATAATAATAATGGTAATAGTAATAGAATAGAATACCTTTTGTTGTCGTTACATTTCACAAATACAATGAAATTTGAAAGCTACTCCAGCACTATAATAATAATAATAATAATATAATAATAATAATAATAATAATAATAATAATAATAATAATAATATAATGTCAATAAAAAAGACAAAAAAGTCTGGATAGTGGAAGTGGCTGTGCCTGGAGACAACATAAGAGAAGAGAGAGAACTGGAGAACATAACAAACTACAAAGGCCTACAAATAGAAATAGAATGAGTATAGTAAAGGCAGGCCAGTAGTAGTGCCAGTAGTAGTAGGCCCCTTGGGTGCACTCCCAAAACAACTGGAGCACCCCTGGAACAGCATCAGTGGTATTTATAAATTTGCCATCGGTCAATGGCAGAAGGCAGCTTGACTTGGAACAGCTTCCGTCCTGCGGCAATATGTGTAACCCCATCAAACACCCAGATTTGCCTCTGCCAGGTCCTTGGGAAGGACTCAACAGGTAGACAAAAATGCCAAACCTCAGTCTGAGCATCTGGCTGGCTGTGCGATTAATAATAATAATAATAATAATAATAATAATAATAATAATAATAATAATAATAAATAATAATAATAATACCCTCCAGAAGTTTAGGGTCTCCTCTCCCTCCCACTCCCAAGCCAGAAGGTACCAGCTTGGGAAAAGCTACAGAGATGCCACGTGATGCGTTTAAGGTAAGGGAGGGTGGCCGCTTTGCAGAGCGAGATAGGTGGCCTATAAATTTACTTAATAAATCCGTGCAGAATTCCTTTTCCTGCTTTGGTGTTGGTTGCAAGGTGGAGCAGCTGGCCTGTGGGGGGAGTCCATCAGCTCAACTCCTCCAATCTATGACCCTGAGGCCCCTGGGGGATGCGACAGGGGCTTCGCAGGCCACCTCCCCTCCCCGGGCACCTTCCCTGCTGCCTGGCTCTCAGCCAGCGCCTCTCCTCCTCCCCACTTAGGTCCTGAGCATGAATAACCAACTGGTGACTGTGCGGCACCAGGCGGTGAATCGGAAGAAGGACAATCGCTTTGCGGTCTCCCTGGACTCGGAGCAGAACAACATCCATGTGAAGGACATTGTGAAGGTCATCGAAGGGTCTCATTCGGTGAGCCACCCCTCCACCAGGAGGGTCGGGGGTTGTTGTGGTTTGCCAGCAGCCGGTGCAGACAGCAGCAGAATTGGACAGTGGGGAAGAATGGGGACCAGTCAGGGAGCCTGGAGAGGACTCAGGCGAGGGTCCTGCGTCCGATGCAGAGATGGGGCCAGGACCATCTGGGAGTGGGGGGCTCCCTCTGGAGCCTCCAGAGCCTGGCAGCAGCGAGGCAGAGGAACAGGGGGAGCCTGTTCCCAGAGTGCGTGTGCACAGAGCTGCTAGAAGGCGAGAGCAGCTGAGACCAAGGGGGTAAAGCTGAGACTCAGGAGTAAGGCTGGGAGGTGATTGGCCCCTCTCATAAGGGATAAAAGTCAGGCCTCCATGATGAACACTTTGCAGGAAGCAAAGTTCAGTCTGTGCCAAGTCATCCTCAAGCTCTGTGTACTCTGGTTGTTTTTTTCCGGTACTTCAGTTCTGGTTTCTTTTATAGTTAATTGGAGACTTCTGTTTTTGGCAGCATTCCACAGAACTGAAAAGGCGTGTGCTTATCTTGGGGAACTGTTTATAATGAGTTCCGGCTGGGAATGAAAACAATTCCCAGCGTTGCAATAAAATAGGTTTTTCTTTTAAAGCAAGTTTGTGATTAATTGGGGTTTACGAAGCCTGTGTCAGAGCAGGCGCTGAGCTGTGTCTCAGTGGCTGCCTTCATCCCTTTCATGGAAAGAGGAACTGGGGGTGACATGGTGGCAGCCTTCCAGCCTTTGAGGGGCTGCCACAAAGAAGGGGAGGGGAGCGGGGGGCTCCACTTATTTCCCAAAGCACCAGAGGGGAGGACAAGAAACATGGAACTCCCCAAGGAGAGAAGGAGCCTGGACCTCAGGGGAAACTTCGTGACCGTGAGGACAGTTAACCTGTGGAACAGCTTTGCCTTCAGAAGTTGTGGGTGCTGCACCCACTGGAGGTTTTTAACGAGAGGCTGGACAGCCACCTGTCTGTAATGCTTGGGCAGGGGGCTGGTCTAGAGGACCTCTAAGGTCCCTTCCAGCTCTGTGTTTCTGTTGCTCACCCCTGTGGTGTGGAGGGCCCAAATTCTGGTCACCTGGCTCTGGGGATGCTGCAGTGGTTGTAAGTGTGAGGACCCTTCCTGTGCCAGGGGTTTTCCCCCCCGGGGTTGTTGATGTGTAACTCTTGGATTGGTTGCTGGACGGGAGGGGTTGTGTAAGTCCAGGGGGGATCGTGACCCCCCTGTCGATCCTCCTGTCTCCTTCCAGGGCCGCGAGGGGGAGATTCGGCACCTCTTCCGGGGCTTCGCCTTCCTGCATTGCAAGAAGCTGGTGGAGAACGGAGGGATGTTTGTCTGCAAGACGAAGCATTTGATTCTGGCGGGGGGGTCCAAGGTGAGGCCGCCCCTTCCCCCTCTGGCCCTGAGCGACGCGCGGGGGAGGCGGGTCCATCCAGGGGAACTCGTGGGAGGAAAGCTTCACCCCAGGCCAGCCCTGTTAGCTTTCCCATAACTGGCCTAAAACTGGCTGGATCTGGTCCTTCTCTAGAGCTCTCCAAACGTGGCAACTTTTAAGACTTGTGAACTTCAACTGGCTGGAGAAATTCTGGGAGTTGAAGTCCAAGTCTTAAAAAGTTGCCAAGTTTGGGGACCCCCTGCTCCAGGGGCTTGGATGAATTGGGGGGGAGGGGGGAAGGATGAGGCAAGCTGTCCGTGTAAGTCCATTATTGATGGATTGCCTTTATTATTTTAACAAACAACTCAGGGTGGCCAACATACCCCATACGCCTTCCTCCTCCTATTTGCCCCACGACAACAACCCTTTGAGGTGGGTTGTGCTGAGAGAGGGACTAACCCAAAATCACCCAACCAAGTTTCATGCCTAAGGCGGGACTAGAACTCGCAGCCTCCTAGTGATCAGCCCAAAGTCACCCAGTAGGTTTTCATGCCTAAGGCAGGACTAGAATTCACCGTCTCCTAGTGAAAAAGTCACCAAGCCACCTTTGGTGCTTAAGGTAGGACTAGAACTCATGGTCTGCTGCTTTCTATCCTGGCGACTTCCCCACTAGACCAAACTCAACTTCCTTTTGGCAGCCCCGGGATGTCACCAACGTCACGGCCGGTGGCTTCGTGCCCATGAGCCCACGGATGAACAGCCCTATGCACCCCAGCTCTGGAGGTGGGTAGAAGGAGAGAAACATCTCGGGTCTGGGAGGGGCAGGTCCCCCCCACCCTCCTTCCCCCCCCAGTGGGAGGGCAGAAATTTCAGCACCCAGAAGAAAGGGAAGAAGTTGGTGGGCCAAAGAAGAGGGAAGGCAATTGGTCCTTCCTAGCAGGAGGAGGCGGGCTAAAGAGGATTGACACTGACTCCAAATCTGTTGGATCTGAATTTGGAGGCCGCTGCGGCTCAATCCCCCCACCCCCATTGAACTGGTTGTCCAGTTGCGGGTATCCAAACAGCACCCGGCCTCTGCATTGAGGTCCCTCCCCAGGAGTGATAACGTTGGTGCCCGTTTGAGATTGGCAGGACCCATCCAATGGCAAGAGGATGGGCGGAAAGGTCTTAGGTGGGCTACCCCAGCAGGAAGACGGAGGCGCCCAACGCCTGTCTTCAGCAAAGGGCCCCCATGCACACAGCCCCCTCCTCAAGGAGCCCACCTGGGAAGGCCCTGCCTCTTGGCACACCTGTTTCTTACCTTCTGCAGGGCCACGGGGCGGCTTTGGAGGGGGTGGAATGAACCGAGGCCGTGGGCGCAGGGATAACGACCTCATTGGACAGACGGTGCGGATTTCCCGAGGGTCTTACAAAGGTGAGGTCACCACTGGATGGTTGTTGTTTTTTTGGGGGGGGGGTCCACGGTGATGCAAACCACTGCCATTGTTAAGAGAATCGTATGGTTCTTAAGGGAATCTGACCTCCTCCCTTGATTTTACCTGTCTGAAGCCAGCTGGGAAGGTTGCAAATGGAGGTGTTGCCCTGATCGCTCACCTGTAGCCAGGGGTAAAAGATCAGGTCCAAAAGTGAAGGTCCAATTAAGCAGATGCATTGCTACACGTACCTACCTGTAGGAATCTTCTCAATTAAAGTTAGCACCTGGAAGGACAGGTGGGCAATTGTGAACCCGTTATGACCTGTCAACTTCAGCCCACCTGTCTCCTGGGAGTTAGAAAAGCATCGACAGAATTGGCTCGTTTGCAGCTGTGTAGAGATTCCAGGCTGAACCCTCATTTAACGCCCACCCCGTGGAACGTCTGCGCTCGTTCTTTTTCCAGGCTACATCGGGATGGTCAAGGATGCCACGGAATCCACCGCCAGGGTAGAGCTGCACTCCACGTGCCAAACCATCTCAGTGGACCGGGAGCATCTGACGATCGTGTAAGAGCCAGATTTGAGATGGGGAGGGAGGGAGACCCCCCACACCACACACGCACACACATCAGCCCCGTGCTTGGTTTCAGAAACGCAGCTCTGGGCCAGACTCTGAACCCAGCCGAGGCGAATGAGACGATGTTCCGGCTTTATCGAGCCCAACTCATTCCCTTTCCTCCTTTTGCAGAGATTCCAAAAAGCCGTCCGGCATGCCCTCTGGCTACGGACGGACCCCCATGTACGGCTCCCAGACGCCAATGTATGGCTCGGGCTCCCGCACGCCCATGTACGGGACCCAGCACGACGGTGAGTAGGAGAAAGAGGGTGGCACACCCGTCTCTCTGGCCGGGAGAGGTCGGTGGGTTCCTTGGCCTATGGCTACCCGAAAGCCTCTGCCACCCGTGGGGTGTATTTGAGCAACGAGGCTGTTGAATTCCCTAACCTGAGGACCTTGTGTGAGACGGTGGGCTGCCTCCAAATTGGCTGGCATCTGAGCTGGTGGGGCCCTGCCCCTTTAAGACCTCTCCCTTGCCTGCCCAGCACCAAGCAGCTATAACAGCCAGGCAGAAAAGCGCCTGGGTTTGGTGGATGATGTGGTTGTGGAGGAGGTGGTGATGTGTAGCAGTGCGGGTGGACGTCGTCCAACACAATGACAGACCAAAGAATAACAGATGTCTGTTTTTCAGGAAACCGGACGCCGCACTACGGCTCCCAAACACCCTTACATGATGGCAGCCGGACACCCGCCCAGAGCGGTGCCTGGGATCCCAACACCCCTTCGAGGTAGGACCTCCGGTCCGGTGGAGGGAGATGGGACTGGGGGAGTCCCGGCACAGGAGCTGGACTGGATCCTTGACTTCTTCTACAGGCCGGAGGAAGAGTTTGACTACGGTTTCGACGACGAGCCCACGCCTTCTCCCCAGGGCTACGGGGCGACCCCCAACCCCCAGACTCCAGGCTATCCAGACCCTTCGTCCCCGCAGGTTAACCCTCCGTACAACCCTCAGACGCCTGGAACCCCCGCCATGTAAGTGGACCGGCGCTGAGGTCCCTTGGCTAGCGGGCAGCCAACGGGTTGGTTGGCTAACCCAGGACAGGCCCCTGTGCCCTGACTCAGGGATCCTCCTCCTACAGTAGGGCTCTGTGTCAAGAGAAGAGAAGGGTGGAATGATGGGCTTCTCAGTGCTGTCTGAGCTGGGTGGCTTTTTTGGCAGATGGTTCATGACCTTAGCAGGGTTAGAAGGGAGTGGGGTTTGTGGAGGGAAGGAGGAGGAGGAGGAGGAGGAAAGGCAAGCAAGGGAAGAGGAACTCTATGGGGTTCTCAGCCCTTTTGTGGTTCCCTTGCAGGCATTTTGCTACCTAACTAGGTAACACGAGTGGGGTTGGTGAAGCAAAGGAGAAGGGGAGGAAGAAGAGAAGGAGGACTGTGGGGTCCTTGGTCTTTTCTGAGCCTGGTGGTTTTCTTGGAGGCATTTCATTTAGGGAACATGAGTTGGAGAAGGGAGTGGGGTTTGCTGCTAGCACCGACGATGTTCCCTAGTGTCATGAGAAAGAAAAGAAAGAAAGAAAGAGAAAGAAGAGAGGAAGAGAAAGTGAAGGAAGGAAGGAAAGAAAGAAAAGAAAAAAGGAAGGGAAGGAGGGAGAGCGGAAAGAGAAATAAAGAAAAAGAAATGGGAGAGGGAGAGAAAGGGAGGGAAGGAGGGAAGGAAAGAGAAAGAAAAAAAGGGAGGAAAGAAAGAAAAAGAACGAGAAAGGGGGAAGAGAAAAAGTAAGGAGGGAAGGAAAGAAAGAGAAAGAAAGGGAGGGAGGGAAAGGAAAGGAAAAGAAATGAGAGAGGGAGAGGGAGAGAAAGGAAAGAAAAGAGAAAGAAAGAAAGAAAGAAAGAAAGAAAGAAGAAGGGAGGAAAGAGGAAAGAGAAAGAAAGAAAGAAAGAAAGAAAGAAAGAAAAAGAAAGAAAGAGAGAAAGAAAACACCAATGACCTCAGAAATAAGTCTCTCTTTGAGTGGCCATCCTGGAGATTCTCCTTTATAGTTGCTGATTCTCGGACTGTACTCGATCCGGGGGGGGGGGGTCAGTGATGTCCTGCCTGCTCTGAACCAGGCCTCTTGTCTTGGCAAAGGTATAACACAGACCAGTTCTCTCCGTACGCCGTCCCGTCTCCTCAGGGGTCCTACCAACCGAGTCCCAGCCCTCAAAGTTTCCACCAAGTGGCACCGAGTCCTGTGGGCTACCAGAACACCCACTCCCCCGCCAGCTACCACCCGACTCCTTCACCAATGTCTTACCAGGTATGCTTGAAAAAGCCAACCAATGGCACTTCCTCCCTCCCTCTGAGTCTTCCAAACAGCTCCTCAGCCTCGCCTCAGGAGCCCGGGGGCTCATCTACATTTTTAAAACTTACTGTAGGGTTTGCCCATTACACAGTGGCAGATAGGATGTCACTCCAGAGGGTGAACGTCATTGCCCCTCAGAGGATCCTGGGTTGTCCTCTCCCCTCTTTGGAAGAGCTTTAGAGCTCCCGCTGCCTTCCGAAAGTTCAAACCATTCTCAAAGATCCATCTCATCCTGGGCACCTTTTTTTGAACTATTACCACCTGGCAGATGGTACAGGATAATAATAAAAACAAGGACAAACAGGCTGAAAAACAGCTTCTATCCCAGGGCAGTAACTATTGAATTCTGCTGTATAGTGCAGTGTTGGTGCGGTGTTGGGAGTTTTTGATTTAATTGCATAGAATGTGAAGGATGTGTATTGGTGTTTATTTTCATGGTCATGATGTGCACTGAAGGTGGTGTTTGATTTCGATGTACGAGGTGCAATGACAGTAAAAGTAAACTAAACTAAAAAAAACTTTAATTTTTAATATTGTCATTATTTTCCTACATAAAGGACGTGAATCTTCTTTTTAAATTTGAAAGAGAAACAGATGAGGCACTCTTTAGAAAGGCATCTTTTGCTGCTTCTCCAAAGACATAAAGTGGCAAGTGGGTTGAGTAAAAGGTCAACTAATCATTCAGGGTCTGAAAAGGTGGGAATGGCCTCTGTTCCTGTCACCTGCTACGGCCAAGCAACTGCCTAGAACAGAGGTCTCCAAACTTGGCAACTTTAAGACTGGTGGACTTCAACTCCCAGAATTCCCCAGCCAGCATAACTTATTTTCTTGCAATCCCTTCCTCTGCAATCTCTCCTCTTTGGGGGGGAGGAGAAAAAGAAACAGACACGGCTGTCTGAGGAATTCTGGGAGTTGAAGTCCACAAGTCTTTAAAGTTGGCCAAGTTTGGGGACCCCTGGGCTAGAACCAGCCCTGGTTTTTCTCATGGAGTCTCTTTTTCTCTCTCTCTCTCTCTCTCCCTCCAGGTTAGCCCCAGTCCCAGCCCAGTGACCTACAGTCCTATGACCCCAGGGGCTCCTTCCCCAGGAGGTTACAACCCTCACACCCCAGGCTCTGGGATTGAGCAGAGCTCCAGCGATTGGGTCACCACCGATATCGAGGTCAAAGTGCATGACACGTATCTGGACAGCCTTGTGGTGGGGAAGACCGGAGTCATCCGTAGCGTGAACGTAAGTGGCTGGACAGAGGTGGCTGTTTGCACGGGGTGACCAGGAAGTAGAACAAGGGGTTGGGCAAAGAGAGTTAAAGGTGGAGAATCTAAAGCGGAAAACCTAGAGGTGGCTCCTGGCTTTGGGTCTGGTGACTTCTGATTTAAAATCAGAATAGAGCTGGAAGGGACCTTGGAGGTCTTCTAGTCCAACCCCTGGCTCAGGCAGGAGATCCTAGACCAGGGATGGCGAACCTTTTTGTTGTGGTGTGCTGCGGCACCCACAATGCAATGCACCCCGCCCCCTGCGCATGCCCGTGCAATACCTCCGCCCTGCCCCCTTACCTGCACTGCGCATGCGCACGCCTCCCATCTGATTTTCAGCCCATTTGAGGCCGTTTTCGCCCTCCCGGAGGCTCGAGGGAAGCCTCTGCAGCCTCGGGAGGCCGAAAGACGGGCCTTCCGGAAATACCGGAAGTGCCCGTTTTGAGCCTCTGGAGCCTGGGGGAGGCCGCTTTCACCCAGGGGCTCGAGGAAGCCTCTGCAGCCTCGGGAGGCCGAAACGGGCCTTCCGGAAATACCGGAAGTGCCCGTTTTGAGCCTCTGGAGCCTGGGGGAGGCCGTTTCACCCAGGGCTCAAGGGAAGCCTCTGCAGCCTTTGGAGGCCGAAAAACAGGCCCGTTTGGGCACTTCCGGTATTTCCGGAAGGCCTGTTTCTCAGCCTCCCGAGGCTGCAGAGGCTTCCCTTGAGCCTCCAGGAGGGCGAAAATTAAAATCAGCTGGGAGGCGCCCGCATGCACGGTGCAGGTAAGTGTGGCTGAGGCTCGCACGCCCGCCACACAAATGGCTCTGCATTCCACCTGTGCCATGACTGCCCTAGACCGTGGGAGACAAATGCACAAGGCAGTCAGACGAGAGCTAGAAGGCACCTCGGAGGTCTTGAGGGAGGCCAGTTCCACCACCGGCCCCCCTGAGCCCAACACTTCCAGGGCTGAGTGAGCCAGCAAAGTTGAATTTTGCCACGTTTTATGACCGGTCTTGCCCCAGTGGTTACGTGAATCACTGTCGTGAAATGATTAACCCCGTGGTTGTGAAGTGAATCCGGCTTCCTCATTGTGACCTGGCTTTGTCAGAAGGTCGCAAAAGGGGATCATGTGATCTCAGGACACACGCGACCCCCCCCCCCCCTGCATGCATACATGCCAGTGACCAAACATCCCGCTTTTGATCATGTGACCAGGGGCCTTTGCAAAGGTCATAAGTCTGAAAAACAGTCATGAGTCCCTTTTTGGGGAGTGATGTTACAACTTTGAACGGCCACTAAACGAATGGTTGTAAGTCAAGGACTACCTGTAAGAAGTAGGAACAGTGTAATGGCAGCCCAGGAAGATCCCAAGAAAGGCTGGCTGTATCTTAGCAACTACCCCTCGTAGGGTTCCTCCTAGATCTTCTCCATCTTTATGGCTACCGTTTTCATGTTGATCAAGGAGAGGGACTGGCTCCCTCAGAGCTGAGGAGAGGCGGTTCTCTTGTCACCTGAGTTAGGTGAGCTTTCCTGGGGTTGACGCTTCCAGCTTGTCACCTGAGTGGTTTTCTTCTCCCCCCCCCGTCCCCTCCTCCCATTCTTCCCTCCCATGTCTGCCCTGCTAGGGTGGGATGTGTTCGGTCTACGTTAAGAAATGTGAAAAGGTAGTCAGCATTTCCAGCGAACACCTGGAACCTGTGACACCAGCCAAGAATGATAAGGTAGGTCAAAGCATTCTCCATCAGGCAGCCTTCTCTGTCTATCCATCGCTAATCACCATCCATCCATCCAACTCTTATCTATCTACCGGTATCTACCTACCTGTCTGTCTGCCTGCCTATCTATCTATCTAATCTAATCTAATCTAATCTAATCTAATCTAATCTAATCTAATCTATTCATCCATCCATCCATCTATCCATCCCAGGGGCTCCCAACCTTTTCTATACCCCGCACCCCTAGAACGCTTCTGATATATTCTTTCACCCCTTAAAAATAATTATATATAATTATACATATACACTATAATTTTTGAAACTTCTAAATCCTATTTTTCGCAATCTAGAATATCATCTCGAACCCCCAGTTGGGAACCCCTGATCTAATCTAATATCTATTCAACTTTATCTATCTGTCTTATCATCTATCTAATCTAATCTATCATCCATCTATCCATCCACTCTGTCTGTCTGTCTGTCTGTATCTACAATATCTATCTATCTATCTATCTATCTATCTATCTATCTATCTATCTATCTATCTATCTATCTATCTATCTATCTATCTATATCTATCAAATTTAATCTAATCTACCATCCATCCATCCCACTTTCCGTCCATCCCACTTTCCGTCTCTCTCTCTCTCTCTCTCTCTCTCTCTCTCTCTCTAATCTACCCGTGGCTGCTCCTCGCTGGGTCTGCCTTTGAGCAAAAGGCTCACTTTCTAGCCAAGTCGCTCTGAGTTTTCTCCTGCCTTGCAGGTCAAAGTCCTCTTGGGAGAAGACCGCGAAGCGACGGGGATGCTGCTGAGCATTGACGGGGAAGACGGCATCGTCCGCATGAACCCAGAAGAGCAGCTCCGAATCCTCAACTTGCGTTTCCTGGGCAAACTCGTAGAAGCTTAAAGGCAGGGCAGAGAGAACACGAGTGGGGTGTGATAAGGGGGGGGGGGCTTGGTCGCGTTTTCTTCTTCCCTCTTTTTTTCACTTAGCCGGTTGCCTCCTGCCTGCACTGCCAAGGCTTTGTACAGATTTGCTCCTGAGGAAAGTTTATATTTTTTTGGGGGGTGCGTTGCACAAGTTTCTTCCTGCCGCTTCTTTTTCCCAAGCGCTGGGGTGAGGGACAACCTAGCAATTGTGTCATGAAGAAGAGCTGCCGCCGGTGGAGCACCGTGCCCTCCATTCCCCCCCTCTTCCGTAGCACTTTATGGCCTCTTCAGCACCGAAACATCCAACCTGTAGCTTGTTTTAATAAAATCATCTCATAAAAAGATTTTACACTGTGAATGCCTCCCTACAGAAACCTTGAATTTGTCTGTCTCTCTACCTACATTACTTACTTATACAGGCAATTCTCAACTAAAAACCGCAATTTAGGCCAAGTTTTATGTTGCCATTCGTCAAGTTGAGTTTTGCCCCATTTTACGACTTCCACATGTGTTAAGTGAATCACTTCAGCTGTCAAGTTAGCAACATTGGATATTAAGCGCATTCCCCATTATCAGAAGGTCTCCAAAGAGAAATGACGTGATCCCCGGGACACTGCAACTGTCATAAATATGAGTCAGTTTCCAACAGAGTTTTGATCGTGTGGCTACAGGGATGCTGCATAAGTGTGAAAAATGGCCCCGTCACTTTTTTCAGTGCTGTTGCAAAATGAAGTCAAGGACTATGTTATGCTTCCCATCTCAACGAGGGTAATTCTGGCCAGCTTACAATCAAAGCCAGGCACTTGGCAACTTTTAAGTCTTGTGGACTTCAACTCCAAATTCTGGGAGTTGTAAAAGTTGCCAAGTTTGGAGACCTCTGCAATAAGATAAAACTATTTAATTTTAATTTAATTAAAATTAATATTATTTTGATACTATCAGCGCTAACTGGATGCCTTGGTTGTATAACGTGTAAAGGGGGCGGGGGTTTTTCCTTTTTTAAGGCACGTGTTTTGCTCTTCACACGTGCCTGGCTGTCCCTTCGGCTCTAACCTTGTCGCTTTCCGGCAAGACCGGTAGGGAAGAAAACGTTCCGCCCCCTTCGCTTTCTAGCCAATGGGAACTGCGGCGGTTTATTTTAATAAAAAGCTTTGGTCTCACGCCCCCTTTGAGGCACGATTGGTCGGAGAAACCTGGGAGGCGTGGAGCTGGCTGGCGGATTGGGTACCGTGACAAATCCCGCTTCTGTTATTGGACGAAGGGCGGGCAGTCCGGCTACGGCGGGGAGGGGGGCGGCAAGTGGCCACTTTTCGCTTTCTTGATTGGTCGCCTCAGTTTTCCCCAGCCACGGCACGCGCTCGACGCCCCCCCCCCCGCCTCCTCGCTCCTGATTGGCCAAGGGCCGGCGCAGGCGCGAGGGGCGTCCCCGAGCAAAGATGGCCGCGGTGGTGGCTGCCGCTCGTGTTCTGTCTGAGGCGGCTCTGACGGGCGGGCTGCGGGCGTTGCGGGGCGGCGGCGGCGGGTGCCGGCGCTGGAAGCGGGGCGGCGCCTGGGCGCTGTCGGGGCGGACGTGGAGCTCGGGGGCTCCTCCGGGGGTCCCTCCTCAGGCGAAGGCGGCGGGGCCGGGGCTGACCGGAGCCGTCCTGAGGGAGGTCGCCCAGCAGCAGCAGCAGCAGCAGAAGGTGAGGGCCGGCCAGGCCAGGCCGTCGGGGGCCACCGCCACCCTCCCGTGGCGGTTGGGCGGCCATCACGGAGGCCTCTGCAAGGGTCGGGCTCCAGGGGTTGGGGTCCCGGGCCTCGCCTACTGGAAGCTCGGAGTGTAAGTCGTAGGTTAAGCCAAGCCAGAAGCGGCAGCCCAGACGCCCACCCGCCTTTCAGGGCGAGCTCAGAGACGGGCCTTCAGTGAGCATCAGAGTGGAAGTCCTGAGGTGGGCGTCCTGTCATTCAAAAATGCAGGTAGTCCTCTACTTACGACCATTCGCTTACTGACCATCCAAAGCCACAGTGGAAGTGGAAAAAAACCCTGATTCGTGGCCCTTTTCCCACTTGCGACCCTTGCCGCATCCTCATAGTCACGTGATCAAAATCCAGTCACTAATGAACTGACTCATATTTACGACGGTCGCAGTGTCCCTGAGTCATCAAGAAGCCACCTTTGGTGACTTCTGACAAGCAAAGTCAATGGGGAAGCCGGATTCACTTTACAACTCCAAATTCAAACCTTTATTGTCGGAATACAACATGCATACAATGAGATTGGCTGAGCCTCCAGTGCAAAAAAAAGGACATGGCTGTTTTTTACGCTTACGACCGTTGCAGTGTGGCCGTTAGTGTGAAGAAACGGTGGTCACGTGATCAAAATTCGGTTGTTTGGCAACTGGCTCATACTTAGGATGGTTGCAGTGGTCATGAAATCACGGGATCCCCTTTTGCTGCGGCCGTCTGACAAGCAAAGTTAATTGGGGAGCCAGATTCACTTATCAACTGTGTTACTAAACAGCTGTGGGGATTCACTTAATGTTGACAAGAAAGAGTGTAAAATGAGGCAAAAATCACTTAACAACTGTCTCACCACTGGAAATGTTGGGTTCAATTATGGTCCTAAGTGGAGGACTACCAGCATATGGTTTCTGCAATTGTGCCCTACCTCCATTCAGGCTTTTCTCTCTCTCTCTCTCTCTCTCTCTCTCTCCAGTCAACAGGAGAAGAAGATGGGAAAGGCTCTGATGAACAACAAGAAAAGACAAAAAAGCAGAACCCCACCTATACAAAGAGACTGCTGCAGATAGTAGGCCTTCTCGGAGCTGGCAATGGCGTAGCAATTATCTACATCTTTGGTAAGTCACCTTTCGGCCTGTGAATTCACGGGACGCCCAAGTTAAAATCAGCACCGGTCAGTGCATCATATCGAAACTCCCTTCTTTGGTTTATGATCAATCTGAATTGTTGCAGTTGTACCCTGGGGCCAGGTCTCTGGATAATATCTTCCAGGTACAGTGTTTGTGTTGATGGGGGTTTCTGTTTGAAATCAAACTATACATGACAGTGCTCTGAAGGTGAAGGGTTGAATAGTTTATTGCCAAAATGGTTACTTCAGGTCTTTAAGATACTGGCTATGTCCTCTTTGTTGGCATTAGTGATTCTTTGGTCAGCCTGGAAGATTGATTGATGGAAAGAATTGTGTTTAGTTTTATTTCTTTATCCTAAACCTAGTTCCATTGTTGGTAGGAAGTGTGATGAGATGAGGTCCTCAAGATTCATATGTACGTCTCCCCAGGCTATTAAATGGCTCCCTATTTCTCATTGTTGACAAACATTTCTCATTCTTTCACTCACTCACTCACCCTCTCTTTCCGACAGGTCGTAATTCAGTGGATGAAAATGGTGTGAAGGTAGGATGCTTTATTATCTAAAAGAAGTTTTCTTGTTAACTAGGTGGCTGCCACTAGGGGTCGTTCAGTGTTCAAAAGATGCTGGACAGTCTAAAGTCAGTTGTTGTACCTGTTTTATCAGAAGCACAGAAGAGTTTAATTTGAGCTCCAAATAAATTTATTGTCTGTAAAAATTGACTAGGAAAAGCAAGCGATGAAATGTGTTGAATGCTAGCATTGCAAGGATTATATATCCCTATAGAGCAGAGATGTCCAGTCTTGGCAACTTCTAAGACTTGTGGACCCCATGCACTGGCTGGGGAATTCTGGAACTTGAAGTCCACAAATCTTAAAGTTGCCAAGGTTGGACACCCCTGCTGTGGAGCAAAACTCCTTTGCGCGCAAGCTTCCAAAATAGCAATCACCTGCTTTTTCATTGTGGTGGTTGGTCCTTTAGATGGTAGCAGCCCTGAAAGGCCACTTAGACTGGGAATGGAAGTTTTTCAAGTTCACCAGGAGACCTTGATTAGACTCGAACCTATTTATTCCATGTTGACATCCAGCATTCTAGCTCTGGCCTTGTGCAGTGAGGTGGCAGGAATTGCTGAGCTCCAAAAATAACCAGCTCAAACTCCCGGCCTCAAATCTGCCCCCTCAGCAGTCCTAGCAGGACTTCACAGTTGCAAAAAGAAAGGAGGAGGTTGTGTGAGTGGTGACCTTCTTAATGGCAGGTTTGCAATGTTCCAGTTTTGTTACAGGTAGTTGTTGACTTAAAACCATTTGTTTAGCAACCATACAAAGTTACAATGGCACTGAAAAAAGTGACTGACAGGCAGGAATAACTGCTGCAGCATCCACATGGTGGCATCATCAAGATTCAAGCACCTGTCAACCAGCATGTATTTACAATGGTTGCACTGTCCTTTTGGGGGGCATCATGTGATCAGCATTTGCAACTTTCCCAGCCAGCTTCCAACTAGCAGAGTCAATGGGGGAAGCCAGATTTGTTTAACAACTGTGTTGATTCACTTAGCAAACACTGTGATTTGCGTAACAATGGCAAAAAAAAAAAGATCTTAAAATTGGACCTGACTCAATGTCTTGTTTAGTACTGGAAATTCTGGTCCTAGTGTTGTGTTTGTAAGTTGAGGACTACTTATAATTTGCTTTTCTTTGCTTAATACGTTGTCATAAGAGAAAAATGGCTACTGGTATTCTCTTATTTTTGTTTTGTTTGTTTGAATCCCACCTTTATTATTTTTGCAAATAACTGAAGGTAGTGGACGTATCCAATATACCTTGCTCCTCCTATTTTCCTCATCACAACAACCCTGTGAGGTGGGTTGGGCTGAGAGAGTGGCAGGCCCAAAGTCCCTCAGCTGGCTTTCATACTCAAAGCGGGACTAGAACTTACACTCTCCTGCTTCGTAGCCTGGTGCCTTAACCAGCAGACCAAACTGCTTTTCTTATGCTTTCCTGAACAGTGTCTTATGATTTGTTCCTCGTTTTTGTGATTTTTACTCCCCCCCCACTAGCAAATACTCATGACTCCTTTTACAAAATATCTCTATGGATGCTCTGTTTCTCCTCATCCCAACTCCGAACAAAGTATGTGCAACTTGCAGAATAGCCAGTCATAACTTGGAACAGGGAAAAACGTTTCCCTTTCCCTGAGTACAGAATGTAATCCAGGCCAGTTTCCCAAATCCCTTTTGTGCCACCGAGACAATATTTGGGTGGCGATTTCCTGTGACACAATGACTCAGCCCTCAGCCTAGGACAGGCCATGGGGAAAAGTCTGAAGCCAAGTTCCCACAGATGTTTTGTGGTCCTGATTACAGCAGGCACATGTTGCCAGGGATGTGTGAAAGGGATCCTGGCTGATGGGTGCTTGATGTACCTGTTGTCACGGGGCGGAGGGAGGGGGAGCGGCTCGTCAAAGGAGCTCTACACATTTGCTAATGAGGCTGTATTTGGTTGGGAAAGTTTTTTTCAGGCTTCAAACATTTTGTCCAGATGTGGGGCTTGTTCCTTCATTGGTGAATTTCAGGGAAATAATACCCTTAGCCTTTTGTTCAGCACTATAGATGAAAAGGGCTGAGCTAAAAAATTGTAGTAAGTTTGTACATTCTGCATTATTCAATTATTTTTTTAATCTAACAAAATCTTAGATCATTAGTGACTCTGTAGCTTGGTTTATGGTCTGATCCTGGCATCAATACAGAAGGAAGGGAGGTTTTTTTGTATTCGTTATCCTTTCCATCTTTCACCTGACCCAGTCCAGTTTATTATCGACATTATTGAAATACACACACAAAAAACCACACTAGAATTCAGCATGTGTGCATAAATGTCTGTTTCCTCCCCACCCCCTCAGCAACAATTCCATACAAAACATTGCAGCCTAAATCTGCAAGCCTCGTTTTTGTTATAAAAGGTATTTATTGTTGAAATGCAGGCGGTTTCTGCAGTTTTATAGGGTTTCTACATTTTAAATTTGTGATCTGCCTTCTCTATTTCCCCAAGTTAGCACTTTCTAAACTTGGTCTGTTGTGGCAGCATCTGGATTCTGCAGCCAGCACACTTATCTTACAGGGGTCATTTTTTAATTGTTGATTCCTAAAGAGATGCTCCCCAGTGCCCTTCTTCCTGTGAATTGCAAGCCACGCGGATGAGGGAGGATCCTTTTGAAGCAGCACAAGTCCCAAGTGCCCTTGAGGAAAACAAGGTGTGAATTGCCAGTGGCCTTACACATCCCTGAGGCATTTTGAATGGCAGACTTAAAATACACCCACCCACTTTCCCCAACACCTCTTTTAAGGCCCTGATTTCCTGATTGCCTTTCTCTATACAGGCGGCTTTGATGTTGGAAGCTGCCTTTCTTCACCTTGTTGTAAACAACCTGAATTATCCTCGGAGGTGAGGACATCGTACTGCACTATCCCAGAGGAAGGGAGGCTTCTTAAACCACCCTGGGTGAATGACCCTTCTCCCCCAGCCCTCCATCAGTCATCAAAACCTGAACACGTTCCTTTCATGCTCCTATTGGGCCTTGGTTTCTTCTCACCGTTATGGGCTTTGGGTCAGCTTATGGCCGGTGCATGCCATCTGCTTGGGGGTGTTTGCACTCACAAGCACAATTCCGGCACAATTGGCAACTGTCCGAGAAGTCTCTGTGGGAAGGAAGCAGGTTGGAGCACAGGGCCCCAGTCTTGGCTCTTTCCCCTTGAATGCAGGCAATTTTATTTGCTCATTTGGCTTTGCCTCTATTATTTTGACAAAAAATATTTTCCCCACCACAACAAGATTGTGAGGTGAGTTGGCCTGAGAGTGAAAGGCTGGCCTGGAGTCACCCAGCCAGCTTTCATGGCTAAGGCAGGACTCGAACTCACCATCACATGGTGATTGGCCCAAAGTCACCCAACCTAAGGTGGACTAGAACTCACCATCACCTGGTGATTGGCCCAAAGTCACCCAGCCAGCTTTCTTGGCTAAGGCACAAGATCTTACTTCCTCCTACTTTCTAGCCTAGTGCCTTAACTACCCTCATGTTGTGGTGGCCCATCCCATGACCAATGTATAGTCACAAATGTTTGGTTTTTAAGTGGACTTTCTTCTCCCCTCCCCATCCTTTAAAAATCAAGTTTTAAGAAGGGAGAACTGTGTCATAACTCTTCCTTGTGAAATCTCTACTTTTCAGCTTCTGTGTCATCATTATGCCTTGGATAATTAGGAGATATATGGTAAGACAGCTCAATCCCCCTGAAATTATCCTATTAATATGAGAAATAATTACTCTACCGTGTTGGCTAGAGTAAGTAAAGAACTTACATACGTTTCTCTCTTATAGAAGAGGATGTAGAATATTCTCTTCCATGGTGGGCTATCTCAAATAGTGCAAGTTGGATGGATATAAGTGTGTCTCAAACCTGAGCCCCTCTTCTGGGGGGAAAGCCAAGGGACAGGATGTCTAGGGTCCTTGCAAATGGCCCTTGCTTTGAAGTGGCTCTGTGCCTCTCCCTGCCTGCCCCTTCCCGTCCTGCTCTGGGGCCATAGTAAGACCCCTTTGGTTTTGCTAATGACCCCTTTTCAGGCTGCCTGTCGCATTCATGCGAATGGCCACAGTGAGGCGTGAGGGCAAATGTGCCTGGTCTGAAGGCCCCGGCTGGCACACTTCACAGCTTCCTGCAAGTCGCATGGCATGGCCTGGGCTCAAGGGGACTCGTCCCGCCTAGGCCCATCTCGGCCTAAGTGGCTGTAAAAGAGGCTGGGGTTTTGATCTTTCTTTTGTTTCTTTCTTTCCCACACTTTCCTTTGGCTTCCGTGTCCTGAGAAGTGTGGATCCGCCTCTTGATCTTTTTTTATTACAAATTTCCTTTCTCACTCTTCCCATTTGCATTGATCTTCCAGCCTCAGTCCTGGAAACAAAATGTTGGCAACTTTTGAAAAGCTGTGCTTAGGGTAGGGTAAGTGAGCCACCCTGGGAAAGAGATCACAGTTGGCAAAATCCGGAAGAGCCTTCTGCTTCGTGGTTATCCTCGTTGCCTCTTGGACCTTTTAGGAGAACTCCTTGATATTGTTTTGCGTAGGGACTTTAGTCTTCCTGACCCTTTCTTTCCTTTGGGGCTGGCGTTTTGGAACCTCAGGTCCTCTCTTGAGGGTTAGAGGAAATTCTTGAGGGTCCCTTGGATGCAAAGAGATCCAATCCGTCAATCCTAAAAGAAATCAACCCTGACTGCCCTTTGGAAGGACAGATCCTGAAGCTCAAATACTTTGGCCACCGAATGAGAAGAGAGGACTCCTTAGAAAAGGCCCTGATATTGGGAAAGAGGGGAGCAAAATGAGAAGCGGGGGAAGGCAGAGGAGGAGGAGGAGAGGGCTAGAGAAGGGTCCACTGAAGCATCGAGCGTGAACGGTTGAGGCAAACTCCGGGAGGCGGGGAGGGCAGGGGGGGGCCTGCGATCCATAGTTTGCAAAGAGTTGAACGTGACTTAGCAGCAATCACAGGGAAACCTTTTCTCGCCCTCTTAGAAACCCCTGGGTTCAAGTGCCGGTTCCGTTTACCAGATAGGGGTCTCTGGAGGACTGCAACGCTTAAGGCGTGTAGGTGTCCCAACTCTCCAGGTGGTGCCGTTGAGCTTCAAAATGCTGGCTGAAATGTTGGTAGAAAGCAGAGAATTACATTCCCTCGAGGTGAAAGCCGATTTGCCAGGGATCTTCACCTTGCACTTGGCTGCCTCCACTCCTTAATTCAACCCGGCCTCTCTGGGCTTCCCAACCCACCTATCCCTAGATGGGAAGGCCATCTTGTCCAGTTGGGCTCTGCGTGCTGGTTGGGAGGGCAGTGGGGACAGACAGTGCCGTTCCTTCCAGGGCGAAGTATTTGCAGGGAAGAGGGGCATTTTTTCCTGTGGAAATACTTCTCGGCTGGATGGAATTCCTTGCTGGCTGTGATCCAGAGTCCCTGCACTGATCCTGCATTCCGGATCACGTGGCCACGGGGACGCTGCCACGGTCACCAGTGTGAAAAACGGTCCCAAGTCCCCTTTTTTCAGTGCCAAAACAAAGGGTTGTAAGTCGAGGAATCCCCACATGTTCTTTTGCGAGTCTCTCTGGCTTTAGACCAGCAGAGAAATCGGGAATCTTACATTCTGGCCCAATCGAGTGCCCTGTTTCCCTCGAGACGGCATCCCCGTAGCAACTCCGCATTTCCTCCGGTTAACAAGTTTGCAGATGAATCCAACACTTGACACAGTCAGTTGGGTAAATCTGGCAGCGGTGGTTGGATTTGGTTAAGGAGGGTGGGAGGGGCTGAGACCCCCAGGCAGCTGCCATTGTGCGGCAGGACACAGCCTGTTCTCCATTGTCAGCCTCAGTTTCCTGCCCTGTCAAGTTGACGCTCCGTTGCCTGGAACAAAGCGGATCAGGCCCTGGGTTCTCACTGGTGCATTTTACAGTCTCTTCGGCTTGGCCTCTTCCTTCCGCCTCACTTTACATAATCCCAAATTTCGAGGCCAAAGAAGTAAAACAGAACAATGGCTTGTGAGCTGGCGTGTGTCCCTCAGCCAGGGATTAGCTCTGTTTCACGCGGCCTTCGGTCCAGAGCATTTGGAAAGGTAGACCCTGAGATGATTAAAACCATCGCCCTGTCTTTTTGTAAAAAGTATCCGCCGCCGTGGGATTGATCCGAGCCCTGCCGGGGTTGAAACGGAGGAATTTTAGAACCGGTCCGAGCTTTGCAGTTTAAGCCAACAGCTGCTTTCCTTCTGCACCTGTAGCTGAAAAGAATAAACTTCTTGCTGTCCTGGTAGGATGGCTCTGTATTCATGCACTCATGCACGATCAGATGGGGTGTGTGTGTGTGTGTGTGTGTGTGTGTGTGTGTGTGTGGAGACCATTGTTGTTTTAAGATCTATTAAGACCTATTGTCACTTTGTATGGGTGATTCTTTGGGGCTCAAACAGCTGGTGCTTTCAAAAACAGGCAGGGTTGAAAGGCTGCGTTGGCCAGCGAGTCCTCCTGGGCTCTGGGGAGAGAGCTGGTTCAGCCTTATTTCATGATATTAGAGCTGGATTATTTTGACCCTAAGATAACAGACTTTGAAAACCTGAAATGCAGCGCCATCCGAGTTGGCTGCGGGCAGATTAAATTCATACTTGCACGGTGCTGCTTAACAAACCGGCCACCTCTCCGTTGTCTTTTTCCCCTTTTTGGTTCTCGCCTCCTTGGAATCGGAATCAAATTGTGCCACGCTCGGTTGTAAGATAGTAAAGGAAATAAAGCCGTCGTTGTGGGTAGGGTGAGAATGTGGAAGACCTTTGTGGTGTTTGAAATCAGTAAGAGAAACGGGGGATCCAGGCCTGTGATAAAAAGGGCTGCCCATTTTTTTTTTTAAAAAAAAATCTTGTATCTCTTCTTCCTGCTCCCCCACTTGTTCATTCCTCCTGGGCAGGGGTCTCCCACCGTGGCAACTTTAAGCACGGAGGACTTCAACTCCCAGAATTCCCCAGCCAGCACAGCACAGCTGTGAGTTGAAGTCCATAAGTCTTAAACTTGCCAAGGTGGGTGAGCCCTGCGTTTGGTCCCCCACTCTGTTGGGGCTGAGTTGTGCAGGTGCTGATCCTCAGAAGGGGTCCCCCTACAGTGGGATCACACCCACCAACGCCCACCTTGCAAAAACAAGATTGGCTCCCTGCTCCTGCCTTTCCGTAAGCCTTTTGAAAGTTGAATTGTTTGGGGCGGCCTGGGAAGAATGGAATGACATCATCCGTTTATTATGGTGGCTGTGGCTTGCGTGCTTTCATTTTGCCATTTTTAGTTGTATATTGTTTGGTGACTGTGATTGGGTTGCTGGCCGTGCAGGTGCCATTAACCATTTAGGCTCTGGTGGTAAGAAATCCAGAGTCCCTCTGTTTCGGCAGCTTTTGAACCTTTGGGGATTTGAGACAGGAATTCATGAGCGGCTCTTCTTCTTAGCCTTAACTTTTAATCTGAACACAAAATCAGCTTGCAGTTTAAGGCAGGCTAGGAAAAAGAAGTGATATCAAATAGAATAGAGCTGGAAGGGACCTTGGAGGTCTTCTAGTCCAGCCCTCTGCTCAAGCAGGAGAGCCTATATCATTTCAGTCAAGTGGCTGTCCGGTCTCTTCTTAAAAACCTCCAGTGATGAAGCACCCACAACTTCTGGTGGCCAGCTGTTCCACTGGTTCATAGTTCTTCCTGTTAGGCAGTTTCTCCTTAATTCCAGGCTGCTTCTCTCCTTGGTTCGTTTCCGTTAGGGTTCGTCTCAAGGCTATTGAAGTTGGTGCAGTGTATCGAAGGAGGCTCCTAGATAGAGCATGACCCTTCAAAAGGTGCTTTGACTCTGGAGGGTCTAGCGCTGAGGGCTCCACATGCTGGCTGGGAACACAGAAGGGCTGCTTCCTACTCCTTTGCCACAACCGCCCAGTTCGGAGGTGTGAAGGCCATTTGGCTGGTGCACCAAAACTCGTTGCTTGTGCAAACACCCACAAGTATTTTTTTAAAAAAAAACAGTGCAAAAGGGGTTGCTGACTTCTGGAAGAAGATGGCTGAGGCTGCTTGCTCTGACCGAACGAACGTGTCCTCCTCCTCCTTCCTTCCCCAGCACAGCTTGCGTGGGCATCCGGGAAGGATTCTGCTCACCCACAAAGTCCTTGTCGTCCCTTTGGCGGATTGTGAAGCTGCCCCAGGCCCCCTCCTCTTGCTCAGCAGCGGGTCTCTTGGAGGGGCTGCTCACCTGCCTTACGTAGGAACTCAACCTGGACAAACGATTTCTTTTTCCCCAGAGCATTCAGTACAGGTGGTTCTCGACTTACAACCACAACAGAGCCCCAGATTTCTGTTGCTAAGTGAAATTTTGCCCCTTTCTGCAACCTTTCTTACCACGGTTACTAAGTGAATCACTGCAGTTGTTAAGTGAACCTGGCTTCCCCGTCAACTTTGCTGGTCAGAAAGTCGCAAAAGAGGATCAGGTGACCCTGGGACGCTGCAACCGTCATAAATACGAGTCACTTTGCCAAGCGTCCGAATTTCAATCACGTGGCCGCAGGGATGTTGCGATGGTCCGAAGTGTGGGAAACGGTCACGAGTCACTTTTTTTCAGGGCCGTTGTGTCTTTGAACCGTCACTAAATGAACTGTTCTAAGTCGAGGACTAGCCGTATAGCATCTGCAGGAAAACGGGAGGAAGGGACTGTGTGGACTTCAACTCCCAGAATTCCCCAGCCAGCTATGCAGTTGAAGTCCACAAGTCTTAAAAGTGGCCAGGCTTGGCTCTCTCTGCCGTGAAGCTTTATTTCCACACGTTATGGTGCATCTGTGTTTTATGCATTCACACATTCCTCTATTTTCAAAGAGTCCTGGAGAACAAACAAAGCAAGAGATGATCTTTCTGGTTGCAAATTCCTGTGTTACACCAGGCATTGTTTTCCTCTACCTACTCAGTGCTGCGTCTCCATCATATCCTGGGTTTCTTTTCTTTTCTTTTCTATTATTGTTCCTGCTTCTGGAAAGGCACTGGGAATAAAACTACCCCCGAATTAACCATGTCCTTCCCCGTCCCCTCTTCCTTCCTGCCCTCTGTTTTGACCTGGCCGGTCTTCCGCTGACCTGCTTGCCTGACCAGTCTGAACTAAACACGAAAGGAAGAAAACAAACCGTAGCAGCTACTGGCCTGCCTCACTCAGCCCTGAGTACCGCAGCCCAGTCTTGGCCAACCGAGCGCTGAGGGCTGTGAGTAATTCAGGCCATTAAATCTGAGCACATCTGGAGGCGTTGGCTGGAAAAGGCCGGCTTGGTTCAGGGGTGAAGGCATCAGGCTGGAAAGCAGGAGGCGGGGAGTTCTAGTCCAGTCTTAGGCATGAAAGCTACCTTGGTGATGTTGGGCCAGTTATCAGGAGATGGGGAGTTCTAGTCCTGACTTAGCTACAAAAGCCAGCTAGGTGACTTTGGGCTAGTCACCAGGTGGCTGGGAGTTCTAGTCCCACCTTAGTCATGGAAGCCAGCTGGGTAACCTGGCCATTTCCCCTTTCAGCTCAACCCACCTGCCAGGGTTGTTATGGTGGGGAAAAGAGGAGGAGGAAAGAGTATTATTCACCTCCTTGAGTTATTTGTAAAAATAGGGGTGGGATACAAAGAAACAGGTAGACGTGTGTTGCTGTGTGTCCGTTGTTCCCCCCTCCCAGCCCCCATTTTGGGATATGAAGTCTACCCTTGGAATCAAAATAAACACACTGTTTTCTCTCAAAAGCACCTTTGGGACAACTATGACCTGGAGGATTGAGAATCTCCACAGACATAATTGTTTTTTCTCTCTTTTTTTCCACCCCAGATTCCTGATGAATTTGATAACGGTAAGTAGACAAGACCTGGGTTTTTTGGAAATTTCCTGGATGGGCTCTGGTCAACAGGCTGATGTGAGGGTCAAGAACGGGAGCGAAGAGATTGCAGAAGTAAATCTGGAGTCGCCCCCGTCATCCAAGGCAAACACGACTGGAATGTTTACTGCGTATTATTTGCAGTTGCGGAATTTAGTATCCTGGCTGCGTTTCTTAAGAGCAAAGTGAGAAATTATTTTCAGCTAATCAATACGCCTCACTACCTTAAGCCCCTCGGTTGGGTCCGGCCTCCGCTGAATTGCACTAGAAGCCACTCTGTGGAGGGATTAAGCGCATTGAACCAGAAGCAGGGTCCCCCGCAGCTGTGACCTGGTGCCCTCAGCTCTTAATCACCCTTTTTTTTTAAAAAAAAAGCAAATATTCCTTGAATGCAGCAGCGGAGGGCAGAAATGACCAGAACCATCGCTTTCCCCTTGCCGTAGGCCACACAAGTGCGGGGGCTTCTTTCCTCCCCCCCTGCCCCCCAAAAGGCAGCAGGCCCTGTTTTCGAAAGCAGGCGGTGGGCAGGACTTTGCAGGATAGGAAGCCGACCTCCCAGTGCTCCATTCCTCAGACCATATAGGACAGAGGTCCCCAAGCTATGGAGGAATTCTGGGAGTTGAAGTCCACAAGTCTTAAAGTTGCCAAGTTTGGGGGGGGGGCTGATCTAGGGTCTTCCCCCCTCCCCCCCTCCTCCTCCTCCCTGCCCTTGCACATAGCTGGAGGCCAACTTCCCTGGTGCTCAGATAATGGGGAAGAATGAAGGCCTCGGAGGGCGCCAGGGTGGCTAAAGCGTGTCACGAGCATTCCAGATGTCTCCCTGACGAGAGAGGCAGCTGGGAAAGCCAGTTTGGGGGTCTTGACATCTTTGGGTTGCTTCCGAGGTTGCATTGTCTCTGCTTTTGCAGCAGATTCCTGCCACTGCTTGGCCTGAACAGCCCCACCTGCAGGGTTGTAGGCATCCTCCTTCGCTTTGCTTTAAAACGGGGCACTCCCGACTTCATGGGAGTTGAGGTCTACAAATCCTAAAGCTGCCAGGTTGGGAAACCCCTGCTTTGTTGAACAGGTTGACCTGGTGACCCCTTAGATAAGAGTTCTGGCCCTTGGCGTCCAGCCATCCCAAAGGGCACAACTCTCCCTGGGTGTCTTCAGGGTTGTTGGAGCTGAGCAGTGTCTTATAAGTGGAACAGTGGAATGGTCGAGCTGGAAGGGACCTCAGGGGTTGCTCAAGGCAGGAGCTTGATTCCATCCCAGTCAAATGGTGGCCCAGTCGACTCTTGATGGGGCACCCACGGCTTCTGAAGGCAAGTCGTCCCCCTGTTTAATTGTTCTCTCTTTCTCTCTCTTCTGTGGAATTTTCTCCTCCTAGATCAGAACTCTCTTTGTTAAGCTTCTATCCGTTGTTTCTGGATGTCATTATATTAAGAGTAGAAAGGGAATGGCTCTTCATAATTCCAAACTCCAAGTTGGAGAATGCCAACTTCTCTTTCCCCCAAAACATGGTGCCTGCTGCAGATTTTAAGGAAGAATCCAACCCGGGTTGGTTATCAGAACCCCGGAAACTACTTCCAAAAGCTCAGAAGGCAAAACCTCTGAACTGGGGACCGGCCCAGTTTGGATCCTGCAGCATTATCCTGGGACACGCAGAGATCTGCCTTCGTTCTTCAGGAAGAGGAGGAGGGAGGGAGGGAGGGAGGGGGAGGCAGGGGCCGCCATGTGCCGCAGAGGGCCAGATGGGACCTGGCCTCGGCTTCCCCAAAGCAGATTGTGGTGGAACACTTTGGACCAGGGTGGGGAGGGGAGGGCCGTCCTGGGGCGGACGGGGGAGCTTCTTTGGGGGAGGCGCAGAAGTCCGCCTTTCCCGGTTCCTTTCACCCAGGCATATGTGCTGACAGATTAAAAGGCATAGCCTCATTGTTGCCCCCACCATAAATTTCCTCCTTCTTCCCCCCCTTCCCTTCCTTCCAGATTTTCAGCTAACTCACCCCTCCTTGGTGGAAAAAAACCTGCACACCTGGCGGGGAACCCCGGTTCGTTTCACTGTTTGTGACGCTGCTCTTGGCGGCCTCTCTCCTCTCTTTCCCTTCCGGGATTGTTTCCTTTATAGAGGCTTGGAGGGAAGAATGAAAGAATCCCTTACCCAAGCGGAGAGTTTACTTAGCTTTTCCTGAAAGAGTTCGATTTAGTCAGAATAGAGCTGGAAGGGACCTTGGAGGTCTTCTAGTCTGACCCCAGGCTCAAGCAGGAATGACCCCAGGCCATTTCAGACAGGCTGCTGTCCAGGCTCTTCTTTAAAAGCCCCAGTCATGAAGCCTGAGGTGATAGCCGTGTTCCAGGATATGAGGGGCTGCCCCAAAGAAGAGGGGGGCCAACTTATTTCCCAAAGCCCCAGAGGGCAGGACAAGGGACAACAGAAGGAACTCACGAAGGAGCCCGGAACTGAGGAGGAATTAGCCAGGGGAGGAAGGGGCTTGTCTCCAGAGAGTGTGGATGCTCCAACACGGCAGGTGTTCAAGAAGAGACTGGACAGGGGCTCCTGCTTGAGCAGAGGGTCGGACGAGGAGACCCCCAAGGTCCCTTCCAGCTCATTTCTGCCTGCTGCCGCTCAATATTTGGGGAGGGGGGCGACGGGGTGCCTCTTCCTGGGATTCCAGGGGGGGGCGAATCCTCCTCCTCCTCCTGGTGGCGGCCCAGCTGCTCCGCTCCCATTACCATAACAATGCGCCCCAAATTACACCCCATTCAGCCGGCCTGCCTTTGATTGATTAACTTAGAGCTTCTGTTTGAATAACCCTGGCGGCTCCAATGGGGAAGCTGTAATCTCAGAGGGATAGTTAACAGGGCTGGTGGGGAGGCTGCGGACCGGCTCACACGCTCTTTCTTCCCCAGCCTGACCTCTGCTTAAGCAAGCTGGCCCGCGGAGAATCCCTTGTAGGTTTGGGGGGGGCGGGCGGGGGGCAGCGCTGCAGCCCCACATATGTTCCAGCGACATCAGATGGTTGGGAGGGGGGAGAGGCCGGGAGAAGGAACCAGGTTGGAGCTGCAGCTTTGCTCACAGTCACACACCCACTTCCTTCTGGGGACTGACGGGTACTCCTCGGTTGACGACCCAGTTGGGAGCATTACTTCCTTTGCTAAGCAAGGCCGTTGATAAGCGAGTCGCTCCGGATTTTACAACCTTTCCCCCACGGTTGTTAAGCGAATCGCTGCAGTTTAAGTGGGCCGAACAGTCCTTAAACGAATCCGGCTTCCCGCCTTGGCTTTGCTTCTCAGGGATGGCCACAAGCGGTGATCACACAACCCCCCCGGGACACAACAATCATCATCAATGCATATCGGCTGGCGAGCCCTGGAATTTTGATCACATGACCACGGGGAGGCTGCAGTGGTCTTAAATGCGAGACCTGGTCAAAAGTCACATTTTTTTTTAGCGCCCTGGTAACTTGAAACAGCCACTAAATGAACGGTTGTAAGTCTAGGACCACCTGTGTTTTTATTCCAGCGGAGGCATCCAGGCATGAAGCCGGAGGGTTTGAAGTAATGCAGCGGTTCCCTCATTGCCTGCCCAGGAAAATACCTGCTTAAAAAGTAGAAGTAGAAAATACCTGCTTAAAAAGTAGAAGTTGTACTGCTGGTTTCTGAGGGCATTTAAATGTAGCCTGAAGTGCAGTTCATGGGCCTCTGAATCAGGATCGGAACCGGTTCTCGTTATACATGCCAGCACCCAGGAGCGAAAGACGTATCGGACTGGGTGCTTGTCGAGTTATATTTAGACTTCTAATCTGCAGAATAACAGGGTTCCCTCAGCAATGGGCGAGATGCTTCCCCTGGTTCTGCAATGTGCTTTCTTCCCTTTGGCTTACAGATGTGGTGATCCTTCAACAGCTGCGAAGGTCATACAAGTATTTCAAAGATTATAGCCAGGTGAGTGCCCGAGTTCATCTATTTTAGGGAGGCTTTGGAACAGGAGTGTTGAAACTCGGCCACTTTAAGACTTGTGGAATTCTGGGAGTTGAAGTCCACAGGTCTTAAAATGGCCACCATTGGTTAACGCTGTTTTAAGAATTCTTTTCACAATTCTCCCAAATGAAAAACTACACCAAATTGAGCTTATATCCTAGCTGGCTTTAAAGCGTCCTGGTCTCCTACTCAATCCAGGTAAATTCCCCCATTGATCCAAACCAGGGATAAAAACAGAGCATCCCTCCCTCCCGCTCTTTCTCCTCCCCCCCTGACAACCCCGTTCTGCATCTTGGCCTCATCTGAGGGCCTCGGTTTCTTTTTCCAGATGATCATGGAGCCCACCAGCCCTAAGTTGCTGCCGGATCCCTTGAAGGAACCGTATTACCAGCCGCCTTACACCCTGGTCATCGAACTCACCGATGTCCTGCTGCACCCTGAATGGTCGGTCTGTATCCTTTCCAGGAATTGGGGATGGGGGCAGCGTGTTCCCCTCAGAGCCAGGGGGCACAACCGGGCACTTGGTTGCCACCCTGCCCCACCTACCAACCGTTTGAGTGGTGTGGGGTCCTTGGCGCTCTCTGAGCTTGGTGCTTTTCTTGCAGACGTTTCATGACCCAACTAGGTAACATCATCAGGGTTTACAAGGGAGCGGTCTGATTTTACCTAGTTCGATAATAAAACATCTGCAAGAAAAGTACCAGAATATCTGCAGGGGGTTAGGTGATAATTGTCCTTTCTGCCTAGCGGGCATTGGCTCTCTCTCAAGATCTCTCTTCTCTCTCTCTCTCCTGTCCTCAGTTAGTGACCGGCTGGCGCTTTAAAAAAAGGCCGGGCATCGACAACCTCTTCCAGCAGTTGGCTCCTCTCTACGAAATCGTCATTTTCACCTCGGAAACGGGCATGGTGAGTGCTCCAGGGAGGGGCCCTGCCAGTTGGCAAAGTGGTTTGGGACTTTGCAGAGTGCTTGGCTCCTCTTTTCTCCCCCATTTTAAAGAGGCTTTGAGTATGCAGAATGAACTTGTCCGCTTTTATTGAAATTAAAATCCATTATTTATTTTTTAAGTTAAGCCCTGAATAGATTCTTTTAGCTCAGGAGCCTCCAACTGTGGCAACTTTAAGACTTGTGGACTTCAAACTCCCAGAATCCTGGTTGCCTGGGGGATTCTGGGAGTTGAAGTCCCCAAGTCTTAAAGTTGCCCTTTAGCTAAAACTCCCTATAGTTTTGGCCGCTGCTGGGCCAGCAAACACTGTTCCAGCCATCGCTGAGCTGAGATTTGTGCCCGGCTGGGGAAAACGGACATGAATGTTCCTGCAGAGGAAGGGAAGGGTGATCCAGCTAGTTTCAGGCCAGCCTGGACCTCGTGTCCAATGTCCACGCTGGCCACACAGATGCAGGGTGACCGCAGGGGATATAACCTTAGACCATGCCAGGCCATCGAGAGAGAGAGAGAGAGAGAGAGAGAGAGAGAGAGAGAGGGAGAGGGAGAGGGAGAGGAGGGGCAGGTTAGCCCGGCTGGTTAGCCTGTGCCTTGGCCCTCTCTTCCCTTCCACGCTCCTCCTTTCTCCTCCTTTCTCACGCTTGAGTGGGTGGCGGCAGTGGGGTCTCTCCCAGGGAGCGTGCCGCGGCTGATTTGAATATGAATGGCCCCCTCCCTGAACCTTGCAGCCTATTGAACCCGAACCCTTGCTGTGCTAATTGAGTGGGCCTGTCCTTGGGGAGAAAGCAGCACCCAAGTCTTCACCCCGAAGGTCAGGGACCTCTCAGGGAAAAGGCGCTTAGTTAACCCACGGGATCCAGCTAGGTCAAATCCAGAGCTGCGGCTCCAAAAAGGGCCGGCCCAGCGTCACAATTCACAACAGCCCCTTGCTTAAGGGCCTGGTTAACCCCTCAAGAAAAGGGACGTAGTCAAGAGAATGTCTTCGATGTTCTGAATAACCTAAGAATACGTTATATAGTCAAAGAATATCTTAGATGTTCTAAGAATGTAGGTAGTCCTCGACTTAACGACTACAATTGAGCCCCAACATTTCTGTTGCTGAGCGAAAGCTTCATTAAGTGAATTGTGCCCCGTTTTAGGACCTTTCTGGTCACCGTTGTTCAGTGAATCGCTAATTGTCAAGTTAGGAACATGATTGTTAAGTGAGCCTGGCTTCCCCGTTGTCTTTGCTTATCAGAAGGTCGCAAAAGGGGATCACGTGACCCCAAGGGGACACTGCGACCGTCATAAATACGAATCAGTTGCCAAGGGTCCAAATTTTGATCAAATAACCCCGGGGATGCTGGCAACGATCATTGTGTGAAAAATGGTCAGAAGTCACTTTTTTCAATTCTGTTGTAACTTTGAACAGTCACTAAATGAACGGTTGTAAGTTGAGGACCACCTGTAGGAGGTGACCAGGCTGAGCCCGAGGGAGGGAGGGAGGGATCAAACGTGTCATCAGTCTCGAATCTCTTCGTGCCCACAAGGTAATGTAACTCCAGCCCCCCGTGACTTGCGCTGACTCTTATCTGCCGCCAATTTGCTTTGACCGTCCGTAGTTCAGATTCCCGTGGAAAGCATAATATTCCTTTGAACTGCCTGGACTTCCTGGCAGAGGGCCCGGATTGGTAAACCTAGTTCCTGAGAAGCGCGCCTGAGGCCGCCTCCCTTACTTAGCGGGGGGGCCCCGGGGGGGGGGGGGGGGGGGGTTTGAGTCAGGCCACTTTTAACGTCCTTCGATCCGAGCCGATGTCGCTCCTGACACACCTGGGCATCCTCTTTGAAAGTCCTTTTAGGATCCTTCTGGGCTGGTCATTTCCTTCGGCCTTCTCTCTCCTCTCCCAGACAGCTTTCCCCCTCATCGACAGCGTGGATCCCCACGGCTTCATCTCCTATCGGCTCTTCCGAGACGCCACGCGCTATATGGACGGGCATCATGTGAAGGTAGGGCTGCAGCACGGGCGGGCTGGGGCCCGCTGGGAGGGGCCCCGTGTGGGAGGGGCCCCAGGGATCCCTTGTAGGGGGCTTTAGAGTCCCACCTGAGGTGGCCAAATGCGCACCTTGAAAAGAAGCTTATACCTGGGAAAGAAGGACACGCAGAGCTCAACTGCTGTTCCCGTTTCTTGGCCTTTTGCTGTTTTTAATGGGTTTTACTTCTGGGCTGGTAATTCTGGTTTTGGCTGTTCTGCTACAATGGGCTGCACATTCTCCAGATTTATCAGGGCACAGGTAGTCCTCGACCACAACGGAGCCAAAATTCCTATTGCTAAGCTAGACAGGCATTGTGCGAGTTTTTGCCCCGTTTTTACAATCTTTCTTGCCACAATCCTCAAGTGAATCACAAGGTGGCTTTGTCTTGCAGTGTGAGGATAATACACAGGGATGCAAGTAGTTGTGTATTAGCACCCCCGAGAATTGGTTTTATTTTATTTTATTTATTTATTTTATTTGTATCCCACGTTTATTACATTTACAAATAAAGCAGCGAACATGCCCAGCACAGTGTCGTGCTCCTATTTTGCCACGATAATAACCCTGTGAGGTGGGCTGGGCTGGGCTGGGCTGGGCTGAGAGGGGACTGGAATCCAGAATCACCCAGTTGTCTTGCATACCAAACCGGGGCTAGAATTGGCCATCTAAGTCACCCAGCGAGGAGGATTCACTACCTCCCAGAAAGGAGTCCAGGACCCCGAACCTCCCTGAGGACCCCGGACTTCTCCCCCTGCCGTGGACCCCCCCTCGGCATCCCAGAATGCCTTTTCCCGCAGCCTCGGGCTGCCTGTTGCCTCTCTGGATGAGGGAGCAGCTGCCTTGGCCACGTGCTCCACCAGGCAGGCGAGTCCCCTGGGCCGGCTGCCCCTCCACAATAGAGGGAGGGGGAGGGCTTAGCTGGGCTCCCCGGGACTGGGGGCAAAGCTGCCTTCTGTCTGCCTCCCCCCTCCCCGTCACCTCCCATCTGCTGCTGCAGGGGGCCTCCCTATCTTAATTGTTTGGATTCTCCCCCCAAAGTAAGCATAGCAGGGGGGTTTCTCTTCCTGGGAGAAGCACTTTTGGGTGGTTGCATTCAAGATGGAGACAAGAGACAGGACTCACTTGAGCCCAAATGCTCAGGGATCTTTTGGGGGGGGGATTCTTGGAACAAGCCAGCCAAGCTTTTTACCCCTCCCCTCCCCTCTCCTCTTCTCCCAGCCAGAGTGGATCCTACATATTAAATGTTAAATTTATTAGGTCACTTTTCTCTCTCTCTTTTTTTGGTACACTATTTTTTCCCCCTTTTTTGTTGTGGTGAATGTTGAATGCGTGCTTTTGTTTCATTTTCTTTTTGTTTGTTTGTTTTTCAGTTTTGCATTTTATCTTTTATGATCAAACAATAAATAATACAAAAGCCATGCCGGCCAGACAACTAAACATAGCTTGAAAGAAGGCATTTTTCACTGGGCCTGGGTGGGTGGGGGGTCAGGTTTCTGCTGCCCAGTTCCTTCAGATTGCTTTGTCTTTGTACTGAGAATAAAGATTTGGAAGTTGGAGTGATTTGTTGAAGAGGCAGGTCTGTTCTAATCCATCAAGGCAACCAAAGCAAATGAAAAGGAGGGGGGAAAAAACTCTACAGAAAACTAGTTGATTGAACTACTTAATGACTAACTTCCAGCTACTTGTCACGGTGAGGAATCCGGAGTTCATTTTTAATTTTTCCAAGGACCTGGGACTTTGGAATATTTGGTGCATGAAAAAATAGGCATCGTTGCTTTAAAAGCTGAGCCATGGTGGCCGTTTTCATGATTTCTTCTGAAGCTCGTGCCGTAGCCCTTTTCCGATGAAATGGATCATTTGAGCGGTATTGACTTATCCCGGTTCATTACTAGGAAATGGTCGTTTTAACACAACGGCTGCATCCGGTCCAAAGAACCTCCGTCGCAATACAGCCTTGCATCAACCAGGAGCCCTCAGCCTGAAAAATACTGTACAGAATTTCTCCGAATTGTCCTTTGAAAGGAGGCAGGAGGAAAAAAAACGGTGGAAGGATGTGGGAATTTCCCTGCCAGGAACCCTCGCAGGCCGAATGCCCTTGGGCCACATGGGAGGAGGGGGAAGCACATGCCCTCTCCTCCGGCTCCCCTTCTTTGCTGGACTTTTGCGAAAGGGCTGGAGGAGCCCCGGAGAGCCCACGGCCACTTAGGGGCTGGCTAGCACCCTCAAAGCTCCCCCCTCCCCGCCTTTGAGTTAATTTTCCCGCTCATGTTAATTTATCCTTCCATTGTGTATTGCCTGTTTAGGCTTTGATATTTTATCTGTACAGCACCCAGAGTTGAAGGTGATGGGCGGTTTTAAAAGTAAAGATATAGATAGATATATGAGAGAGAGAGAGATCCATCAGTTTTGCTGGATGGGTAATTCTGGGAGTTGAAGTCCACTCATCTTAAAGTTGGTGGGTGGATGGATGGACAGCAGAGAGAGACAGATAGATATGTTGATTGGATGGATGGATAGATGATAGACAGACAGATGTACAGAAGACATAAAGGTTGATTCATTGGATGGAGAGAGATGGATGGATGATGGAGGGATGGATGGATGGACAGCCAGGCAGAGAAGGCATAAAGGTTGATTCATTGGATGAAGGGAGGGACGGATGATAAGCGGTCAGAGGTGCCACCTGCCTCTCTCCTTGCTCCCCCCAGGACATCTCCTGCCTGAACAGGGACCCGTCCAAGGTGGTGGTGGTGGATTGCAAGAAGGAGGCCTTCCGCCTGCAGCCCTTCAACGGCCTGGCCCTCAAGAAGTGGGACGGGAACTCCGACGACCGCACCCTCTTCGACCTGTCGGCCTTCCTCAAAAGTGAGCCTGGGGGAGCACGACTTTCGGACGTGGGGGTTTCATGGATTAATGCCCTTGGTTGTTACAGCGTTTGTCAAGTTGGGAGGTGGTGGTTTTATTTTGTATTTTACTGCCCTGAAAAAAAACCTGGACATTTTTAGCCTTCTATCCCCCACTCGCCTTTTCCCCTTCCCCATTTCCCTATCTTTATTCCTATTTCTATTTTGTATTATGATAACTTCTTTTTGAAAAAGCAAGCAGAGTTTCCAGGAAGCCAGCAGACGAGCCAGAGGAGACCCTCGCCCATCCCCTCCCAGCTGTTTTTCCCTGGGAGATCCAGGGGGAGCTTGGAGCCCTGGCCTGGTCAGGCCTTGGCCTGGAGACCCCCGGGTGCCAGGTGGCAGAGGGTGGTAACGGAGAGAGGCTGAAGGGAGTCCCCTTGGAGGAAGAAAGCCAGGCTGTTGCCTTGATCGCTTTGCCCGGTCTTCGGGCCGGGCCTCATCTGTGGTTCTTCTCGCCTGCAGCCATTGCCCTGAGCGGAGTGGAAGACGTTCGCTCGGTGCTGGAGAACTATTCCTTGGAAGAAGATCCGCTGGAGGCTTTCAAACGCAGGCAGTCCCAGCTGGAGCAGGTGAGAGTGAGAAGCGGGGAGGGGAATCACGGGCCGTCCTTGACCCAGAGCCACAATTCATGAGGGGGTCTCCGTAGCTCAGGGCTGACATGGGGGGTCGTTTCCTGGCAGACGTTTCATTGCCCAAACTAGGGGACAAGCCAGATCAGAGACCACCCAGGAGCCCTCATGTCAGCCCTGAGCCACCAAGGTTCTCCTTTACTGGAACTACAATTCCGCCCAATATTTATGTCACTAACCAAGGCAGTTGCTAAGTGAGTTGCTTCTCATCTCGTGACCTTTTTTCCACTATTGTTAAGTGAATCCCTGCAGTCATTAAGCGAATCTGGCTTCCCCACCGGCTTGTTGGAAGACAGCTGAGAAGGTCGCCAAGGGGGACCATGTGGCCCCAGGACGGTATAGAATAGAAATGGGGATAGGATAGCATAGGATAGGATAGGGAAAAAAAGAAATAATAAAATAAAATATGGAATGGAATGGAATTAGAATAGAATAGGATAGGATAGGATAGGATAGGATAGGATAGGATAGGATAGAACATAGGATAGGATAGAACAGGATAGGATAGGATATAAAAAAAAGAAATGAAATAAAATAAAATATGGAATGGAATAGGATAGGATAGGATAGATGGAATGGAATGGAATGGAATAGAATAGAATAGAATAGAATAGAATAGAATAGAAGGAATGGAATGGAATGGAATGGAATAGAATAGAATAGAATAGAATAGAATAGAATAGAATAGAAGGAATGGAATGGAATAGAATAGAATAGAATAGAATAGAATAGAATAGAATAGAATAGAATAGAAGGAATGGAATGGAATAGAATAGAATAGAATAGAATAGAATAGAATAGAATAGAATAGAATAGAATAGAATAGAAGATAGAAGATAGAAGATAGAAGATAGAAGATAGAAGATAGAAGATAGAAGATAGAAGATAGAAGATAGAAGATAGAAGATAGAAGATAGAATAGGATTCTTTATTGGCCAAGTGTGGTTGGACACACCAGGAATGTCTTTGGTGCAAATGCTCTCTGTGTACATAAAAAGAAAAGAGACATTCGTCAAGAGTCAAGAATCACCAGGTACAACACTTAATAATAATAGTCATAGGGTACAAATAAGTAATCGAACCATACTAGGAAACGGTCAGTATAAATAGTAAGAATACAACCAACCAAGTTACAGTCCTACCGTCACAAGAGGGAGGGGAAGGGCGATAAGGAATGATGAGAAGGTTAACAGTAACAGGAGTGCAGACAGTGTAGCAGCCATCATGAATACCTGCCAGTTGCCGAGTGTCTGAATTTTGGCCCCGGGGACCCTGCAATAGTCCTAACACTGAAAAACAACCATGAGGCCCTTTTTCCAGTGCCGTCGTAACTTTGGACGGTCACTAAATGGTGCTAAGTCAAGGTCGACCTGTATCGTGCCGGCTGGGGAATTCTTGGAAGTCCACAGTGGGTCTTCAAGTGGCCCGATTGGGCCCCTCTGGGTGGGGACGG
This sequence comes from Notechis scutatus, assembly GCF_049901735.1. Taxonomy (NCBI): domain Eukaryota; kingdom Metazoa; phylum Chordata; class Lepidosauria; order Squamata; family Elapidae; genus Notechis; species Notechis scutatus. The sequence continues at coordinate 26,550,986 of NC_142016.1, read as the reverse complement.
GGCTGCCCGGGTGGGCTGAGGAGGGGGGGGGCTGACGGCCGTGCCGGTGTCTGTGGCCCTTCCCCAGGAGGAACAGCAGCGCCTCTCCGACCTGACGCAGCACAAGAAGCAGCAGCTCTTCCTGGGCTCCCTGGCCAGCCGGCTGTGGCCTCGCTCCAAGCAGCAGTGACCCCGGACCCCCTCAGGACCAGCCGCCCCCATCCACGAATGGACCTCTCGGCCGTTCCTGCCCCTCGGACCCTCAGCCTGCTGGGGAGGGGGAGGGGGGCTTCTTGGGGAGGCTGCAGCAGCAGGAGGGGCCCAGACTTCGGCCCAACCCGGACACGGATGGTGGGCTGCCACCTGCCCTCCTTGCCCCCCCTGAGGTCCCGTCCAGCAGCCAGCCGCCTCATTTCTTGAGACCAAGACTTTGGTGGGGGAAAGGGAGCCCGTCCCCCAGCCCTGCGGAGGGGGCCGCTCCGGGTCAGGCTCCAGGAGGGCCGGGCAGCCACGCCATCCCCGGGGACTCAGCCTGGCTGCAGCGGCAACAAAAAGGAGAGAAAAACTCCAGCCAGGGAAGGAGGAGGAGGAGGAAGAGGAAGGGACGGTCTCTCCGGAGGGCTCTCGCCCCTTGTTATCATGTTCCCATCGGGCGACCGACGGTGCCGTGGGTCAGCCTGTTGGGGTGAAGGGAAAGGAATGCTGGGCGCACTCCAAATAAATGGCCATCTTTGTAAGAACGATGCTTCAGCTACGTCAGTCTTCTGTGGGGCCCTCGGGGCTCTCTGCGCTGGGTGGTTTTCTTGGCAGGCGTTTCATGACCCAACTAGGGAACATCATCAGGGCTAGAAGGAAGGCGGGGGGTTGTGGGGAGGAGGAGGAAGAAAACGACTGTGGGGTCCTTGGTGCTCTCTGGGCTCGGTGGCTTTCTTGCAGACATTTTCCCACCCAACCAGGTAACACCATCCCTGCTAGAAGAGAGGGGGGTTTACCTCCCTCAGGCCTTGTTTCTGAGTGACCGGAGGGCAAAGAGCGCCAGGCAGGGTCGGCCCATCGTCCGGATTTTCTTGCCCGGTGAGTTGAGCGCCTGTATCTGCTCACCCTTCCCCCCCACCCTCAATGTCCCCCCCCCCACCCCCACTGAAAAACCAGCTGCAGCTCTTTGTCTTGAAGTGGAGGCCAGCTGTAAACAGGAAAGGAAAGCAGCTGGAATGCCCTCCGGGTGGGGGGGGGGAGACCGCCAGGCCCCCGAAGGTGCTCCGTCCTCCAAGGCCTAAACGCTGCAGCCGAGTTTTTACCATTTTTCCATCTCGGGACAATTTCTTCCCTCCCGCTGAAGCGGTTGGGTGTGTGTGTGTGTGTCTCCAAACGTGGCCCCTTTGCGGACTTCAACTCCCAGAGTTCCCCATCCGGCTCTCCTGGGAATTGAAGTCTACCTGCCTTAAAGTTGCCAACTTTGCAAAAACACCGGCTTGGAACGTCATCAGTTGGGCAGACACCTGGAAGGACACCGGTCAAGGTAGCTTCTTGCTAGCTTCCACCTTGCCAGGCTAGGTTGCTCTGCTCCGGCCAGGCCGACGGACAAGCTCTTCGTTTCTTCCCTTGATCAGGCCATGCCAGGCCCAGAAGGACAGGAGGAGGAGGAGGAGGCCTCAAATTCCCCTCCCCAGATGCCACAAGTCTTAACTAGCCTTCGGCTGTCGGGAGCCACCAGAGGACGATGCTGGTTGACAGCGGAGGGAATGAGGGAGGACCCCCTCTAGGGCTTCTCCCCCTGGCGTAGCAGGGGCTCCAAACCAGGGCACCACCACGGCATCCCTGGCAAAGACCTGTGGAGGAAAGGGTTTTCGGGGCTGTGGCAGCTAGGAGGAGACCACGGATGAGGAGGCCACGGAGGGGTCTTGCAGGAGCCCAGGAGCAAGTTAGATGGAGCTGGGAAGCCACCCAGATGTGTCAGCTAGATAGACGTTTCTTGGCCCTGGAAATAAGGGGGGGGGGGGAGTTGGTAATAGATTTATAGGTGGGGAGGCTGTTTGTATATATTGGGTCCTCCTTTTTCTCCTCTCCCCCCTTTCTTCGTCTCCTTTTCTCCTTCCCCTTCTCCTCCTTTTTCCTCCTCTTTCTCCCTCCGCCCCCAAGTAAACAAGTAAATCCCAAGGTTGCCAAGGCTTGTCTCATTGCTTCCTGTTTGGCCTGGATAATAGCTCCGCTTCCTGGACCTTTTGACGTTACCTCACCCTTCCCCTCCACTCCAGGAAGAGGAGGAGGAGGAGGGGGGTAGGGAGACGAGACCGCGGGGTGAGGGGCTGCTGCCAAGGTTGTGGCTGCCAAGGTTCCCCGTTGCAAAACGAGGACGGCAAAGCCCTCCCAACTCGGTCGATTTCTCTTAGAAACCCACTTGCTCCCTTGTCAGGATGCTGGGCAGGGGGTCATCAAGGCTGGTGGGAAGGTCCTCCAGGCAGAACCTGGAAGGCCACTTGGGGGGATGCTGGGGAGGGTGGGGGGACGACTGTGTCTTCTCCAAGCTTCCCACCCACCCTTCGATCCCCCGGGTCCTGCCCTGTGTAGGACAATCCGAGCCACTGCAGGGCCTCCGTCGTGGAGGTGAGCACCCCCAGGTCCGGCCACTGAGGATCCCCTGCGTGGCCGGCTTCAGAACGGCTCTCCGGCGACCTGCCGGGAGCCCAGCTGCCCTTCAAGAATCGGGGCCGCCCTATGAGATCTGGGTCTCCAAAGTAACCAAGATGTGAGGAGTTGACTGGATCTGTGCTGGGCCAGTTTGAGGGCCTCAGGATCCGCCAGAAAGCCCCCAAGGCGCTTTTGGCGAGCTGCTTAACTCGGGGCAGCTCATTTAACCGCCACCTTGCTCAGCCATGAAACTGCTGGCCTCTGTTATAAGCTGAGGACTAGCCCTGTAGGTAAAGTCCCTTAAAGCAACACGATGACAGTCTGAACTTTGGGAGGGGGATCCCTGGTGCTCCCTGAGCTGGCTGGCTTTCTTGCAGATGTTTCGTGACCCAGCTAGGGAACATCATCCTCGGTGCTAGAAGAGAGAGGGTGTTCGGGAGAGGAGGAGGAGGAGGAGGAGGAAGAGAGGAGGGCTATGGGTCCCTGGGGCTCCCTGAGCTGGCTGGCTTTCTTGCAGACGTTCCGTGACCCAGCTAGGGAACATCATCCTCGGTGCTAGGAAGGAGCGCAGTTAAACTGCGCTTAGATGAAGTTACTTAGTTAACATTGCTCCTTCCTAGCCCTGATGATGTTCCCTAGCTGGGTCACGAAACGTCTGCAACAAAACCAGCCATCTCGGAGAGCAGCCGGGACCCTTCCATGCCGACCCTGAGCTGGAAACATTCTCCTTTATTCGGAGGCCGAACTGTCTTGTCAGCACCCAGGAAAGGCGGCTGTGATGGAATCGGGTCAGAAAGAAAAATCAACCTGTTAAGAGATCCAAGAAGCCATTTTTGCTGCCCAGCCGCCCCGTTCAATGGCCGGAAGGCCGGGGCACAAGATTGTCTGGGTCAAACCATTTCCAACCTTGTAATAAACGGGCTCTTGTGTTTCCTCAAATGAAGGGGAGGGGGCTGGCCTCTCTTTCCCCTCTCCTAAGGGGCCTCAGCCCTTCTCCCACCCACCCCCCACCCCAAGCCCAAGCTGCAGTTGGCAGACAAGCTGGAGACAAAACACCGAGCATTTCCTCCCATTCATTGAGAGTGGAGGGAGTCTCTGCCCACCCTGGCCTCCTCTGTTTCTCCTTGGCGCACACACACACACACCGAGTTGCCTACTTGGAAGAGAAAAGGGGGAAGGGGTAGAGCAGGACCCCCACCCCACAACTTGCAACTTTAAGACTGGTGGACTTCAATTCCCAGCATTCTCCAGCCAGCAGAGCTGGCTGGAGAATGCTGAGAGTTGAAGTCCACCAGTCTTAAAGTTGCCAAGTTTGGAAACCTGTGGTGTAGAGGGTCTCTCCATGTGGAGGGGCTGGAGGACTTGGAGGTCCACGGAAGTGGGGGAATCCCTCCGGCTTTCTGGTGACTGAGCAGATCCAGATGGAATCAACCCGTAGGCCGTGACCCTGTAAATATCTCCTGGTTGCCTCCATCCTTCTTCTTTTCCCACAATCTGCCCCGAATGATCTATGGGGTTTCTGGAGATTCTCAGCCACCCAGCAGGTCAGAGTTGTTGCCAAAAGTGTGTTTTTTTTTTCTTTTCAAAAAGCAACTGGACTTTCTTGGGTTTTTGTTTTTCCTTGAAGACATCTCGGTTCTGATCCAAGAAGCTTCTTCAGTGCTTTTTTCCCCCCGCTATTATTTTATTGAGAACGAAGTTAAAACACAAAATAGAAAACCAAATAAAAACCCAAAAAGACATAAAAGAAAGAAAAAACACACAAAGCGATCAGAACATTTTTTTTAAAAAGGTGCATTATACATTACACAGATGTCATCCCCTTTAGTTGAATACTGATTAATATATTACTACCTTAGTTCCTACCGCTTGCAAAACAGGCCCTCCCCAAATGTTTAAACTACTAAATCTATTAACAATTTTTTGGTCTGTCTTCTATAAGTTATATTAGTGACAAAGCAGCTAACAGGAAAAAAAACCAATAATAGTAAAACAACACAAAGTTTCAAAGCTCTCGTGTTAAGAAACTCTTATTGTAACCCACTCGTAGAAAATTTACCACGGGATCTTAACTATCCCAGATCATCCCAAGATTGTCCTGGGTCAAAAATCCACATTTGTTTTTTAATATCCTCTGAATGAATGAATGAATGAATGAATGAATGAATGAATTGGAATATTCAGTCTAGAACTGAAGAAGCTCCTTGGATGAGTAGCAAAATGTCTTCCAAGGCAGAAACAGAAGTCCCAGTTGCCTTTGAGACTCACAGTCCGTAGATCCCTGAAGGGCTGCCCTTCCTGCAACTTCACAGGACCACAAGGGCAAATCCCAGATTGGGGGGGGGGGGCTTTGGTGCCAGGCCTTGGTGCCCGCCTAGGGAAGGCTGGTGGAGGGATGGATCCAGGGCCAGGCAACACCACTGCCCCTCTAACTCGCCCCATGTGTAGGCAGGGCAAAGGACGGCTTCCTCCCCGGCCTAAGGCTGCTACACACCTCTAGGGTCCAGATGGTTTTCACAGTTGTGCCTCCCTGCTGCCCCCTCCCCTCCTTTGAGACCCCTCCCTCCTGCCTTATTCCAGAGAACACAGAAGCCAAAACCAAGAGCTGTAAATTCCTCCTTGCTGACCTCCCTTGGAAGGAGTTTGGGTGGGTGGGCTGTTGTGTTGGAAAGTTGGCCCCTGGAGAATTCATCAGCATTTCCTGCCATGCGGTGGCAGCCCTGACCTCTTAGGGTGTGGAGGGTGGGGGTAGAGCATCGCTGCAGTCCTGGAGAGAGGAATACGCCCCAAAAATGGGGACAGTCCAGATGTTGGGCTCCTTTGCTGCTTTCTGAGGCTTGGTTGTTTCTCTTGCAGACGTTTCATGACCCAAGTAGGCAGTCTCGTCAGTGCTAGAAGAGAGTGGAGTTTGCAGAGAGGAGGAGGAAGCAGAAGAAAGGAGCAGGAGGAAGAAAAAGAGGAGGAAGATGAGGATGAGGAAGAAGAAGCCAAGGAGGAGGATTATTGATGGGGGGGTTTTTTGCAGATATTTTATGACCCAAGTAGGCAGTCTTATGGGGCCAGAAGAGAGAGGAGGAAGAAGAGAGGAGGAAGAAGAGGAGGAAGGAGGAAGAAGAGGAGGAGGAAGTAGAAGAAAGGAGGAAGAACCAGAAGAGGAGGACAGTACCCTCTGAGGCTTGGTTGGTTGTTTTGCAGATATTTTAAAGAGGAGGAGGGGGAGGAAGAGAGGAGACCACTTTTTAGCTGCTCCGTGGTGGAGGTGCAAAGCGCCGCTTGCCAAGGGTGCCGCTCTTCTAGCACAACCTACCCAGGAAAAGCTGCCAGGCGCTCCCTTGATCCTCCGCTGCGCTCGCTTGTTGCCCAACAGAAATGCTTTTCAACGTGGCCGTTTTCTGGTCCTCTGCCTCCCCAAGGAAAAAGAGCCTTTTCTTGTCGGGCTTTAATTGCCCCTCGTCCTTCTGCGCTGGCAGTGCCAATATTTTGACATGCCCAGCGCCTAATGCAAGACTAATGCTTGTTTACAGCCCTGGCGCGGCGGAGGAAGGGAGGCCAGGCCTGGCATCAATGGGCCCATTGAAAGGGGCTTGGCTGCTGTCCCGGGAGGATGCCCCCCTTGCTGACGCTAAGCAGGGCAGATCAGCCCAGCACGGGTGAGCTGGACGGCCATTTATCTGAGATGGGGTGTGAGGACTCCTACCTTGGGCAGGGGTTGGGCTAGAGGACCTCCGAGGTCCCTTGCAGCCCTTGGATTCAGCAGAGCTGTTTTAATTAGGCAAGCCAAAATATCCAGGCAGTCCTAGTGGTTGGTTTAAGCCAAGGGTGTCCAATCGTGGCTACTTGAGGACTTGTGGACTTCAACTCCCAGAATTCCCCAGCCAGGTGGTTGGGGGATTTTGGGAGTTGAAGTCCACAAGTCTTAAACGGACAGCCCAGGTTTAAGCAGAGTTTGGCAAGCTGACCTAGGGGAAAGGAGCCCGCATTTTGGCCCTTATGCCAGATAGGACCCCTCTTCCCCACAGCCCACCACCCCATTTTCCCTGCGTCCTCACCCAGCGCCCCCAGAGCCTTGGGAAAAGCGTCGGCTTTCCCTGGACCTAACAGAGCTCAGGATCTTGTCGTCCCCCCCAGCCCCCATTTTTCCTGGAGGGGCTTCTGTGTCCTTGCCTGGGAAGCAGGTGTGTTTTCCCTCTGAGGCTGCCGGGGAGCCTCCTCCTCTCCACCAAGTGTCCAGGTGTGAATGGGTGAGTGTGCGTCTCCCTCCCCCCCTTGCATTTCACACTCTGCAGGCACATGGCAGGAATTTGAGTTCACCCCCCCTTCTCCCCCCCCTCTTCTGACACCTTTCCTGTTGCTTCTGACACCTCCCTCTGGCAAATGCATTTGGAGGGGGGAGGACAGAGAGCCTGTCCTGGGAAAAGCATTAAGGGCTTGGGAGGGGGAGGGGCTGTTGGAAGTGAGAAATCCTGATGACAGATAGATAGATAGATATAGATATAGATATAGATATAGATATAGATATAGATATAGATATAGATTAGATAGATGGATGGAGATAGATAGATAGATAGATATAGATAGATAGATAGATAGATAGATAGATAGATAGATAGATGATAGATAGATAGAGATATAGATGATATAGATATAGATATAGATATAATATAGATATAGATTAGATAGATGGATGGATGGATATAGATAGATAGATGATATAGATTAGATATAGATATAGATATAGATATAGATTAGATGGATGGATGATAGATAGATAGATAGATAGATAGATAGATAGATAGATAGATATGATGATAGATAGATGGATAGATAGATAGATAGATATAGATATAGATATAGATATAGATATAGATAGATAGATAGATAGATAGAGATAGATAGATATAGATATAGATATATAGATTAGATATAGATATAGATATAGATATAGATATAGATATAGATATAGATATAGATTAAATGGATGGATGGATATAGATAGATAGATGATAGATAAATGATAGATAGATAGATAGATAGATACCGATAGATGGGTGGGTGGGTGGGTGGATGGATGATAGATAGATGGATGATAGATAGATAGATAGATAGATAGATAGATGGATAGATAGATAGATAGATAGATAGATAGATAGATAGATAGAGGTAGATAGATAGATAAATAGATAAAGATAAATAGAGGTAGGTAGATACCGATAGATAGCAATAGGTAGCAATAGGTAGGTAGGTAGGTAGATGAGAAAGATGGTAGGTAGATGGATGATAGATGGATAAAAGTAGGTGGATAATAGATAGGTAGATGGATGAGAGAGAGATGATACAGATGAGAGAGAGAGATGAGAGAGATTATAGGTAGGTGGGCAGGTAGGTAGGTAGATGAGAGAGGGGGGCGCAGCTTCTGTAGTGAGATCTGTTCTTATTCCCCACATGCAAATATTTATTCTTGCCATTCTCTGGTCAGAGCCTTGGACTGGTGGATTTCTCCTCTGAATTTCAGCGTGGAGAGAGCATGCCAGATCCCCCAGCCCCGTTTGATCATACTTTGCAGAATCCTCTTTCTTCCTGGGTTCCTTTTCTGCACTACAGCCTGGTGTGGAAACCCGATTTGGCTACCGATGCAAAGCCCCCCACCCTGCACCGAGAGGGCGAAAATCCCCTCTGCCCGAAGGGAGGCAAATAAGTGTGGAAGAAGACCAGCGGCCGCACTGGGCTTCCTACAGTGGAGAGAGGGGGCCCAGTCTGGGTCTCCAGGCTGCTGGTCAAACTGGTAAGGTGTCTTTGCTCCGGGAAAAGTTTCAAGTCCAACTTTGCAGTGGCTGAAAAGGAAACGTCCGTGTAGGTGTTCAGATCTTCCTCTCCCCACCTTTTAAGGCAGAATTTAAAACCCGTTTCTTCACTGACCCAACTAGCTTACAGCACCAGCACTAGGAGGGAGGGAGATGGCTGTCTGGTTTGTCTCCCTTCTAGCACTGATGAAGTTACCCAGCTGGGTCATGAAACGTCTGCAAGAAAACCACCCAGCTCAGAGAGCACCAAGGACCCCAGAGTTGTTGTCATTGTCGTTCTTTGAGAGCATTTCTAATTTTTCCTATTCTCACTTTTAATTTTTGCCCTGGTGGTGCATTAGCAAAATAAATGCATACCTTTCATGATTTCTTCTTTTATTTATATTTATTTATTTTCACAGGAAAAGTCAATGATGACGATTTAATCCTAACCAGATAGCAGTAGTCATCGCTCCTGGTATGTAATGATCTTGAATGGATTCTCTTGCAATGTTGAAGTGGATTCCAAGGCTGCTATTAATTGAGATTCATAGTGTGCCATTAATTAATAGGAGGGACCCCCCCCCTTGGCCATGCTGGCTTCCTTTCTGTCCCTTGATTAATTCAGATAGCAGCCCTCCGAGAGGAGCGATACTCCACAGGCCAGAAAGAGACAGTTGGGGGTTAAACCAATCACCACGTCACAAATCTTCTTTTACCGTTATGTACACAGTTAACCAAGTTAGTTTGGTGGAAAACCGCATGGCTTTGAACACAGCTGACTGAATCAGCGCCCCCCGCCCATTTCAACAAGTCCATGGCCCCCCAAAGGGGGGGGGGGAGACTCCGGAGGGGGGGCAGGTGTTGCTATTAGCATACAGCTGATGCCGCCCCTCCCCCAGCCCTTTCAAGGGAGTAAAACCGGGCTGCCGCTGCCCCTCCCAGCCGAAGCCCCCCTCAATTCTTTTAGTGCTTGGGGGGGGGTCTTTGTCAGGTCGCTGCGGGTTGCAATAAAGGCAAGGGGGGGGCTTTGCCCGGAAGGGACCGCACTTCCCCGGCCTCAATAGCGAATTCGCTCCGGTTCTGGGACTGGCGCCCGCTGAGCCGCACAAGCGATTTGCACACAATGCGCCAAGAGGCTGCGGGTTCAACACATGGGGGGGCGGGGGGGTCCCTGCTAAACCCGGTCTTGTTAAAGAAAAGAGAGGGATGCCTGTACCCCGCAGGAAGCAGCCGCGCTCCGGGGGCTTTGCAACAGGCCAGGCTGAAGCCAAGGAGGGAGGATGGGGGGGGGCATGGCATCAAGGCGAGCCCCCCCCAACTTTGCAGGAACCAGGGGTGCCCTGGACTTGTGACCAGAGGGCACAGAGCGGACCCTCCCAACTTTTCAGGAGTTTTCAGCCGGAGTTGCAAGGGAGCCTCCCTCCCCCGCTCCCACCCACCCATCCACCCAAGTATGGGGGGGGCGCCTTTCACTCTTCTAGAGTCGCCCCCCCCCGCTTGCAAGGAGACGGGGGTCAAAGGAGGCAGAGGAGGCGGGGCGTTTCGGGGGCAGCAGCGGCGGCTCTTCCCAATTCGGCCTTTCCTTGGGAAGCTCCACCGGTTGGGTTGCTGCCTGCCAGGCAGAGGCAGAGGCCGAATGCAAGCGGGGGGCAGAGGGGCTGCAGGGGCGGCGGGGCTGGCAGCACTTGGGGAGGCATCGCCCCCCCGGAGCAGAGAGGCAGAGAAGCCGTTCGGGGGCGCAGTCCCCCGCCGCAAAGCCAGGCAGCCGCCCGAGGGCGGGGCTTGGGCGCGGCCAGGGGAGGGGCGGGGTCTCGGGGGCGGGGCCGCGGCGTCCGGCCGATAAAAGGCCGGCCGGGCTCGCCCTCCGCCACTCCCGCCCCTCCCTCTGCGCATCTCGTGTCCCGCGGCCGCCTCTCCGCCTTCGCCGCGCCTCCGAGGATCGCGCCCCGGGTTGCTCGGGTCTCCGCAGGCAGCTTGATGGCCCCCAGCCTCGCCGCCGCCGCCGCCGCCCCCTCCTGCTGCTGCTCCTGCTCGGCGCCCCGCCGGTAAAGCGCGCTGCGCGGCCCGCGATCCTCGCTCGGGACACGCCGAGTGGGCAACCCCGTCCGGCCGTCGCAAGCCCGAGGCGCGCCTCCAGGAGCGGCGTGGCCCGATGGGATGGAGCAGCTCCCGGGCCCATCGTTCCCAGCCGGTTGCGAACCCCCCTCCCCGCCGGGGGAGGCTTGTTCCACCACCGCTGCGCCCCGAGAGCCTCTGTCCCTGCGGCGCAGCACCTGCGCTCCCTTCTCTGGATGCCGCGCACGGAGCTCTTCGCGGGGCAGTTAAGCAGGGGTCCCCTCGTTTCGCCCCCCGGACTTCTCCGGGACGGGACGCTGTACAAGGCGAGGGAGGGAGGGGGCGTCTTTCGGGCTGCTGCTTGTTGAGGGGGGGGCGCTTGGGTGCCAGGGGTACGTACCCCCCTCCCCCAGGGCTCCTGCCCCGTTTGCTTTCGGTCCGTTAGAGCGCGGGGCTTGGAGAGGATCTTGGAGAAGGTGTGGAAGAGTAAGAAAGAAAAAGAAAGTGGGAGAGAAAGGAGGAAGGAAGGAAGGAAGGAAGGAAGAAAGAAAGAAAGAGAGAAAAAAGAAAGAAAGAAAGAAAGATCAGGAAGAAAGGTCAGGAAGGGAGGAAGGAAGGGATGAATGAAAGAAGGAAGGAAGGAAGGGGAGGAAGGAAGGGAGGGAGGAAGGAAGGAAGAAAGGAAGGAAGACAGATCAGGAAGAAAGTTCAAAGAAAGGAAGGGAGGGAGGAAGGAAGGAAGGAAGAAAGGAAGGAAGACAGATCAGGGAAGAAAGGTCAGGAAGGGACAGAAGGAAGGAAGGAGGAAAGGAAACAGGAAAGGATGGAAAGAACGAATGAGCTACGGAAGAAACTTGGAGGAACCACTGCAAAGTGATAGAGGGAAGCTGTGAAAGCGATTTAGTGCATCCTGCAGGGATAAAGCCCCTGCCTACAACTCCAGCAGGGTGGCTGTCCTGACCAGGCCTCCCTTGCAGGGCTGGCACCCCTTTGGGGGCTTCTCTCAAGCGCCACCTGCTGAGTCCTCCTCCTCCCCTGCCCCGAGAAGCTGCTGGGTCTCCCCTCCCTCCGCTGGCATCCTGGCCTTTACAGCTGCTTTTTAAAAAAACTTTGCTGCTGCAGGTGGCCTGGACTAGCCCCCCCCCCCCTTCTCCCCCTTTAATAAACTAAACTTCAAAGTTTTTATCAAAGCCTGGAGAAATTTTGGCCATTTCAAGCTCCGGTTTCCTTCCGTGGGCATCACCCAGTTCAAAGTTAAAGCGAACAAGGAAGGGCAACAGGAAAGGGGCCTGCTTGGGGGGGGGGGTGGTCCTCCCCATGCTCTACCAGTACCGAACTGTGTCCCTCATTGCCCCCACAGCCTTGCAGACAGCCAGCCTCCTTCCTTTCTCCTCCTGCAAATTCTGCAACCTGTCAATCAAAGAGAAAGACTGTCGGAGAAACTGATCAGAAAGATTAACCAATGAAATGATTAGACAGCCCCTTGACCATGGTGGTATGAAGACTCCTGCCTTGCTCAGAGGGTGGATTAGAAGACCTCTAAGGTCCCTTCCAGCCCCTCTGAGTCCATATTTTATATTCTAAAAGTCTAAAAATCTTTGTGGATTCTCATCTAAACATTGGTTGAGAATCCAGGAAGGCTGAATGTCGGATTGCATTAATCCTGGTTATTATTATTATTATTATTTTATTTATTTACTCAATTTATATTTCTGTAGCCACCCAACTCAGCCCGGTGACTGTTGCTAGAATTCTTCCTTCTTTGCTTTTGGCTGAAATGTTTGATTTAAAAACATCTCACTTTGGCGCAGAATCTCGGGCAGCCGCTTTGGGGGGAGGGGTATGAAGCTGCTGCATCCTGCACAGGAATGGCCGTCTGTCTGTGTCTGTCTGTCTATTACATTTATTTTCCACCCATCTGGTATCCAACAACTCTTTAAACCTGGGTTGTAGGTTTGTGGTTTTTCATGTGGGGTGTGAGCTGGGAAATCCTGGCTTGGCACCCGTAAAGAAGGTTTAATGGTTTAGCATCTAACCCAAAGGTCTCTAAACTTGGCCACTTTAAGACGTGCGGACTTCAACTCCCAGAATTCTCCAGCAACAACATAGCTTACTCTCTTGCAATCCCTTCCTCTGCAATCTCTCCTCTTTGGGGGAGAAGAGAACAAGAAACAGACACGGCTGGCTGGGGAAATCTGGGAGTTGAAGTCCACACGTCTTAAAGTGGCCAAGTTTGGGGACTCCTGATCTAACCCAAGGGGGTCTGGCCTTTGTCCTCTCTTGGGGTGACCCACGGACGGAGCGATGACCAATGGAGGAAGGCTTGGCAGGCGTGGCTGAAACGCTCCATTTCCCTTTTTCTCCCCAAACAGGCTGAGCCAGCGGGGGTCTTTGAACTCCAGGTGCATTCCTTCACCACCAGCAACCCCCAGAAATTCTGCCGGGGGGCTCAGCCCTGCCACCTCTTCTTCCGGGTCTGCCTCAAACACGCCCAGGCGGTGGTCTCCCCGGAGCCCCCCTGCACCTTCGGGGCAGCCCTGAGCAACATCGTCCCTGCGGATCGTCATGCCGTGGCAGCCAGCGGACTCATCCGTGTCCCCTTCCACTTCAAGTGGCCGGTGAGATCCCCCTTCCACGTCCTCCCCCCCCCATTCCCAGATCTGGCCTTGTCTTCTGTTCTCCTCCCCTGCGGCAAACCTGGAGCCCCAGTGTGTTTTATTTATTTATTCTTATTTAGGGTGAAATTTATTTGTCGCCTGTCACGTATGCCAAGGACTCTGGATTTGGGACTGTGTTCCCCCCATGGCTCCTTCTGTGGTGTTCTCTTGCTTCCTTGTGGTTCCTGTCACTTTTCATGGGGGGGGGGTGTTTACTACCCTTCAGTTTGGGGTGCCTTCCTGGCTTGGAATGTGGGGCTCTTCTATGCACAGCGTAAAAGTTGGAAGAAGGGAAGGCGAGATGGGAGATGGGTCACCTCATCTATTTTCTTCCAAGAATGGGGGGTCATGGCCTTGCCCGTAACTTACAGTGTAATTTGAGGGGGCTCAGTTGGTATGGGCTAAACCAGGGTGTCCAACCTTGGCAACTTTAAGCCTGGAGGACTTCAACTCCCACAATTTCCCCAGCCAGCAAAGCTGGCTGGGGAATTCTGGGAGTTGAAGTCCTCCAGGTTTAAAGTTGCCAAGGTTGGACACCCCTGGGCTAAACTCTCTTGACCAGGCGAAAATTTCAGCTTCCCTGTTCTGCCCTGAAGCACAAAAGTTGGCTAGGTGACTTTAGGACATTCATAAGGAGATGGTGAGTTCTAGTTCTGCCCTAGAGACGAAAGCCGGGTGTTTTTATGTCAGTCCCCAGGAGATGGTGAGTTCTAGTCCTGCCTTAGCCGTGAAAGCCCAGCTAGGTGACTTTGCGCCAGTCCCTCCCTCTGAACCCAACCACTTCACAGGGTTGTTGCTGTAGGAAAAAAATAGAAGAAGGAAGTTAGAGAGGTTTGTCCGTCTTGAGTTACTTTGTAAAAACTAAATAAAGGCAGGATATAAATAAATAAACTCCTCTGCTTCCTTTTTTTTGACCTCTTTTGGAAAAGAAGATTGGGCGGGGGGGGAGAGAGGAAATTGAGAAGGGAATATTTAAACATCGGAAGTCACAACTCTGGTTTTGCTGTGGAATACTTGTCTGTGTGTGTGTGTGTTTCTCCACACACTTGGAAACTGCCGGTTCCTTTGGGTAGAGCGGCGTCTTTACAATGGGACAATTTTCACTTGTCTAACGGCGAATTTGCACAAATCCTTGAGTTCCTAACCAGAGTGATTTGCCATGTCTTGAGGGGCAAATCTTAACGTCTTAATAAGAAAAGAAAAACTTTATCAACTTTATTAACTCTTGACGGGGGATGTATTTCAGTGGTTCGTCCATCTTGGGAATAACTCAGAGATGGGGAGGTGCTGCCCCCTAGTGGGGCAAGCCGGAAAGCACCGATCTCCACTCAGTTTTGTGTAGCGCAGGGCTCTTCTTCAATCTTGACAGCTTTAAGACTTGTGGACTTCAACTCCCAGAATTCCTCCTCCAGTCATGTTAGCTCAGGAATTCTGGGAGTTGAAGTCCACATGCCTTAAAGTGGACAAGTTTGAAGACCCCTTAGTGTAGAAGGTAACTTTGTCTGGTTAGTTCAGCTTGAAGAGTTGTGGAATTCTGGGAGTTGAACTCCACAAGCCTCAATGGTTGTCATGTTTCATAAACCCAGACATTTGCTCTGAGCAAACCATGTTTCAGCCAATGATGGCTTAGTCTTTGGAACTAACATTGCCTTTGTCTGGTTTGTTGCTGATGTTTTGCACTCCATAGTAGACAATTCAGCATTTTATGCCCTCAATCTAGAGTTTTCCCACCTCCACAAAGTTGGCTTATAATAATACAGGTAGCCTTAAAACACCTCATATTCATTCAAAGTTACGACGGCATCAAAAAAAAGTGAATTATGACCGTTTTCCACACTTACGGCCATTATGGCATCCCTGTGGTCACATGACCAAAATCCAGATGATTCACAACGGAGTCATGTTTATGACTGTTGCAGTGTCCCGGGGTCACGACCTTTTGCAATGAGGAAAAGTCAATAGAGAAGCCGGATTCACTTAACGACTGTGTTCCCAACTTAATAGCTGCAGTGATTCACTTAAGGACCCTAGCAAGAAAAAACAGTCCTTTTGTAAAACACCTTTGAGACAAAAAAATAAATGGACTGGGCCCAATTGAAAGAGCGAAGAGAACCGAAGCGAAGGATTAGGGAAAATACGGTAGGGTTCTTCCAATATTTGAGGGGCTGCCCCAAAGAAGAGAGGGGGTCAAGCTCTTCTCCAAAGACCCCCGAAGTCAGGACAAGAAGCAACGGACGGAAATTCATCAAGGAGAGAAGCAACCTGGAATTCAGGAGGAAATTCCTGATAATGAGAACAATTAACCAGTGGAACAGCCTGCCACCAGAAGTTGTGGGTGCCCCATCACTGGGGGTTTTCAAGAAGAGACTGGACAGCCACTTGTCTGAAATGGCCTAGGGTCTCCTGCAGAGGGTTGGACTAGAAGACCTCCAAGGTCCCTTCTGACTTTATTATTCTGTTACAAGGCAGCATTTTGGCTCATGTCGGAAGAGCCTCTAACAGGAGCCACTGCAATGATTGTAGAGCCCTTGTCAACACATCTGAATTGTTGTTACTTGTCTCTTTCCTCCTTTCAGGATTTTGTAACATTTTTCTCTTTTTCCCCCTCTTTTTTTTGTTCCAGGGCACTTTTTCCCTCATTATCGAATCCTGGAGGGCTGACGCCGGAGAGCCATCCACAGGTAAGTCTCCTCCCCTTTGTGGGCCTTTCACACCCCGTCTGTGTGATCAAACTGTAAAACGATTGAAGGGATTGCTTTCCAAGGCAAATTGCAAAAGAAATTGATGGAAGGAGAATTAAATTGTGAGTCTGCAAATATAAAAAAAAGCTTTTCTGTTTCTAGCAAGTTTTGACATGGAGGTTTCCTTTATTTTTTAAAAGAGCAATAGATTGTGGGGTCCTTGGTGCTCTCTGAGCTTGGTGGTTTTCTTGCAGACATCTCATTACCAAACTAGGTAACATCATCAGTGCTACGAGGGAATGGGCTCTTCTTTCATTTTAAATCAAATACATTAACCGCAAAATTTATTGGTTGGCCGGTTGATTCCTTGTATTATTGTAGGCCATAATTCAACAGGCTGGGTGGGGCACCCAGCCATTACAGCCTGTGAAGGGCTTACAGTTTCAAAACCAGCCCATTGTAGAAAAAGTGATGCTTTGATCCCTTATCTTCTCATCAGGGACATCTGCAGAATATAATTTTAAGAAGTGCAGTCTAGACTCCCTGCCAGATGAGATGGGTGGCATATAAATTGAATCACTCCCTGCTTCAGTGTATGTCAGCTTGCCTATTTAATTGGTATTTTTTCAAATGCTACCGAGGGAAGGGAGTCGCCACCCCAGTTTGGCTTTCCTTATATCCATGAAATTTTAAGAATGCGTGGACATCAATTCCCAGAATCCCCTAGCCAAAATCATAGCAATTCATAGCAATAATTGGTTGCAAGGTAGACACAGACGAATGAAAGGTTACAGTGAACTTCAACTCCCAGAATCCACTAGCCAAAATTATAGCAATTCTCCAGCTTTAATAGCCTTTGCAACTTTAAGATGGGTGGACTTCAACTCCCAGAAATGATATGGTATGAATAAGTATAACTATGTATAACCATGTAAATAATTATGTAAATTTATGAAAACATGATATAAATTGAACGTAAAATAATTGTAATAATATTTAGTAATATTCTACATACTTTAGAATATGTCAAAGTGACTGAACGCTACTACAAATGCACTGCAATGAATGGAAATTTGTTTTTAATTGTAAAATTTGTTTAATAAAAAATTAATTTTTAAAAAAGAAAATCATAGCAATTCTCTAGCTTTAATAGCCTTTGCAACTTTAAGATGCGTGGACTTCAACTCCCAAAATCCACTAGCCAAAATTATAACAATTCTCCAGCTTTAATAGCCTTTGCAAATCCACAAGAGATGTGGATTTCAACTCCCAGAATCCACTAGTCAGTGAACTTCAACTCCCAGAATCCACTAGCCAAAATTATAACAATCCAGTTTTAATAGCCTTTGCAAATTTAAGATGCGTGGACTTCAACTCCCAGAATTCCCCAGCCAGCAAAGCTGGCTGGGGAATTCTGGGAGTTGAAGTCCACGCATCTTAAAGTTTCAAAGGCTGAGAAGTTTAGAGGCTGTTAGCTACTTTCTGGTGGGGTCTCTCTGCCTTTCTTTCCTTTCTAAGGGTCTGCTCACCCTCCCTTCTTTCTTCGTTCAGAGGATGCCCAGAGGCTGATCAGCCGGTTGGCGACCCGCCGGCGCCTGGCCGTGGGTGAGGAGTGGTCTCAAGATGTGCAGCTGGGCGATCAAAGCGAGCTGCGCTACTCCTACCACGTCACCTGTGATGAGCACTATTACGGGGAGAGCTGCTCCGATTACTGCCGGCCGCGGGACGACACCTTCGGCCACTACGCCTGTGACGAACTGGGCCGCCGGATCTGCCTAGCCGGGTGGCAGGGCGACTATTGCTCAGAACGTGAGTAGCCGGGAAGGGGCGCCTGTGAAGAAGGGACAGCCCCCACCCCCACCCCCAGGGGCTCCAGCTCCCTGGTCTGCCCCCAGACCCAATAGAGCCCTTGTCTCCGAAGTTGGCAAACTTTAAGACTTGTGGACTTCAACTCCCAGAATTCCTCAGCCAACACTGCATGGCTGGCTGAGGAATTCTGGGAGTTGAAGTCCACAGGTCTTAAAGTTTGCCAAGTTCAGAGACCTCTGCCTTAGACATATAGCCCTCAAGGCCTAGGTGAGCCCTTAGACAAGTACCCCAGCCCCATTTTTTTTTGAAAATTTTATTTGGGTTTTCACAAAAACAAAATACAAATAAAACATCTTTTTTGAAAATAACATGGTCCCAGGTTATCACTTCTTCATACAGACACAAAACTCAATTTCATGCTCATTTTTATATTCTATTCCATATCTTACTATCATTTTATATTTTCTACATAGTTTTTCCCCTCTTTTAATTTTCTCAACTTTGTTTTAATTATCTCGATTCAAATCATTATATTTATACTTTTGTCTGTCCTGTTACAATTTCACATTATCTTTTCTTATTAAGCAATTTTTTCCCTGTAGTTACCAATTAGAGTATGACACCTTTATATCCTTTAATTTTATCCATTCAAGCTCTTATTTAAGCTTCAATGTATAGCTTTAAGATTATAGCATTCAATATAATACATAACTTCCAATCGAATTCTGCTTGGTACATTCTTAAAATAGACACTATATTCTTAAAAAGAAAAAATTATATATATATATGTAAATAAAACACATTCCATTCCAATTCAATTCTATCATTAATATGCATTAAAATCTTAACATCTTTAACATTTCTTTTCAATTAAATATCATACTTCCATGGGAACACTTATAAACTTTCCATAGTTAATTCTTTTTTTCCCATATTTCTCACTTATATTTTTATAAATCATTACTAATAATTAAAAATGTTCCCTTTTAATTCTCTCAATCATTTTAATTCATTTATTTATTAACAAACATCCCACTGCATTACAATAAATATTTTATCCATCGTCATATTTTCTAAAGTTATTTCTATTTGTAATATAACGAAGCTATCTTATGTACCTTTGCAGAATCCCTTTTACAATTAAATTTTCACCCATTATCTCTAAACAAACTTATGGTTACAATCCTTATATCTTTGCCCTGTTTCTCCATTTCTTGTTTCTGTCTTTTTCAACTTCTTTTCCTTGCCTTCTTCCCCCTCTTCTTCTCCCTCCCCTTTCCCCTCGTCTCTTTCTAACTCTCCATCTGTAATCCCCTCTTCTGTTGCTTTCTTATTATACTTTCTTTCAAATTGTTCTTCTTCTTTTTGGTTGTTTTTTCTAGTCTTAAACCTTTCACTCTCTTTCCCCCTTTTCTTTTTTCCCCCCACTTAAAATTATTTGATCATTAAAGATGGCTTCTTCTTTGTCCCAATCTTCTTGTTCTGCAAGCGTTTCTTGTTGCTTCTCATAGTTCCAGATCTCCATTTCTAAGAATTGAAACACGAAGCCAAAAGAACTTCTCTCTTCTTGTGCGTCTTCTTTCCATTTTTAAGTTCCGTTTTCAGTTCTTCTAAGAATGATACCATTTTAAAAACTTTTAAACAACCACCCAGTTAATTTTAGTCATCTAGATGCAAAAACCCAAAATCACCAAGTAATCCAAATAATCCAAGGCTGTTTCTACTTGCTTCTTTTTTCCACTTTCTCTTCCTGGGGTTCTATTATTTTGTTACCAAGTTTCCATTAAAATGTATCTTTGAGGAATCTTGTTAAAATTTCACTGTAAGTTCCTTTTAATTACAGTTCCATTCCTTAATTCCAGGCAGTCTCCTTCATTTTTCCAGATCCTGCCCTTCTATTCTTTTTTTTCTCCTTTCCAGCTTTTAAAAACGTTTAAATGTCCAGAAATCTTTATTATCCCCATGACTTTTATTTTCAGCTTAGATGCCTATTAATGTCGAAGTGGATTTTTTTTTTTTCAGTTTCTTGCTTAAGTCTCCTAGCTGTCAGTATAAAGAAGGGAAGGAAAAAAACCTAATCTTTTCCCTTCTCTCTCTCCTTCGCAGCTTCAAAACCTTTTTTGGGAAAAATGTTGTTAAGTTTAAATTCCAGGGTACCTTATTTGTTGTTTTTGCTGTTTGACCCGGTCACCAACACTTTCTCTTCTTATCTTCCTCCTGCACATTCTTTTCCGGTCGAGTTCTTCTTTGTGGTGGCCATTTCTGACTACCGCTACAACCGCCTTCCGGAAAGGGAGTAATGGCCAGCTGGGGAGGAGAGATGCGGCTCTCCTCAACCCTGCAGGCAGTCTCCCCCTTCTTCACCACCTCTACGGGGTGGCTTAGCCCCGAAACCAGCCGGCTCGGGGCGCTCCAGCGGTCAGCACGGATCGAAGCCTCGCAGAGACGAGGTTTTGGTCTGTCGCCGAAGAAGCTCAAACCGGAAGGCCAAGTACCCCAGCCCCATTTGAGGCCTTAAACCAAGGGTCCTCAAACTTGGCAGCTTTAAGACTTGTGGACTTCAACTCCAAGAATTTGTGAGCTAACATGACTGGAGGAGGAATTCTGGGACTTGAAGTCCACAAGTCTTAAAGCTGTCAAGTTTGAGGACCCCTGCCTTAAACAAATCCCCCTGCCCCAATTGACATCTTTGACATAGTCTCCAGCCTAATTCATCCCCTAAACATAGCCCCTAGACTCAATTGAGCCCTTAGACATAGCCTCCAGAGCACCAATTTGCCCTTAGACATAGCCCCCAGACACAAATGACTACTTAACCCCTAGTGCCAGCTGAGCCCTTAGACATAGGCCCCAGACCAAATTGACCCCTAGAGATGGACAGTAGGGGAGGGTCCTTTGTACCACAACAAGAGGGCAGAGCAATTCCGCGTGGCTGTTGGTTTACTTGAGCTGTGGAAGGCTGCAGGTGAGATCCTGGCCGTGAGGACAGATACTTTGCAGGGGGGGGGGGGACACTAGACAAAATAAATGCCAGGTTCTTTTTTAACTTTTGAAAAGGCCAGAAGCCGAAAGTTCCTTTCCTTGGTGTTTTTTTTTTTTTTAATCCGTTAAAAGTGCCTGCAGGTGATGCAGAAGGAACCTCAGGTGTAAACAAATTCCACCTAAAATGGCGGTCAGGTTTGGTTCCTCAGGTGGCCATTCCCAAATTTGGGGTTGAATTAAAGTTAAAAAAACAACAACAACCATCTGAGCAAAGGAAATGATGAAGTCCATTTTATTCCTTCTCATCCCCCCACCTCCAAAAATGGTAGGGATATTGCTGTATATCGGGGGGGGAGATAAATCAGGTCTTTGAATGACCCTCCCCATTGCTCCCCCCCTCGGAATCTGCCTGTTTCCTGACTACAGATAGTCCTCAACTTACAACCACAACTTGGGACCAGAATTTCTGTGGCTAAGCAAGACGATTGTTAAGTGAGCCTGATTTTACGCCTTTTTTGCCACGAATCTCTGCAGTTGTTAAGTGAAGCATGTGGTCATTAAGTGAGTCTAGCTTCCCAGGTTGACTTTGCTGGTCAGAAGTTAGCCGGGAAGGTCACGAAAGGTGATCAGGTGACCTCAATCATCGTAAATATATGCCAATTGCCAAGCACCCCAGTTGCAATCATGTGACTGTGGCAATGTTACAACGGTCATAAATTCGAGGACTGGTTGTAAGTCTCTTTTTACAGGGCTGGCTGGGGAATTCTGGGGAGTTGAAGTCCAAGGTATTAATGTTCCCAAGGTTGGACACTCCTATTTTAAGAGCTTTGGGGTGCACACCATCTGATTTTTGGACGTTTTGTCTGAAGACACCCCAACTTTTAGTCCAGAAAAGACCCCATGAAAAAAAGAGTCCCCCCCAAAACAGGACCCTTCCTTTCTCCTTGTGTTTGGCAAGAAACACTAGCAAACCACAGCCCAGGATTACAGTTCCCAAATATTGCTCTTTTTCCGAAGGGATGTCGCAACGTCCATGGGGCATCCAATGGATCAGGGGTCTCCAACCTTGGCCACTTTAAGACTTGTGGACTTCAACTCCCAGAATTCCTCAGCCAGCTTTGCTGGGAGTTGAAGTCCACCCATCTCAAAGTTGAATTCTGGGAGTTGAAGTCCACAAGTCTTAAAGTGGCCAAGACCCTGATCCATGGATCATGAGATTGCCCAATGGTGTCACCGAGCAGCTCTTTTTGCGGAACGGGATATCCTGAGCTGGCCATTGTTGGAGGGAGCTTGAAAGCTAACCAGGATAGCCCAAACCGTCCCTCCCTTCCCTCTTAGCAGCAGGAAGGGGTCACTTCTTTTGCCGCCACCCCGCCCCTACCTCCAGAACATCCATCTGCTACTCAGCCGTGCCTGGAGCGTTGCTTTGTCGGTCCAAGCCGTAGCAAAGCTGCATTAGATAAATTGCAACTGGGAGAGACATAACGCTCTTTGCAACGGCGTAGAATAGAGCAGGGGTCTCCAGACTTGGCAAGCGTTAAGACCCTGGCTGAGGAAGTCTGGGAGTTGAAGTCCACAAGTCTTACAACTTGCCAAGCTTGGAGACCCTGGACTAGAGAATAATAGAATTGGAAGAGATCTTGGAGGCCATCTAGTCCAGCCCCTGATCAAGCAGGAGACCCTATACCAGATCAGACAAAATGGATGTCCAATCTCTTTTGAAAGCCTCCAGTGATGGAGGCCCCCCGCAACATCTAGAGCAGGGGTGGGCAACCACGGCCTGCGGACACATCCAGCCCGTTGGTCATTTTAATACGCCCGCCTCTGAAAAAAAATATTCCTCTCTGAAAAAAAATTGGGGCCGGCCAAAGAGACCCGCGCCGGCAAAAATGCACACAACACGGAGCTGGGCAGCCGCCCTGGTAGCGGGCCAAGGCCACCGCCCGGGAATGCCCACTGCTTTCCTCGCCAGGGCTGGGCGGTGGCGTGTTGCCCTGTGCTGCGTGGCCCCGCCTGGCAGCGTGAGCTCAGCTGGTCTCCTCCTCCTCGGCCATACAGAACAAACAGGCAGGGAAGGAGGAGACCAGCCGGCTGGTTGGGGGAAGCTTTCTGCGCCGAAGAGGCAGCTACTAATCTCCGGCTTTGCTCCGCTTCTCCAATGGTCTGGCACCACCCTGTTCTTCTTGTGCTGAAAGAGGCGGCTAATGATCTCCGGCTCCGCTCTGCTTCTCCAACATCCGGCGCCACCCTGTTCTGTGTCAGGCCCAGCAAGTCCGAGCAGCCGGCGCACAGAACAGGGCAGCGCGGATGTTGGAGAAGCAGAGTGAGCCGGAGATCATTAGCCGCCTTTCG
This sequence comes from Notechis scutatus, assembly GCF_049901735.1. Lineage (NCBI taxonomy): Eukaryota > Metazoa > Chordata > Lepidosauria > Squamata > Elapidae > Notechis > Notechis scutatus. The sequence goes on along the minus strand of NC_142016.1, from coordinate 26,528,060 downwards.
CAGCACAAGAAGCCTCCCCAACTGGCCAGGTGCTCTCCTCCTTCTCTGCCTCCTTCTCTGCCTCTCCCTCTTGCTCCTCACAGTTGCCCTGAGCTGGTGCGGTTCTTTACTTGGGCAGCCAGACGCCCGCAGCAGCGCCCGCAGCAGCAACAGGCAGTTCTGCCCGGCTCTGCTCAGGTGTCCAGTTGTCAGGAGTTGCTACCACTGGCGCAGCTCCGCTGCCAGTCCCACGTGCCTTGGGAAGGGAAAGGCAAAACCAGGAGCCGCTGAGCCTGAGCCTCCGCTGCCGCTGCTGCCGTTGCAAAGCACCGCCGTGGCTCTTCCTTTTGCCTTCCCTTCCGAGGCAACGGGGACTGGAGCCGCGTGAGCCGTGCCGGTAGCAACTCCTGACTCAGGGGGCCTCCGAGGGAGGGAAGGAGGAGAAGAAGGGGGAGGGGGCGATTCCCAAAAATCTTGTGCTGACCCGGCCCGTCTGTCAAATTTTAAAAGTGAATGCGCCCCCGAGCCAAAAAGTTTGCCCACCCTGATCTAGAGGCAAGTTGTTCCACTGGTTAATTGACTTTCACTATCGGAAATTTCTCCTTAGTTCTAAGCTGAATCTCACCTCGATACTTTCCCACCTGCTGCTTCTTGGCTCTGCAGGAGCTCTGCTCCCCCTCCCTGAAACATCCAGAGGAGATGCTGGGAAGCTGAGAGGAGGGGGAAGGGCAAAGGGCCCCCCCAAAGTCTTCATCTCTGGGAAAGGGAAACCGGAAGGGTCAACCTGTGGACAGAAAGACCTGCTCAGCGCTGTTTCGGCTAGTCCCTCTCCAGGGGAATAGATCTCAAGGCTGCAAGAATGCCCCCTCCTCCACCCCCACCCCCAGGGGCTTCATTGAGGGACAAAGCCCCCCCAGCCTTGGCATAGGGAGGGGCTAGTTAAGGTTCTGGGAGGGTCATTAGGGAAAGGGGGAATTAGGGAGGGCCAGGCCAGTTCTTTGTGGCCTCCTTGGTTCCTGGGAATGGGGGTGGATTGCATGTGGGGCTGTGCCCCCCTTTATCCCCCAGGACCTCCACTTTTGCTCCCAAGGAACGGGGGGGACAAGGGGGCACGTGGTCCAGCCCAACCCAGCCCCCAAGGTCCTTTGCTTTGGGAGGTGGCAAGCTGGCACGGTTGGAGGTTGGCACAACTGCTATCTCCCCAGCAGTGATGCCAACTCTCTCCGTCTCTCTCTCTCTCTCTCCCCCCACGTCTCTCTCTCTCCCCCCGCTGCCCCGCTGGCCTCCTTCCTTCCTCCCCTGCAGCCGTCTGTCTGGCCGAGTGCAGCCGCAGCCACGGCTACTGTGAGAAGCCCGGCGAATGCAAGTGCCGGATCGGCTGGCAGGGCCCCTCCTGCGACTCTTGTGTGCGCTACCCTGGCTGCCTGCACGGCACCTGCCTGCAGCCCTGGCAGTGCAACTGCCAGGAGGGTTGGGGGGGCCTCTTCTGCAACCAGGACCTCAACTACTGCACCAACCACCACCCGTGCCAGAACGGGGCCACCTGCACCAACACGGGCCAAGGGAGTTACACCTGCACCTGTCCGGCAGGCTTTCTGGGCACCAACTGCGAGGTGGAAGTCAACGAATGCGACAGCAGCCCCTGCAGGAATGGAGGCAGCTGCAGCGTCAGTATTGCCCTGACCCCCCCAAACACACACCGAGCTCCTGTCCTCTGACCCTCCTTCCCACCCACCCCCAGCGGCCCCCCAGACAAGTCATCAGCCTTCCAAGCAGCGGGGTGGAGGTCTGGGTTGGGGTTAGGCTGTGGTGGGCAACTGGCCCCTGGCTCGCCTTGCCCATGAGGGGGGCCTCTGGAGCAGGGGTCTCCCACCTTGGCCACTTTAAGCCTGGAGGACTTCAACTCCCAGAATTCCCCACCAGGCTTAAAGTTTTGCTGGCTGGGGAATTCCGGGAGTTGAAGTCTGCCAGGCTTAAAGTGGCCGAGGTGGGAGACCGCTAACCTGGAGGAGAGGGGGTCTCGGATGCCCACGTGGTGACCGCCTGGACATTGGCCGAGTGATCTTTCTCAGCCTCCGTGGCTTGAAGAGGGGTGGACTTCAACTCCCAGAATTCCCCAGCAGTGGACTTCCACGGTGGGTGATGAGTACATTTAATTAATCAATCGATTTACAGAATTCAGACTTGCTGGCTGGGGGATTCTGGGAGTTGAAGTCCACCCCACTTCAAATCGAGAACCATTTCTTGGTTTAGAGGCAGCCGTGGGGGTGCTGAACCCCCGGCCTCTCAGCATTTTGAAGAGGGGGTGCCAGGGGAAAAAAGAGGGGGGTGTTTAAGATCCCACGCTGGTCTCTGCTCCCCCAAACCTGCCCCCAGGATGGGAGAGGGCAGCCCCATGGGGTCCCGAAGGAAGAAGGCCTGGCGCCTCCCCAAATTCCTCCCTTTCTTGAAAACAGAGCTACAAGTTGGGGGTCAGAAGCACAGAAGCATTTCCTGCCGCATCTCAATCACGCCCCGAGACCCCAAAGGGGCCAGGAGGAGGAGGAGGGGGAGGCACACATTTGGGGGCAGCAAGGCAAAGAGAGGCAGGGAAGGCTGGGAAGCGTCGCCTTCTGGAGAAGCCGCATATATTTCCTTTATTTTGGGGGGTTCTCCTGCCCGATGCAAAGGCCAGGTAGGTCCTTGGCTGCTTCTTTCTCTGCCCTGGCCGTCCCACGGCAGGCGGGCAGCCGAGCTTCACACCCTGGCAGGCGGATGAGGGGAAGGATTTGCCTTCACTGACCCCCCCCCACACACACACACAGACCGGGTGCCCCTCGCTAGGACAACTCTGCCCTGCGTTCTTCCCTTGCCCGAATGGCCCCGACTCTCCTCTGTTGGCTGACCTCTTGGGTGGGATCCTCTGCCTGCTCTTCAGGTGGGGAGGGGAAGGGGGGGAGAATGAAGGGATGGGAGACCACTAAGTGATGCACTGGGGCTGGAAAAAAACAAAAGGTCCCCAGAGAAGTTGCGTAGTGGCCAAAATATACAAACTTGGATTAAAGGAGGGAGGTTCGGGGTGGGGGGGTTCCTGTTCTGGTTACAGCCATGAAGTGGAGGGTTCCCACCTGCATTCAGGCTCCCTTCCTTCCTCCCTTCCCTTTTTGCTCCAGTGACTCAGCCTGGTAGCCTGCAGCTAATCGAGGACGGCTATTTCTTTATTTTCACTTTGAACCCCACCTTCATTTTTTGTAAACAACTCCAGGCGGCAAGCATACCTCCTCCTCCCTCCTCCTGTGTTCCCCTCAACAACAACAACAACAACCCTGTGAGGTGGGCTTGGCCGAGAGACTGGCCCAAAGTCACCAGGCCGAGCATCCCTGCAGTTTCTCCCCCTGCCCTGCCAGGCTGAATTCCAGCCCCTCCTCATCCTCGCGGCCTTCCTCTTAATTGGCACCGCTTTCCTAGGCTGGTAGAAGGTTGGGCGCTTCCCCTGGGGCGCCAAGGCCGGCCCACGAAGCCAAACGATGCCGTAACGTAGAAACTGGGCTTGTCATGCGCGATGCAGTTAGTGGACGATCGCATTAGCTGCTTCCACTGCTGGGCCACGTTGCTGGCTCTCGCCCACCTATTCCAGGTCCTTTTTGCACCTCCTCTTCTTCCCCCCCGGTCTATACCTGTGGGTTTATTTGAGGCCCCCTTGGACTTCCCAGTTCACCCCATTTACGTAGCTTATCAAGGACTTTCCTACCAGAAGCCTTTGCACCTTATGGAAGAGAGCGGCTCGGAGGCCGAAGGCAGGCATAGAGGGGAGGGGGCACAATTGGAAGCCCACCGTGCGAGGGGCTTCTGGGGTGAAGGCAAATCAAAGCTAAGTTAGGATAGGAAGAGGATACATTTTTCAGTGGGCCGCTGACTTGTTCAGGGCTGTGAAATGCAGGGCATCCTGGCTGGGGAATTCTGGGAGTTGAAGCCCACCTAGCTTAAAGTCGTCGAGGTTCAGAAAATAACTGGCATATTGTGACAAACCTGGTTTTAACAAAAAGTCTAGCGACCTGGCATTCCATGGGGCTGAAGATGGCTCAGGAGCACTCCTCTTTCCACTTCACCGCCCCCCCAAAGACAATGAGATTTTTTTAATTTGCAGGGGTCTTGAAGGGCCGTGCCTGGCCGAGGGTTGTGGTCCGTGGGCCTGCGGGCGCATGCAACACCTGGAGAGAGAGAGAATATACAAAGCCAGCCGGCCGTTTGTAGGAAAACACAACACTTGAGCAGAGGAGAAAAGTGAGGGCAGCTGCGTTTGGTGTAAAGTGGAGAATCCCGAGTTTCTTGAGGGGGCTTTGCACCCCCATAAATCTTCAGGTCCATTCCGAATATCTCCTCCTGGCCTAATGAGAGAGAGAGAGAGAGAGACACACACATACAGATAGATGAGAGATAGATGAGAGAGAAAGAGATACAGATAGAGAGATACAGGTAGATAGATGATAGATAGATGATAGAGATAGAGATAGATAGGAGACAGATGAGAGATGAAAGAGGGATGATAGTTGATATAGATGGATGATAGATGGATAGATAGATGTGATAGATGTGAGAGATAGAAATAGATAGATAGAGATAGGAGAGATGATAGATGAGAGAGAGATGATAGTTGATATAGATGGATGATGGATAGATAGATAGATGATAGATAGATGATAGATGTGAGAGATAGAAATATAGAGATAGATAAAGATAGATAGAGATAGATTGATAGATGATAGATGTTAGAGATAGAGATAGATAAGTGAGAGATGAGAGAGATGATAGTTGATATAGATGGATGATGGATAGATAGATGATAGATGTGTGTGAGAGAGAAATAGAGATAGATGATAGATGTGAGAGATAGAAATATAGAGATAGATAAAGATAGAGATAGATTGATAGATGATAGATAGATGTTAGAGATAGAGATAGATAAGAGATAGATGAGAGATGATAGATGAGAGAGAGAGATGATAGTTGATATAGATGGATGATAGATGGATAGATGATAGATGTGAGAGAGATGGAAATAGAGATAAAGATAGAGATAGATTGATTGATAGATGATAGAAGAGAGAGAGAGAGAGGCATATAAAGATGCCCTGACACTAAACCAAGCGATTGAAGGGAGCCTGGGCCCTTCTGGGGAAGTGGTCAAGAGCAGAGAGAGAGAGAGACCAGCCTTTCGGGGGGGGTGGCTGGTGCCCTGGGAACAGGAGGCTCAGCTACCCTTCCAGCCAGCATTGGGGGCACCTGGCTGTGAATGGGGGTGGGTGTCTGTCTCCCTGAAGGGGCTGCCTGGGGGCCCCAGTGGGCCTCCTCGGTTGGCCTTTGACTCCCCTCTCTTCAAAAAGGAATCCAGTCATTTTCAGCAAGGAAGGAAAAGGGGAGAAAAGAAAATTCAGGAAGTCGTAGCATCCAAAACGGAGCCAGCTTGCTGCCTACAGGTAATCCTTGACTTACGGCCACAGTAGAGCCCCCAATTTTGCAGCTAAGCGAGACGGTTGTTAAGCGAGACGGTTTGCCCCCATTTTGCAACCTTTCTGGCCACGCTTGTGAAGCGAATCGCTGCCGTTGTTCAGCGAGTCCCTCGGTTGTTAAGTGTACCGGGGCTTCCCCCCCCCCCCATTGACTTCAAAAGAGGGGATGCCGGCACCTCGGGACGCTGCAACCGTCATAAATACGAAGCCGTTGCCGTCAAGCATCTGAAATCTGATCACATGACCATTGGGGGGGGAGGGGATGCTGCAACGGCCGTAAGTGTGAAAAACGGCCACAAGTCACTTTTTCCCCCAGGGCTGTTTTAACTCGGGACAGTCACTAAATGAAGCGTTATAAGGTGAGGACTACCTGTATGGCAGCGGTGGGGGTGCCACCCAAAAAATTCAGACAGTAAATCTACGTTTTATAGGGACCTGATGAATAGGAAATGCTGGGTGCTGGAGCTCACCCCTCCCCCCCCTCCCCTGATCTGACTTTAGGGGCTCCTGCTGAAGCCTTGGACAGAGAACATAAGGACCACGGGGTTAGAGGGGGCCTCCGAGGTCTTCTAGTCCAACCCAGCTATGCTCTGGCTGGAGAATTCTGGGAGTTGAAGTCCACAAAGCTGCCAAGTTTGGAGACTCCCTGCAAGTTTAACAGGAAAGAACAGAATCAAAAGAGTTGGAAAGGACCTCAGAGGCCATCTAGTCCAGCCCCCTGCCCGAACAGGAGGTTATATACTACCAGCGTCCCAACTTTTAAGTAATTATGGTGGAGGTGGGGGGAGGCCAGCATACCTGGAAACAGGACCCTCCCCAGCAGTGCAGTGGGCCAGATGTGTGGGGGGAGGAAATTCCCCCAATCTATACAAATTAATTAATTATATATATATGTATATGTATATATAATAGACAGTTCTCGATTTATTGAGCCCCCAACCCTTCTGCTGCTAAGCGAGACAGTTGTGAAGTGAAGTGAGTTTGGCCCCCATTTTATGACCTTTCGTGCCACGGTGGTTAGCCTGCTCTTGTCAGGTTAGCCACACGGTCATTAAGTGAATCGGGCTTGTCAGAAGGTCGCCCAAGGGGATCACGTGAGCCCCCACCCCCACCCTCGGGGACACAGCAGCCGTCGTAAATATGAGTCCATCCCAATGTGGATCCCGTGACAGTGGGGATGCTGCCACGGTCATAAGTGTGAACAACGGTCATACATAAGTCTCTTTTTTTCAGGGCCGTTGCGACGTCGGTCGCTAAGCGGACTCTTAAGTCGAGGGCTCTCGGCACACGTCTGCAAAGGTGCTCGGCCTGCCCTGCCTCTGGTGTGTTGCCCAAGTGGGGGGGAGGCAGCTGGGCCCCAGGTGAAGAGCCGGATGTGGTGGGCAAGAGAGGCCCCTTTCTGAGGCTGGCACAGAGGAGGAGGAGGAGGGCATGGTGGGCACTATGAGGGGTGCCAGGGAGAGATTCTGCCTTGAGCATTGGCGAGGTCCCTCGAGTTGGAAGGAATTTTGGAGGTGGTCTAGTCCAGGGGTCTCCAACCTTGGCCACTTGAAGACTTGTGGACTTCAACTCCCAGAATTCCTCAGCCAGCAAAGCTGGCTGAGGAATTCTGGGAGTTGAAAGTCCAAGTGGGCAAGGTTGGCTGAGGAATCTGGGAGTTGAAGTCCACAAGTCTTCAAGTGGCCAGGGTTGGCTGAGGAATTCTGGGAGTTGAAGTCCACAAGTCTTCAAGTGGCCAGGGTTGGCTGAGGAATTCTGGGAGTTGAAGTCCACAAGTCTTCAAGTGGCCAGGGTTGGAGACCCCTGTTCTAGTCCAACCCCCTGCTGGAGCAGGAGACCTAACCCAGGGGTGTCTATGGAGATTCTTTGCCATCCGGGTCACGGTGGTCCCAAGAGGCCACTGGACTTCCTGCCTTTTCTCGGAAGGCGTTTCGCTCCTCATCCCAGAAGCTTCTTCGGCTCTGCAAGGAGTCTAAATCCTTCCCTTCCCCCCACCCTCCTCCACACAGAGCTGAAGAAGCTTCTGGGATGAGAAGCGAAACGTCTTCCAAGAAAAGGCAGGAAGTCCAGTGGCCTCTTGGGGGGGAAAAAAGCGCCTTTTGGGACTAGAGCAGAGGCCTCCAACCTTGGCCACTTGAAGACCTGTGGGTTTCAACTCCCAGAATTCCCCAACCCGGCCCACAAGTCTTCAGGTGGCCACGGTTGGAGGCCTCTGCTCTAGTCCAAGGCTGCTGGCTGGGGAATTCTGGGAGTTGAAGTCCACACGTCTTCAAGTGGCCAAGTCAGGACACCCCCCCCCTCCATTTCCCTCTCCCCATTTCAGACAGGTGGCTGTCCAATCTATTCTTGGAAACAGGGAAGCCAGAGTTGTTCTCACTGTCAGTGGCAGCCATGGCCCCTTTGAGGCATTGCTGTGAGGTTACAAACACCCACCCACCCTCTTTGTCCGGGGGGGGGGACATGGGAAAAGGGGTGTCCCTGCTTTCTGGGACATCCATGGCCGTGCCCCACTTCCTGGCTCTCCTCAGCCACTTTCTAAGTTCTGGTTCAGCCTTGGGAAGCTGATCTGGTGGGATTCAGGTCCTTTATCCCAACTTCCTATCAAGTTCCTTCTGCCGGGGGCTGAAAATTCTGCTTGGAAGGAAGACTGGGGGGGGGGGGAGATTTTTTAAAAAGTGGGGCGCAGCTTCTCCCATGGTGGGGGCTTTCATCCCGCTCTCCCCCAGCCCACAATGAGCTCCTCCACCCAAGAGATCAACGGGCAAGAGAAGGGAGGTGATGCATCTCAAACGGAAACACAAGCCGAGAGAACGGCCTTTACCTGCCAGGTTCTATCTGGGGGTTACGTTTAGGGTCCTGGACTGGGAAGAGAGGCACCCCAACTTGCCTGCCTGACTGCTGTGGACTTCACACACACACACACACCCCGACAAGCCTGTGGGACGTTCGCTTTTCTTGGTTTGGGTGGGGTGAGTGAGCGAGATTTGCAAAATGGGCTCATTCGTGCCCCTTTCTGTGGGCGTGTGTGTGTGTGTGATGAGGCTGGTCGTCTCCTCTGGTGTCGCCCTCGGAAGGGAGAACATTTTTCTTCTCCCTCCCCAGGGTCTAAATTTGGGGGAGCGGCGTAGAGGTTACCCACAGAATAGTTGCAGCTCTGAGCCGAGCGGAGTTGCTGCTCTCTGAGCCGAGCGGTTTTCCTGCAGACCTTTCATGACCCAACTGGGTAACTTCATCAGAGCTGGAAGGGAGTGAGATTTGGGGGAGGAAGAGGAGGAGGACTGTGAGGGTCCTCGGTGCTCTCCGAGGTTGGTCTTGCAGACATTTCATGACCCAACTAGGTAACGTCATCAGTTCTAGAAGGGAATAGAATTTACACAGGAGAGGAAGAGGAGGAGGAAGAGAGAGAGGGGAGGGAGGAGGAGGACTGCAGGGTCCTTGGTGCCCTCTGAACTTGGCTGCTTTCTTGCAGACCTTTCATGACCCAACTGGGTAACTTCATCAGAGCTGGAAGGGAGTGAGATTTGGGGGAGGAAGAGGAGGAGGACTGTGGGGGTCCTTGATGCTCTCCGAGGTTGGTCTTGCAGACATTTCATGACCCAACTAGGTAACGTCATCAGTTCTAGAAGGGAATAGAATTTACACAGGAGAGGAAGAGGAGGAGGAAGAGAGAGGGGAGGGAGGGGGAGGACTGCAGGGTCCTTGGTGCCCTCTGAACTTGGCTGCTTTCTTGCAGACGTTGCATGACCCAAGTAGGTAACACTCTCAGTGCTATAGTTATATGTCTGTCCAAGTGATGGAGTACGGTCTCGAGATGGAGCCAGTGGGTTGGATCCAAAGATTGCCTTGGTGCACATTTTGGCTCTCCGTGTGTGATCCTTTTCAGCTTTTGCTGCCTCAGGGACAATCAAGCTAAGAGGACTGGGAGTAAGAACATACAACCCTGGGATTGGAAGGGACCTTAGAGGTCTTATAGTCCAACCCCTTGCTCAAGCTTGGCCACTTTAAGACATGTGGCCTTCAACTCCTAGAATTCTCCAGCACCAGCAGAGTTTACTCTCTTGCAATCCCTTCCTCTGCAATCTCTCCTCTTTGGGGGGGAGGAGAACAAGAAACAGACACGGCTGGCTGGGGAATTCTGGGAGTTGGAAGTCCTGCAGGCTTCAAGTTGCTGAGGTTGGAGACCCCTGCCCTAGCTATTCTCCAGCATCATCTAGGACCGTCATAAAGAGGGACTTCATTTGATTTCTCCAGGAGGCAGGCTCTCCTCTCCTCTCCTCGTGTCCCCTCCCACCCTTCCAGCTCTGGGCAAGAAGCCCCTAACGGGTTGGTGGTCTCCTCCTTGCCTGCAGGACCTGGAGAATGACTACAAGTGCACCTGCCCGCAAGGCTTCTACAGCAAGAACTGTGAAGTCAGCGCCATGACATGTGCTGACGGGCCGTGCTTCAACGGTGGCACCTGCACGGAGAAACACTCGGGGGGCTACACCTGTCGCTGCCCCCTGAACTACCACGGCTCCAACTGTGAGAAGAAGATAGACCGGTGTAGCAACAACCCCTGTTTGAATGGTAAGTGTGAAGGAGAAGGTCCTAGGTTGATCTTCTGTGAAGGAGAAAGGACCTAGGTTGGTCTTCTGTGAAGAAGAAGGTCCTAGGTTGATCTTCTGTGAAGGAGAAGGACCTAGGTTGGTCTTCTGTGAAGGAGAAGGACCTAGTTGGTCTTCTGTGAAGAAGAAGGTCCTAGGTTGGTCTTCTGTGAAGAAGAAGGTCCTAGATTGATCTTCTGTGAAGGAGAAGGACCTAGGTTGATCTTCTGTGAAGAAGAAGGTCCTAGATTGATCTTCTGTGAAGGAGAAGGACCTAGGTTGGTCTTCTGTGAAGGAGAAGGACCTAGGTTGGTCTTCTGTGAAGAAGAAGGTCCTAGGTTGGTCTTCTGTGAAGAAGAAGGACCTAGGTTGGTCTTCTGTGAAGAAGAAGGTCCTAGATTGATCTTCTGTGAAGGAGAAGGACCTAGGTTGATCTTCTGTGAAGAAGAAGGTCCTAGATTGATCTTCTGTGAAGGAGAAGGACCTAGTTGGTCTTCTGTGAAGGAGAAGGACCTAGATTGATCTTCTGTGAAGGAGAAGGACCTAGGTTGGTCTTCTGTGAAGGAGAAGGTCCTAGGTTGGTCTTCTGTGAAGGAGAAGGACCTAGGTTGGTCTTCTCTGAAGAAGAAGGTCCTAGATTGATCTTCTGTGAAGGAGAAGGACCTAGGTTGGTCTTCTCTGAAGAAGAAGGTCCTAGGTTGATCTTCTGTGAAGGGAAGGACCTAGGTTGATCTTCTGTGAAGAAGAAGGTCCTAGGTTGGTCTTCTGTGAAGGAGAAGGACCTAGGTTGGTCTTCTGTGAAGAAGAAGGTCCTAGGTTGGTCTTCTGTGAAGGAGAAGGACCTAGGTTGGTCTTCTGTGAAGAAGAAGGTCCTAGGTTGGTCTTGGGGTGTCATGGTGATGGATCTCCCTAGGAACAAGGAAGAATGGTTCCTGTGTTAGAGAGGGCTTCCAAATGTGCCCAATCTTCTAAGGGGAAGACCTCTGTAGAAAGCCCATTATTTTCTTCTCATTGCCTCAAATTATGGATGTCCACCTCAAGGGCATCTCCAGCAATAGTTCCTTCCAGAAGCCACCGATGTTCTCCACCATGATGTCCCACTGTCCTGTACCAGCAGCAAAAGTACAGGATCCTCCCACCTTCTCTGCTTCTCATACCATGACGATGATGTTATCCGTTCCATCGAGTCCGAGTCCTGACAATTCCATGCATCAAAGTCTTTCCACATCTTCCAATATTTGAGTTGTCTCATTCTCTGGCCAGTGTCAGTTTTGAGGGTGTCCAGCCACCGTGTTCTTTGGCAGCCTGGTTTCCGTTGACTGCTAACTCTTCCCAACATAATTGCTTTCTCCGGTGAATTCCCCCTCTTGACATGGCCAAAGTAAGTGAGACGCAGCTTCGTGACTTTCCCTTCCAGTGAGATGCCTGGTGTGTTATGTGCTTGTTAGTCTCCTTTGCTCTCCTTGGAAGATACAGGCACCTTCTCCAGCAACACACCTCCATTTTCTTCCTGTCTTGCTTTTTTTAAGGCCCAACTTTTGCAACCATAGGTAGCTACGGGGAAGACAATAGAGCGGACTAACCTACATTTGGTTCCATTAAAACTGTTGGACCAGATTCCCTGTCCAACGCATTAACTGCAGCTTCTTCCAAGGCCAGAACCAGCAATGGTCTCCCTGAGCTCAGGACTCCACGTAGATCTCAGAAACACGGAGTTGGAAGGGACCTCGGAGGTCTTCTACTCCAACCCCTATACCATCCATGTCCAACCTTGGAACTTTAAGACTTGTGGACTTCAACTCCCAGAAATCTGAGAGTTGAAGTCCACAAGACTTAAAGTTCCCACGGCTGGACACCTTTACTCTATACCATTCCAGACAAATGGCTGTCCAACTCTCTTAAAAACCTCCACTGATGGAGCAACCACAACTTCAGGAAGCAAGTTGTTCCACTGGTTAATTCTCCTCACTGTCAGGAAGTTTCTCCTAGGTTGCTTCTCTCTGTCAGGGTTCCGGTGATTGCCCTAATTACATCACGAGCCTCGAGCCAAGCTTCAAGAGAATCCAAAAGGTTTAATAGGAGCAACATGTCACCCTTGAGCCGTATGAAGCCAATTCTGCCACATGTAATTTACAGTCCCCTGTGACCCTGTTTTTCCCCTCCCCCCTGGGTGTGTCATAAATCAGATTCTCCAATGAAGGATTTTCCCGGGCAGAAGATCCGGTAGCCTCGGCTACAACCTTTGTAAGTTAAGCGTGGAATGCACTTCTGGTTTTAAACTGCCATATTGCTTCTTCAGATTCCCCCCTCCCCCCCCCTTTGTTTATGGCAACTCGAAAACAGGCCTAGGAGTGTTTTGCGAGTTGACTTTCTCCTTGATGCGTTTCCACCTGTTGCTTGTTGCCCTGCCCCCAGGTGCTTTGGAGAAGAGGTGGACCCCTTCTCCCTTGAGGGAGAGCTCTTGGCAGGGTCTCCTTGCGTCCTGAGTGGGGACGCACTCTGCCTCCCCCCACGCAATGACCAGGGCGGAGATGGCCACGCATCAGCCACAGCGAGGAATGTCTTGGTGGACCTCAGCAACCGTCTCCCTCCTTTCCACCTCAGGTGCTCGCTGCCTGGACCTTGGCCGGAGTGTGCTCTGCAAGTGCCTCCCGGGGTTTGCCAGCTCCCGCTGCGAAGTGAACATCGACGACTGCGCCTGCAACCCTTGCGCTAACGGAGGCACCTGCATCGACGGGCCCAACTCCTACTCCTGCTCCTGCACCCTGGGCTACGGCGGGAAGGACTGCAGCGTGCGCATGGACGCCTGCAGCTCCAACCCTTGCCAGAACAGCGGCACCTGCTACACCCACTTCTCCGGCCATGTCTGCGAGTGTCCGGCCGGCTTCATGGGCTCCAGCTGCGAGTTCCGCGTCCAGCTGCCCACGCCCGTCAGCAGCCCGTGGATGGCCGAGGGACCCGTCCCCACCGCCCTGGCCGTCTCCTTCGCTCTGGGGCTGCTGACCTTGCTGCTGGCAGCCTGCGCCATCCTGGCGGTGCTTCAGCACCTGAGGAACGGGTCTCACCCTCGGAAAAGCCGCGTCTGCAACGACCTGGCAGCCGTCAACAACTTCAGAGACCGGGAGAACCGCCTCCTCTCACGCAGCTGCTTCAAAGTCTCCAACAAGGAGGCCCCGTTTCACGGGGATCGGTTCAGCTGCAAGAGGAAACTGCTGGACCAGAGTTACGAGTCCATCTGCAAGAAGCCGGACAAGTAAGTGGCACCTGATAGCAATTAGCAATAGCCCTTAGACTTATATACCGCTTCACAGGGCTTTGCAGCCCTCTCTAAGCGGTTTACAGAGTCGGCCATTGGTCCCCAACAATCTGGATCCTCATTTTACCCATTCTAACAGGAAGGAAGGAAGGAAGGAAGGAAGGAAGGGGGAGGGAGGGAGGGAGGGAGGGAGGAAGGAAGGAAGGAAGGTTGGTTTACAGAGTCAGCCTCCTGCCCCCAACAGCCTGGGTCCTCATTTTTACCCACCTCGGAAGGCTGAGTCAACCTTGAGCCTGGTGGGATTCGATCTGGCAAATTGCAGTCAGCCGGCAGTCAGCAGAAGGAGCCTGCAGTACTGCACTCTAACCACTGCGCCATTGAGGCTCTGATGGTTTGGCCACGATGAGCCAGGAACTTGGGGGATCAGGATGGGGCTCAGCCCAGGTTGGCCAACTCCTGGGGGAGGGAATGGAGAATGTGATCAGAAAATGACCCAGGTGCTGTGTTCAAATCACGCGAAACTAATCTGAAGAAAAGAAAAACCCATCCGATGGCCCCTTTATGCTCAGAGCCTGCTCGTGTTTGCATGCTGAGCCTGACTAGGCCTCCCTTACAAGCCATGATGGCTTATAACTCGATGGCATTCAAGGGATGCGGTGAGGAGGGGGAATCGGTGAACTGGCTCCTTCGTTGCCTGCCAAGCAATTGCAGGGATTCGCAGGGCCTTCTCCCGCCTGGTGCCCTCCAGATCTACCGGTTCGTCTTCCCAGCATAATACTTGCTGGTAACTTGGGTGAGCATCCTCCTCCTCCTCTCCCCCCCACCCCCCGCAAACCCCTCTCCCTTCTAGCCCTGAAGATGTTCCCTAGTTGGGTCGTGAAACGTCTGCAAGGAAACGTCCAATCTCAGAGAGCATCAAGAACCCCACAGTTCTCTTCCTCCTCCTCCTCCCCCTCCTCCCCCTCCTCCTCCCCCCCTCCTCCCCCTCCTCCCCCCCCCACATTTCAGAATCTTAACACCAACCCCAGCAGTCAACCTCTTGGAATGGCAGAATCTGGAGCTGGAGAGGCACCACCCTAGCATCCCTACGTAGCCGCAAGCGAACTAACTCCAACCTCTCTTGGTTGCCATTGACCCTTATCTAACTAACTAGCCCACCAGTGGAGGAGATTCCTTTATGGCAGGGGTCTCCCTGGGAGTTGAAGTCCTCCAGGCTTAAAGTGGCCAAGGTGAGAGACCGCTGCCTTACTGGACATCTCAATCCAACCGCCTGGCTGGACACCACCAAGGGCTTGGCCTTGGGGGCCTCTAGGGAGCACCTGGCTCCGGGTTCAAAGCTTGGGAAAAACAACCACCCCATCCTGGATCAGGTCTTATTCGCAGGAAAGGAAGCTTCCTGATTTCTTGACCGTCACGCAGAGAAATGGCACATAAAAATAATGGAGCGGCATTTCCATCCCATGGCTTCCTTCTCGACATCTCTTGCAGATTTGCCCCCAGTGCAGATTTTGCCTTTGTGAACCCAATTTGGGGTGGGTGGGGGTGGAAGAGCACCCTATCCTCACCACCCGTGTGCCCCGTTTCTCTCTCCTGTAGTAAACCGTCGGAGCCCAGCTGGCCCGTTGCTCCGGAGTGTCCGAAGGACGACACTTACCACCCGATCTACATCATCCCCGGCCAGGTGGAGCCCTGCGTCTACGCCACGGAGGTAAGGCACCCCTGGGGCTCTGAGGGTCCGTCCTTTCAAAGGAGGCAGGAAAGGAACAGGCCTTGCAGGGGCTCAAGAGGATTTTTTTAAAGAAGAAGAAGAAGAGACTGGACTGTCACTGGTCCAAAATGGGACAAGGCAAAGGTGGTGTTCAGTCAGTTCGGACCGGTTCTGGTGTACCAGTTGTGGACATTTTGAGTAGTTTGGAGCAGTGGTCGCCAACCAGTGGGCCAGGGAGCACTGGTGGTCGGTGAGAACATTTTGATGGGCCGCAGAGAAATGTCCCCCCCCCCAAAAGCAATTAATCCAGGCTGCGTGGGAACCCAAGGCTGCGCCACCCACATGGCCCGCGGGAACACAAGGCTTGCGTTGCTTGCATTGTGAGCACCACGAGGTAGTGAGGAGAGGGGGAAAGGGGGAGGGGGAACTCACCCCACTCACCGCCCTGGTCTGGCCACCGGGCTGTTTCTTTCCGCTTCTTTCTTCTTCTGCTTCTGGCTGCACAAGGAAAGCAGCAAAAGTCTTTCTTTCTCTCCCCAAACTCCGCCAGAAATGAGTCTTTGGGACCCTGCAAGGCCTCCTGCTCCAAGAGGCTGCAAAGACTCATTTCTGGCGGATTTGGGGAGAGAAAGAAAGACTTCTGCGGCTTCTGCTGCTTTCCTTGCATGAAGCCAAAAGTCTCTCTCTCTCTCCCCTGAGAACGGAGCTGGAAACGGCATCCTACGATCCCAAATAAAAAACAATAGGAAAGTAGGAAAATGGGAAAACGGGGTGGGGGATTTTCCTGCAGACTTTTTGGGGGGGATTTTCCCAGGGTCTCTGGTCTGCGGGATTTTCAATGTTGGTCCCTGAGGTCCCTGAGGTTGGCGACCCCTGGTTTGGAGAACTGGCAAAGCGGCGAATACCTCCTCTAAGATTGGCTCCCCCATTCCCTCTCCTCCATTCGGTTGCGTTTTAGCTCAGCTGACTTGCGAGGCAGAGCTCAGCTTACCGGCGTTGACAGAGGTCGGTATTTGATCTCTCTCCATGCACACGCGCATAGGACCAGTAGGGAATGATTTGGAAACCCACCCCTGGTACAAGGCCTCCTGCTCAAATCCGGGGGTGGGCTAGAAGACCTCCAAGGTCCCTCCCAACTCTGTAATTCTGTATCCCCCTTGACAGCGAGAACAATTAACCAGAGGCACTGAAGTTACCTCCAGGACTTGTGAGTGCTGCATCACTGGAGGTTTTTGAAGAAGAGATTGGACAGGGTCTCCTGCTAGAGCAGGGGTCAGACTAGAAGATCTCCGAGATCCCTTCCGGTTCTGTTATTCTATTAATCCTAGAGCATTAAATGGGTGGCATAGCTTCCCTCCAGAAGTGGCGGGTGCTTCATCTCCAGACGTTTTCAAGAAGAGGCTGGATAGCTACTTGTCTGGAGCGATCTAGGGTCTCCTCCCTGAGCAGGGGGTTGGACTAGGTGGCCTCCAGGGTCCCTTCCGGCTCTGTTCTGAGTCTAATCCGGGAGCATCTTAGCCAAAAGCTCCACGTCTGGCCAAGGTCTGATATCCTAATTTCTTTCCTGCTCTCTTCTAGGTCTAAAGGAAGAGTCAAGCCTCCGAACCCGGCCTCCCTCCCTCCGCCCACGGTTTTATTTTAATTTTTTTTTTCAGCTAAAGGAATGTTTACACAGATCGCGCACATTGCAAAGGCCTCCGCCGACGTGCTAAGGATTATTTTGGAAATCTCTATAGTATTATAAGAAAGACTCCTTTTTTAAAGGAAGATATTTAATATTTATTCTTGCTGCTATTTTTATTATTATTATTATTATTATTATTATTATTATTATTATTATTATTATTATTATTGGCATGGAGAATAAGAGACAGAACTGTTGGATCTGACGGGAACAGAAATGACCAAGAGATTGGGGAGGAAAAGAAATGCAAATAGAAAGCCAGGTTTCAAAGAAATTTGTCTTTTTTGGGGGGGGGTGCAAAAGAAGAGAATCTGATTTGGAGGAAAAAAAAGGAAGATGGGAAAGAAAACTGCACTAGGATGATCCAAATGGGGAGGAAAGGCAGGTCCTTTCCCTACATAAGGGCTGGAACTAAAGTCATTTTGGGTGAAAATTCCATTTTTTCCCCCCTTGGTGTCAGTTTGGTGGGATTTTCCCTGGAAAAAAAAGGAAACCACAGCCAAGGACAGGAAGCTGCAAGTGTCAGCATTAGATTTCGACTCTGCTTTGGATCCAAATCATCCGATATTTAAAGGAGAAAAAAGTTTGGTTTTTGGTAGCCAAGAAATCTGCAGCGCCAGCTCAGGACTACACAGCGTCAGAAATGAAGGCAGTTTACAATGGACTTGCAACAATTCGTTTAGTGACCGTTTGACATTAGAAGGGCACAGTGGGGGGGGAGTGACTTATGGCCATTATTCACTGCAGCATCCACCCCCCCCCCCCCCCGGCCGTGGGATCAAAATGCAGGAGTTTGGCGACCGGTTCTCATTTAATGACGGTTGGAGTGACCTTCTGACAAGCAAAGTGAAGGGGGAAGATTCACTTAATAACCATGTGACTAACTGAACAACGGCAGTGATTCACTTAAGAACCAGGCGAAGCCATCTGGTGATTCACTTAGCAATCGTGGCGAGAAAGGTTGCAAAACAGGGCGAAACCCATGTCTCACTTTGCAGCAGAAATTCAGAGGCTGAATTGTGGTTGTAAGTCGAGGACTGCTGGTATTCACTAGGCGAGATGGGTGGCATACAAGTCTAATAAATAAATAGTAAGTAAATAAATATTCTTCCCGATGGGCAGCACGCACTATGGCAGGGGCCTTCAAACTTGACAGCTTTAGGACTTGTGGACTTCAGCTCCCAGAATTCCTCCTCTAGTCATGTTAGCTCAGGAATTCTGGGAGTGGAAGTCCACCAGCCTTGAACTATGGCCTTCTGAAAACTGGCTTTGCCCTGGTTATGCCACCCTTTGCCACATGAGGGCAGCACGAGGAAGCAGCAGAGAATTTAGGGGTCTCAACCTTGGCAACTTTAAGACTTGCGGACTTCAGCTCCCAGAATTCCTCAGCCAGCTTTGCTGGCTGAGGAATTCTGGGAGTTGAAGTCCGCAAGTCTTAAAGTTGAATTCTGGGAGTTGAAGTCCGCAAGTCTTAAAGTTGAATTCTGGGAGTTGAAGTCCACAAGCCTTAAAGTGACCAAGGTTGGGGGACCCCTGATCTAGGGCCTTTGGAAAGACCCCAACCATCATTTCTTGCCCCGCTAGATGACCTCTGCTTTCCCCGCTGAAAGGCAGCCTGCACCCACCCGTTCTAGAGCTGCAGAAGATTTCGGCTCAACCAAATTTATATCTTGCCATCTGGCTTGAGAAGGTCTCTCTCATCCATTAATATATATATATGTAATTTTTTCGAGAGAAGACCGATCCACACTAGAGTAGCGATAGACAATTTACAAGGGGGTGTATTATGTATCCCCCCCACCCCGTTGTTGCAATAGCAATGGGTAAAACATATTTTGGGAAGAGTTTGTGATTGGTTCTGGTAATGGTCAAAAGTTCCTGAACTCTGGATATGCTCAGAGGCACCCTGGTCCTTAACTCTTAGCATGCCTGCGTCCCTAAGTTTGCGTGATCTCAGGGTCCGAATCAAAAACTTTCATTGTGGAAGAAATCAAAGAAGAACAAACTCCGATTCTGCCCATCTGGGACCTCCTCACCCCTGCCTTAAAGAGTTCCCTGGGTGTGGAGGATGGGAATTTGAACCCCAAAAGGATTGTGAAGGATTCCTACCAAGGGCTTCCATTTTTTTATCCCTTGCATTAAAAGGGCTTTTCTATAAAATTTCAACAACCGCAACCAATGGAGTCACTGGAGGTTTACATAAAAAAAAAAAAAATGGGTGCACTTTGTAAAGTTGCTTGTCCTTTGTTCTAATTTTGTTTCAACATGTTGGGGTTGGGTTGTTTTTTATTTTTAAAGGGTCCTTACCTTTTTCTTGCTCGCCCGCTGTACAAAAATTGAGGTATTTGTGTTTCAAAAAGGGCAAGTATTTTTGGGACTGAAAACCTAAGTAGGAAGAGACAAAATCGTATACTTTTAAAAGCATCGCTTATGTAGCCATCGAGTCGTCTTAATTTAATTTTAATCCCGGTGGCAGCCGCCTTCTTGGTTTATTTCAAAAGATTTCGATGTGTAGACTCAGATGGCAAAATCAGGAATTTTTAAAAAATCCCATGGAGGGCAATAATAGTTCTTTTTAAATTATCTCCCCCTCCCCTGTTTCTTCTTTTAATTTAAAAACAAACAAGAAATATTGTACAGAATACAAAAAGAAAAAAAAAGAAAGAAAAACCTGCTGGAGATAATTATATTCATATTTATGTTGTGCATTGTGTATATTTATGTGTCTTGTTGGTGTATCTTTTCCCAGCTTCTGTATCTATTCTGTGTGGTGTGGTTTTTTTTTTTAAATGGAAGGTGTTTCCTCGCTAAAGAAAGTTATATAAAATATCTATTTTGCGCAAGGTGTACTCCGTCTGATCTTCTTTCCTGTTCCCCTGGGTTGAGTGGCCGGGTGGGTGGCTCTGGGCAAGAGGTTTCCACAGATTGTGTGTAAAAGGTGTGCAAAGCTCCCCTCCTCAGCAGGCAATGCCTTCACTTACCCCATTGCTGGGCAGGACTTAGCCAAGCAAACCTCTGTGGTTCCTACTTTACTTAGGATGCACCAAACGTGGGACTCCAACTTTCTCCTCTAAGCAACCCAGTTGGAACCCCAAGAACAAAGCTTGGATTTCAGTGGTGGCTTGTTGGCAAATGAAGCCCCCAAGGGATCCAGTTCAAATTCTGTGGCTGCTCTCTGAGCTGGGTTGTTTGCAGGCAGACGTTTCATGACCCAACTAGGTCATTGCATCAGTGTTTCAATGGTATGGAGATCCTCCTCCCCCTCCCCCTCCTCCCTGCAAACCCGATTCCCTTCTAGCACTGATGATGTTCCCTAGTTGGGTCATGAAACGTCTGCAAGGAAACAACTCAGCTCAGAGAGCACCCAGGACTCCATAGTCCTCCTCCTTCTCCTTTTCTTTTCCTCCTCCTCCTCCTCTCTTCTTCCTCTTCCTCTTTTCTTCCTCTTCTTCTTTTCTTCCTCTTGCTCTTCCTCCTCCTTCTTCCTCCTCCTTCCTCCTCCTCCTCCTCCCCTCCTCCTCTTCTTCTTCTTCTTCTTCTTCTTCTTCTTCTTCTTCTTCTTCTTCTTCTTCTTCTTCTTCTTCTTCTTCTTCTTCTTCTTCTTCTTCTTCTTCTTCTTCTTCTTCTTCTTCTCCTCCTCCTCCTCCTCCTCCTCCTCCTTTCTCCTCCTCCTCCTCCTTTCTTCCCCTTCCTTTAATCCAACTTTTCTCTAAGCTTCACCCACTGTCAGCGCCCTAGAGGAGGGGTTCCCGAAGCCCCCAGCCCACTTGCCTCATCCGGTTGGGAAGCAGCCAAAGACTGCCCCCTCCCTCCCCTCCCCGCGGACCCCGGCTCTCTCCGGCTCTTCTCCGACCCCTCCTTCCACTTAAGGGCGGGGAGACGCCCTTTCCAGGCAGGCCCCCAGGGGCTAAAACCTCCCCGAAGACTCTCCCTCCCCCCGCCCGGCTCCGTTTCCTTCCACGCGGAGCAACCTAGAGACGCGACCCCCTTTGTTCCCCCCCGACCGGCCCCGGGGCTGCGATCGCCCGAGGTGCGGAGCCGGCCAAGGGGGCGGAGGGCGGCCGCCAAGCGGGGCCGGGAGCCAAGCGGGGCGGGGCGGTCCGGCCGCCCACAAGTGGCCGCCCCCGACCCGACCCGACCCCGGCGGCGGCGCCTCCGCTTCCCGGGCCAGCGCTGAGCCTCGGCCGGGGCTGCCCTTCCCGCCGAGTCCCCGGGGGTGGCCATGGGCGCGCAGGGCTCGCAGGAGGAGGAGCGGCCGCCGGTCCCGGAGCACGAGGCGATCCTGGCTGAGACCGGCTGTAAGGCGCTGCCCAGCGGCCGGAGGGAGGAGGGAGCCCCGCGGGCCGCGCCCGGGCTCCGCCTGGGGGTCTTTCTCCCACTCCCTCCCCCGCCAGCTGCGGCCGAAAGTGGGGCTCGGGCGGCGGGGAGGGGCTCCGCGAGAGCCCGGGGTCCCAGCGCCCCCCACCCTCGGCTGCGCCCGCTGGGCGGTGTAGTCCCCCGGGAAGGCTGGGCCAAGCCGGGTCGGGGCTCCGGGGAGCGTCGGGGGACCCCGGGCAGGGGAGAGGGAGGGCCCGCCAGCCCCTCCGGCGCCAGGACGCCCCCTCCCCCAAGCCCGAGTCTTCGCCTTGCGGGGGTCCCGCCGGACTTGACCAAGGGGGCGTTGGGGAGGGGTCGCGATTTCCCTTCTCGACCCCCACCCACCCACCCAGCCAGCCAGCTTGGAAGCTTCCCAGCCGGGCGGGGAAGGGCTGCCTGGGCGGGGGTCCGGCCCGACGGACATCTGGCGGGGGGGAGGGAGAGGGGGAACCAGGCTGCAGGTCGGGTGGGCGAACACGGGGAGGGGGCGGCCCGTTGCCTTCCACTCGTTTGGAGCCCTCGCGGGCTGCTCTGCCTGACCCGGAGGAGCGGCTCCTTCCCCCGGGGCGCAACTGGTCCGAAAGACCCTCCCAACCCCCAACCCCACCCCACGGGGTTACCAGGCCGCTTGGAAGGGCTCTCCTGCCCACCCACCCATCCAGGCCTAACCACCCCCCACCTTTCCTCGGCCCGCTTCTACCCCCCCAGCCAAAGGTCCACCTGAATCGGTACTCCCTCTCCTTATCTGCCCCCTCCCCCACACTCCCTCTCCCCCCGAAATGCAGAGGACAAATACCCCTCCCGCTCTGAATCCAGCCAGGCTGGCCCCCTTCCTGCCTTGCAGACCAAGCCCCCCCCCGCCCCCATCCCAAATCAAGCCTTGGGGCTGCAAAGTGGCTGCTTTCCTCCGGGAACCTCCTGCGATGAATCCTGAAATCCCCTCTTCTTTCTTGCCCAGTTTCCAAAGCCAGCCTTGCCCGCCTCTACCAGCGCTTCCAGGCCTTGGACAGGGACGACAAGGGCTACCTGAAGTAAGTGGGAAGGGGAGGTGGGAGCTGGGGGGAGAAGGCACAACTTCAAAGCTTAAACTTTTTTTTTAATCCCTGCAAGGTCGGGGTTTCCTAACCATCATATCACTTTGCATCGACTTGAAATGTGCAGCTGGTTATTTCTTAGGATTAGTTTCAAACAAGCCACCTTCCAAACATGGGTTATGATGTGCGACAGGTGACCGCGTTAAAATTGCAGGCAAGGAAGCCAGAAGGATAAACCAATGAATGTGAAAAACCAAATTTCTCTTGGGCAACGGTTTTTTGTTTTTTTTTAACCCTTTTCAAAAATGGAGAAAGCAAGTGGCACCCTTTAAAAAGTTGGTGAAAACCATCTTAGAAAAATAACAGAAAAAGAGCACAAGGGAGAAATCACTTCCCCTGATTTAAAGCCGGAATATTAAAATTGAAAAAATTTAAAAAAAAACTTCAGGAAAATATAATGCAAATCTATGAAAATGAAAACTATGAAAATGAAAACTATGAAAATAACTCCAGGAGAGCATAAGACAAATATAAAGACGGTAGTGCTTGACTTACAACCATTTGCTTAGTGGCTGAACAAAAAGCAAGGAAAAAAGTGACTTATGGCCGTTTTTTCACACTTAACGACCATTTCAGCATCCCCATGGTCACATGATCAAATTTTGGATGCTTGGAAACTGATTCATATTTATGACGGTTCATATTTATGATCCCCTTTTGCGACCTTCTGACAAGCAAAGTCAATGGGGAATCCAGATTCACTTAATGACCGTGTGACTAACTCAGCGACTGCAGGGATTTGCTTAACAACTCTGGTAAAATGGGGCAAAACTCACTTAACAACGGCCTCGCTTAGCAACAGAAATTTTTTTAGTCAATTTTGGTCGAGGATTACTCATCATAATTCTTACCTGATGGTGCTGTTTTTATTTCTTTAACAAGACGCAGCACCAGGCTAATGGTTGCCAAGGTTGTCCCCTTAAAAGGCCACTCCGCAACTTCTCTTTTTTACGGGGGATTTTGTCCCCTTTTCCATCCTGCCTTATTTGTCTTGCTCTATAAATTGAGGGCCCTGGGAAGGTTTTTTTTCCAAAAACAACTCTGCCACCCTGGTTGCAAACAAAGCCTGCGCAACAGGTAGTCATCAGCAGGGAAACAGCAGGTTCCAGAAGAAAGCGGAACCAAAGGAGCCGATATTTAGATAATAAGCATCTCAAAATACCTCTTTGTTTTGGAAACAGGAGACTTTGTCCAGCTTTATTTTATTAGGACAGACTGGCATCTGCATTTGATTATTGGTGTGTCCAGTTCCCACCCTGTTTTCCTCTCATTCACACCACCCTGGAGCACATCCGAGCAAAACAGCCGAACATGTTAGAAAATGCAACTAATTCTGATGTGAATCTACAGCTTAAGCCAGGAGTGTCCAACCGTGGCCATTTTAAGACCTGTGGACTTCAACTCCCAGAATTCCCCGGCCAGCTTTGCTTGCAGAGTTGTGGACTTCCAATTCCCAGAATTCCAAAGCTGGCTGGGGAATTTGGGGAGTTGAAGTCCACAGGTCTTATTGGCCAAGACTGGACAACCCTGGTTTAAAAGCGGTTGCTGTAACATTTTTTTCTCTTTTGCTCTTGATAGCCGATACGATTTGGAAGGGATTGGCGAGTTGGCCGTGAACCCTATTGGAGACCGGATCATCAACGCCTTCTTCCAGGACGGGTGAGTCAACTAGGGAACATCATCAGTGCTAGAAGAGAGAGAGAGAGAGAGAGAGAGAGAGAGAGAGAGAGAGAGAGAGAGAGGAGGAGGAGGAGGAGGAGGAGGAGGAGGAGGAGGAGGAGGAGGAGAGGAGGAGGAGGAGGAGGAGGAAGGACTACGGGTCCTAAGTGCTCCCT
The DNA here is from genome assembly GCF_049901735.1 of Notechis scutatus. Classification (NCBI taxonomy): domain Eukaryota; kingdom Metazoa; phylum Chordata; class Lepidosauria; order Squamata; family Elapidae; genus Notechis; species Notechis scutatus. Next base: position 26,504,076 of record NC_142016.1, on the reverse strand, counting down.
GAGCTTGGTGGTTTTCTTGCAGACATTTCATGACCCAGTGAGGGAACATCATCAGTGCTAGAAGAGAGAGGGTGTTGGGGAGAGGAGGAGGAGGAGGATAAGAAAGAGAAGGAGGAAGAAGAGGGGAAAGAGGAGGAAGAGGAGAATAGAAGAAGGAAGAAGCAGAGGAAGAGGAGGAGAATAGAAGAGGGGGAGGAGGAGGAGGAGGACTGTGCGGTCCTTGATGCTCTCTGAGTGTAGTTATTTCCTTGCAGACATTTTACTACCAAACTAGGCAACATCATCAGGGCTAGAAGGGAGTGTTTATATCCAAGTAGCTTGCTTGCAGACAGCAAACTTCACTCCCTTCTTTTCTTATTCTACGTATTCTTCTTATCCGGTAATGTCCCTGGATGAGGAATACTCTCAGAATAACCCACAAAAATGCCGGGTCTTGTTCTCCACCAGGGGTGAGGAGGCCGACTTCCGCTCCTTTGCTCGCGTGCTCGCTCACTTCCGGCCAGTGGAGGCACCTGGCAAACCCGAGGACATCAACAGCCACCTTAGCAAGCTGAAGTGTGAGTATTAAATATGTTCGCTGCCTTGAATTATTTGTAGAAATTATAAAGGCAGGATGCAAATGAATAAAGGGAAGGAAGGAAGGAAGGAAGGAAGGAAGGAAGGAAGGAAGGAAGGAAGGAAGGAAGGAAAGGAAGGAAGGAAGGAAGGAAGGAAGGAAGGAAGGAAGGAAGGAAGGAAGGAAGGAAGGAAGGAAGGAAGGGAAGGGAAGGAAGGAAGGAAGGAAGGAAGGAAGGAAGGAAGGAAGGAAGGAAGGAAGGAAGGAAGGAAGGAAGGAAGGAAGGAAGGAGGAGGGAGGGAGGAAGGAAGGAAGGAAGGAAGGAAGGAAGGAAGGAAGGAAGGAAGAAGGGAAGGGAGGGGAAGGAAGGAAAGGAAGGAAGGAAGGAAGGAAGGAAGGAAGGAAGGAAGGACTCAGTCTTGTGAGAATTGGCATCATATTTCCAGCTCTTTAATCTTCTGGTTCTCATCCTGCATTCTAATTCTTGCTTTTTCCGATTCTGGTAAAGTTGCTTTTCAGTTATACGACCAAGATAAGGATGGCAAGATCTCCCGGGCTGAAATGCTGCAGGTAATTAATTGCTGGATGATCTATTCTCCAAAGCTCCTGAGGGCAGGACAAGAAGCAAGGAATGGAAACTAACCAAGGAGAGAAGCAACCCAGAACTAAGGAGGAATTTCATGACAATGAGAACAATTCACCAGTGGAACTCCTTGCCTCCAGAAGCTGTAAATGCTCCAACATTGGAGGTTTTTTTTTTTTTAGAAGAGAGCCTGGCCAATCACTTGTCTGAAATGTTATAGGGTCTCCTCCTGCATGAGTGGGGGGTTGGACTAGAAGGCCTCCAAGGTCCCTCCCAACGACATTATTCCAGCTAAGCTGGCTGGGGGAATTCTGGGAGTTGAAGTCCACCCATTTTCAAGTTGCCATGGTTGAGAAACACTGATCTAGATGCTCTGTGCAGAGGCCTCTGGCAAAAAGCATGCGCTGGGCATGTGGTGAGCAGCCATGCTCTATCCTCCCTTTGCAAGGGAAAAACAGGTTGGGGCAGTTCCGAGTTCAAATCCACCCCTTTGGAAAACAGTAAACGGCTTAACTTGTCCCTGAAGCCAAGAGTGGACTCTCTTCTTAACGGAGGATCGGTCCTTCCCTGTAAGATCCAAGTTTGGCCTTCGTCAGGGGATGACCCAGAGGTGGGGATTTGCACGCACACACACACCCCTCTCTCTCTGGCTGCACTCAGCTTCGGCTGTCTCCGTTCACACCCAGGTCCTGAGGATGATGGTGGGCCTCCAGGTGACCAACGACCAGCTGGAGAATATCACGGACCGAACAATCCAGGAGGCCGACCGAGATGGAGACAACGCCATCTCCTTTGAGGAGTTTGCCAAGGTCGGTTGGACCCAAAAATAATAATAATGACAATTTTGGGGGGGACGCGGATACAGAGAGGTTGGGAAGGGGGGGGGCAGCAGTTTCACTCCACAGACAGTCCTCAGCGTACGACCGTTTCTTTAATGACTGAACTTACACCACTGGGGAAAAAAAGGACTTATGACAGGTCCTTGCACCAGTGGTGGTATTCTACCAGTTCAACCCGATTCAGCCGAACCGATATTTCTTTTTTCCCCTAGCTGAAGATCAGCTGTTCTGATGATCAGCTGTTTTGACGATCAGCTTTCCGACAATCAGCTGTTCTGACAATCAGCTCTTGCAAGGATCAGCTGTTTTGATGATCAGCTGTTCCGACAATCAGCTGTTATGACAGTCAGCTGTTGCAAGGATCAGCTATTTTGACGATCAGCTGTTCTGACAATCAGCTGTGTCGGGATCGCACATGCTGTCTTACTGCTTTGTCCAGGAGACTTCCCTGAAGACCAGGTGGCCCAAAAAAACAGAGCGCAGGGGTGGGGTGCTGCCAAAATAAAAAAGCCATTCCCATCCACTCACATGGCCACTCCCACCTGGCCACACCCACAGAACCGATAGTAAAAATATTTGCATCCCACCACTGCCTTGCACTTACGACCGTTCCCACGATCACATGATCAGAATTGGGGTGCTGGCTTTATCATGGTTGCCGCATCCCAGAGGGTCACCTGATCACCGTTTGCCACCTTCCCAACGGGTTTCCCACAAACCATCCGGGGAACCTGGATACACTTAATGACCACAGGATTCACTTAACAACTGTGGCAAAAAACAGATATGGTGAGATCAGTTGCAACTCACTTAATAACTGGGTGGCTTTGACCAACATGGTGCTGTCCAGATGTGCTGGGATTACAACATCTGGAAGGTCCCAGGCATTCCTGCAGAATTTGAAGAAAGAGTCCACTATTGAAAGCAAAAAAGCAAGAAAATCTCATTTTTAGCTGCGAACTGGACGCCCAGAATGGTGGCGGGAAAACTTTGCACCTATTTTTGAAAAGATTTGCACGGAAAGCAGGATTGTCCAACCTGGGCCTCATTTAAGACCGGCGGACTTCAGTTCCCAGCTTTGCTGACTGGGGAATTCTGGGAGTTGAAGTCCAGAAGTCTTAAAAGTGATCAAGGTTGTGATCAACCCTGTTCTAAAGCTAAATCCAGGTAGTCCTTGACTTACAACAGTTCGTTTAGTGACCATTCAAAGTTACAACGGCCCTGGGGAAAATGTGATTTATGGCTGTTCTTCAGAGTTACGACCTTTACAGCATCTCTGTGATCCCATGATCCAAATTCAGACGCTCAGCAACTGGTTCATATTTACGACGGGCGCAGTGTCCCTGTGGGTCAAGTAATCCCCTTTTGCAAAGTCAATGGGGAAGCCAGATTCACTTAATGACCGAGTGACTAACTTAACGACTGCAGGGATTTATTTATAAATATAGCAAGAAAGGTGGTATCACGGGGCAACTTAACGACTGTCACTTAACGACTGTCTCATTTAGTAGCAAAAATGTTGGGCTTAATTGTGGTCGTAAGACGAGGACCTCCTGTACTCACATCCACAGGAGGTTTTCCTAAATCTCTCTGGGGTTTTTTGTTTGTTTGTTTGTTTTGCAGTCGGTGGAAAAGCTGAATATTGAACGGAAGATGAGCCTCCGAATCCTGAAATGAGGGAGGTCCAGAGGGGATTCCCCCAAAAGGGTTTTACGGCAAAGGGCGAAGAAAAAAACAGACTCCGGAATCTGACCTGATCCGATCTCTCTCGAGAACCCAGTGCGCAGAAAGCTTGTTTCAGAGATGCGACCCAGGACTTTGGACAGCTGACGCTTGCAGCTTGGCCTACTGGGCAAGTCTTAGGCTCCCCCAGTTAGGAATTAGGAGATCTGAAAATGAGCCATTTATTTTAATGGGTGAGGTGCTTTATGGTAGTCCTCGACTTACGATCATTCGTTTAGTGTCTGTTTGAAGTTACAACGGCTGTCAGCATTCCCGCAATCGCCCTCATGAAATCATGATTCTCGAGCCAAACTTCAAAAACCTTCCAAGGATTCCTTAGAGGCGACATCCTGGCCCTGCCCTGGATGAAGCCAACTCCGGCCTACGTCATTTACAGTCCCCTGTGACCCCGTTTCCCCGCCTCCCCCCTGGGTGTGTCATAAACCGGATTCTCCAACTGAGTACCTTCATGGGCTGGGTGTCATCAATCACGTTCTCCAATTAAACATATTCCCGGGCAAAAGCTCTGGTAGTTTAGCTACAAGCTTTTAAAGATGAAGAGTCGGAATGTACTTCCGCTTGCAAACTTCTGCGCTGCTCTTCCAGATTTCCTTCCTCCCCCCGCCCCCCTTTTTAAAATGGCAATTACTAAAAGAAGCGCAGGAATGTTTGATGAGTTGACAATGGCACTGAAAAAAGTTTTCCCCATTTACAGCACCCCCAGGGTTACGGGATCCAAATTCGGACGCTTGATAACCGATTCATGTTTACGACCGTTGAAGTGTCCCAGGGTCCATTTTGGTGGATATTTCTTCTGACTAGGGAAGCCGGATCTGTGACTGCCTTAATGACTGCTGGGATTCACTTAACAACTAATTTAACGCCCGCAGTGATTCGCTTAATGACCAGAAAGGCGGTAAAATTCTGCAAAATCCCTTTCACAAAACCATCTTGCCCAGCCAAGGGAATTTTGGTGCTTGATTGTGCTCGTAAGTCGAGGACTGGCCGTGTTTTGCTGTGTTTGTGTGCAGGGCTGGCGCTTGGCTCTGCTTCAGATAACGGGAAAGCTGTGTGGAATTGTTCCTCGTTGATGACATACGCACAAATGTAGAATAGAATAGAGCTGGAAGGGATGTTAGAGATCTTCTAGTCCAGCCCTCCCTGTTCAAGCAGGAGACCCTATCCCAGTTCAGACAAGTTTATGCCCAGTCTCTTCTTAAAAGCCTCCAGTGATGAAGCACCCACAACTTCTGGTGGCAAGTTGTTCCACTGGTGAATTGTTCTCATTGCCCAAAAATTTCTCCTTAGTTCCAGGTTGCTTCTCTCCTTGATTAGTTTCCATCGGTTGTTTCTTTTCCTGCCTTCAGGAGCTTTGGAGGGCAGGTGGATCCTCCTGTTTGGGGGCAGCCCCTCCAACACTGGAATCCTGCTATCATGTCACCCCTAATTCTTCTTTTCTGTCGACTAGCCAAACCCTCAACCTGCAGCCGGTTCTTCACGTGTTTTAGCCTCCAGGCCTTTGACCACCTTAGCTGCTCTTCTCTGCACTTTTTCCAAAGGCTCAACATCTTTTTTGCAGGGAGGTGACCAAAATTGGTTGCCGTATTCCAGGAGTGGCCTTACTAAGGCTTTACAAAGCGGTACTAACGCTTCACGTGATCTTGATTCTGTGCCTCTGTTGATATAACCCAGGACTGCATTGGCTTTTTGGGCTGCTGCCGCACACGGCTGGCTCATAAATAGCAGGCAAATTGCAAATTTTCAGGATGTTTCGCGATGGATCCAGAATATAAAAGGCGCATGGAAATAATTCCACAATTTACAGCTATTTGTTTAGTGACGGATGGAAGTTACCAACAGCGCTGAAAATGTGAGTTACAGCCAGTCCTCGCCCTTATGACCGTTGCAGGATTCCAGGATGATGTGGTCGCTATTTGAGACCTACTCAGGCGGTTTCTGACAAGCAAAGTCAGTGAGGAAAATGGGCCATTAAGTGAGGCCAGCAAAATTGTGTGCTAGACTTAAACAATTATACAGATTAAATGCTTCATTAGCCTGGATACATTTCTGGGTTTTCTTTTCTTTTTTGTATTTTTAACTTTCCTTCCGGGATTCCACTTTTCTGAGTCTCCTGCTCCCAGATATGACTGGTTGGTTCTCGACTTGCGATCGTTCATTTAATGACCATTCATAGTGGGAAAGTGATTTGTGACCGGTCCTCGCACTTACGACTGTTGCAACATCCCCACCAGTCCTTGGGCTTGCAACCGCTTGCAGTCACAGCAGTGGTGGGATTCAAATTCTTTTACTACCCGTTCTGTGGGCGTGGCTCGGTGGGCGTGGCAGGGGAAGGAGACTGTAAAATCTCCAGGCAGAGGCGGGATTTGCTGGTTCTTCAAACTACTCCAAACTTCTGCTACCGGTTCTCCAGAACTGGTCAGAACCGGCTGAATCCCACCTGTGAGTCACAGGATCTCCCTTTGGGTGCTTGGCAAGGATCGCAGGGTCCGAGGATCATGTGATCCCAATTTGTGACCTCAGCCAGTTTCCGACAAGCACAGTCAACAGGGGAAGCCAGATTCATTTAAGGACTGCATGATCCACTTAACAACTGGTGTGATTTTCCTAACAACCACGGCAAAATAAAGTCCTAAAACAGGACATGACTCACTTAAAAACTACCTTGCTTAGCCACATACATTTTGAATACAATTGTAGAGGTAAGTTGAGGACTATTTGTAGAAGAAAGCAAAAACAGGGAGCCCCACCTGTGTGTGTGTGTCTTTCTCTCCTCTTTTTCTCTCCTCTTTCTCTCTCTCTTTCACCCCCCTCTCTGTCTTTCTCTCTCTCCTCTCTCTCTTTTTTCTCTCCTCTCTGTCCTTCTCTTTTTCCCCTCTCTTTTTCTCTCCTCTCTCTCTTTCTCTTTTTCTTTCTCCTCATCTCTGTTTCTCTCTTTCTCTCCTCTCTTTCTCTCTCTCTCCTCTTTTTTTCTCTCCTCTCTTTCTTTCCTCTCTCTCTCTCTCTCCCTCCCTCCCTCTCTCTCTCTCTCTCTCTCTCTCTCTCTGTGAGTGCACAGACAGGGCCAAACAACCGCGGAGGGAGCTCTAACTTACTTTCAGCTGCCCGGAAAGCTCACCCACTGGCTATCAACAGCCCTGGCATACACCACATTCCAGGCGGGTGGCCTGGCGGGGGCTGAGCTGCCAACTACCCAAGTTAGCCTGAGCTGAGAATTTGCAAAGGTGGCGTGGAGGTATTCCCTGAATTTCTCTCAGGAAGGAAAACGTGTCCCAGCTCCCTAACCCTGCCCATCTGCAAAACACAAAAGAAACTGCATTTGTTATTGGCTAGAGATTCTATACGGGTTGAAGATGGTTTATTTATTAGATGTTGTTTCTAACTCAAGGTGGTGAAGGTACATAATGTTTCCTCCTCCTATTTTCCCACAACAACAGCCCTGTGAAGTGGGTTGAACTGAGCAGAGTGACTGGCTCAAAGTCACCCAGCCGCTTTTATGCCTAAGGCGGGACCAGAACTCACGGCCTTCTGGTTTCTACACCAGCATCTTAAACCATGACTACACCAAACCACCTAGGCTTGCTTTCTCTTAACACCCACCCCCGAAAAACAACCCTGCAAGGTGGGCTGGGCTACGTTTCCCAGACAGTTTCTCATAGCTCTGGGGTGGGGGAGGGTGGGATGGACCCCGAATCCCCCCTGGGCCGGCCCCCACCCGTTAGCCCAGAGGTCTCCAAACTTGGCCAACTTTAAGACTTGTGGACTTCAACTCCCAGAATTCCCCAGCTAGCCGTGTCTGTTTCTTTTTCTCTTATCCCCCAAAGAGGAGAGATTGCAGAGGAAGGGATTGCAAGAGAGTAAGCTCTGCTGGTGCTGGGGAATTCTGGGAGTTGAAGTCCACACGTCTTAAAGGGGCCAAGTTTGGGGATACCCGCCTTAGCCCCTACTTCTACCGAGTGCCTCTCTGCCTGAAGCGAAGACCCCCAAGTTTGGCCCTCGCACATCGTGCCAAACCTTCCTTCCCCCCCCACAGCACAGAAGGCATTTTTTGCAACACCCCAAGCCCCTCTTGGGGGGGGGTGGAGGGGTCGCCCCACCCCCTCCTCAGGTAGGGGCAGGACCGTGCACGGGGGAGATGATTCAGAATTCAGAATAGAATAGAGCTGGAAGGGGCCTAGGAGGTCTTCTAGTCCAGCCCCCTACTCAAACAGGAGACCCCCCATCCCATTTCAGACAAGCGGCTGTCCAATCTCTTCTTTAAAAGCCTCCGGTGGCAAGCCGTTCCCCAGGGAATCGTCCCCAGTGCAAAGCACCAGTCCAGAAAAGGAAGGCAAGCTCCTCCCCCCACCAAAGCCCCTCCCGGCTCCTCGGGGCGTCTGTCCGCCTCTGCCTGCCTGCCCACCCCATCACCCCACCGGTTGCCCCTCCCGGGAGACGCCCCCTCCCCACCTGCGCGATGCATAGGGCTGAGCAGCCGATCCCCCACCCCACCCCACCCCCACTGCAGCCCGGCTCTGCATGGTCTCATGACGTCATTCCCGGGGCTGGCCAATGGCCGGGCGCCCAGCTGGAGCCCCCCTCCGCCCCCGCCCCCGCTGCAGGACAGCCGGGCCGGGGACGGAGCGCGCCAGCTGCTGCTGCTGCTGCTGCTGCTTTAGGGGCGGGGGTCGCCGCGAGGGGCTCCCTTTGTCTCCACCGCGGAGCGTTGCATCGGGCACCGGCCGGGGCTCCCCTCCGGCATGGCCGGGCTGAGCATCCTCCTTCTCAGCAGCCCCCAGGAAGGAGGCCCCCGCGACCCCCACCCTGCAGGTAGGGTAGCGCCCCCCCGCCCTCCACCCCAGCCCCGGCTTGCCCGGCGGAGCCCGACCCGAGCATCCTCCGCGGACCTCCGCCTTCGCCTCTGCGGAGCGCATCTCTGGCCCCGCTCCAGGAGAGGAAAGGAGGTAAGGCTGCCCTTGCCAGCTTCCCCCTCGGGCGACCCCAGACCCCAATTGAAAGGGGGGAGTCGAACTGGGCTGGGTCTTTCCAAGGGCGGGGGGGGAGAATCAGCAGGGAGGGCCCCGGTAATCTGTTTTTCTTGAAAAAAAAACCTTTGTGACCCCGAAGCCTTGGCTGTGTGGGTCCCTGTTCGTTTTACAGAGGGGGGGGTCTGTATTGGTGGAGATGTGGGGTGTGGATTGCCCCCCCCCCCGCCTTGCAACAAGGCCCAGAATTTAGGCTGCACCTGTGTTTGGTAACAGCCCTCCCCCATGGATTCACCTCCTCCCAAGGCTTGGGTGGGGAACCCCCAGGATGCAAAATGCGGGGATTAACTCAATCTATGGGGTTGCTCAATTTAATGTGGGTGGGTGGGATTCCTCTTGGGTCCAACCCAAGTAAATGCAAAAAAAAAACCCACCCCAAAACGAGACACAACACATCTGAGCTATAACTCTGGGACCCTCGTAACCAGAATTCAAAAAGGATAGAGAATAACAAGAGTTGGAAGGGACTTTGGAGGTCTTCTAGTCCAACCCCCGGGCTCTATGCAAGGGTGTCCAAGCTGTGGACTTCAATTCCCAGAATTCCCCAGCCAGGAGCCTCTTGAAAAAGCACCTTTGGGATTCAATTCCATTAAATGTAAAAAAATAATAATAATAATTGGGGGAGTATGAGAAGAGCCCACTTTCAGCAACAGCCAATCCTGAGATTATATCAAGTATCTATCAAAAGAGTTTCTGGACATGTGCAAAGTGCCTCTGTCCCCCTGTTACAGGCCTTCTTTGGATGGGTGTAGAAGATGGGCCAAACATCCAAATTTGGCATTTATAAATCGGTGGGACTGGATGAAAATAGGTTGCAGTTCTGGAGGCCAATTAAAAATAAAGAATGGGGCTCCAAGGGAATTTCTTGGTTTTTATTCTTGGCGAGAAGCTCCCAATTTCTGGGAGGGGAAAAAAGGAAGACAGATCTGGGCCTGAATCAGAAATTAGAACAGTCATAAAAAGGAAAGCATTGATAATTGATCAGGAACTTAGTATGTCTAGTTCAGGGGTCTCCAACCTTGGCAACTTTTAAGTCTGGTAACTTCAACTCCCAGAATTCCCCAGCCAGACCTGCGCTAAGCTCTTATTTTTAAATCTGGCATTTTTATCTTCTTTTTTTCTCTGGCTTTAGTTTAAAAAGCAGAACCAAACTTCTAGGGCTGTTCGTGTTAAAAACAATACATTATAACAGTATCACCCCCATAAAAGGGGGAGGAAAAAACACATAACTAACTAAAGAGAAAAAACAACAACAAAAACAAACAGAGCTAGAGCAGAAAAGACAGCAGAATACTGTTATAAACACAGCTAAATCCGTAGTAAAAAACAACATTTTTTTAAAAAGCCTGCATAAATTAATCTATACTTAAAAGGTAATTATATTATATTTGCTTTAGGGGTTTTTTGTTTAAAATGAAGCATTTATAAAGCACCATTTAGGCCAGGAGTCTCCAACCTTGCCCACTTTAAGCCTGGTGGACTTCAACTCCCAGAATCCCCTGCTCCAGCCTACCAAAGAGAAGGACCAGGGGAGACAGGAGATCGGCCTTCCAATCTCTCAGTTATCTCTGTTATTCTGGATTTAATTTCAAAACGGTTTCCCTGCAACATTACTTCCTGGTGGTGCTCTGACATTAGTGCTCGTGCTTCAAATATTTATTTTACCCAGTTATCTCTGTTATTCTGGATTTAATTTCAAAACGGTTTCCCTTCAACATTACTTCCTGGTGGTGCTCTGACATTAGTGCTCGTGCTTCAAATATTTATTTTACTTTTTTAAAAAAAAATTATTGGTTTTTAAAAGCAAACATAAACAAACAAAACATAAAAACATCAAGCTGTCTTCCGTAGGAAGCACATACAGTGTGCCGGTTGGTTTACAAATTGTTTTGTGCTTCCATTTCGTAGTCTTCCATTACAATTACATTACATACAATCTCATATTGTCAATCAAAAACTAAATACCTTAGTATCATTATTAATCAATCATTTGACTATACTTTTATTCATTCATGTTTTACAAGATAACCATAATTTACTTAATTTATTGTATAACAGTTCATATTATCATCCCAAATCTATCCTAAAATCATTTTGTAGTTATAATAAAAAAGTACATCTTTATATATTTATTATTTTCTAGAAATCTACATATTTCATTACTGCCCTTTGTTATCTAACCATTGATAGAAAAGATCCCAAATTTTATAAAATTGTTTATCCTCTTGTTCTCTAATTTTAAATGTCAAATCTACTCATTTCAGCACATTCCAATATTTTTTTATTTATTTTACTTTTAATTTCAAAGTGACCAACACAAAAATCTTGGCCCTGCACACATTTCCTTCTCCCAAAGAGAGTCACAGTAGAAGAAGCCAAGAGACCTTCCTGGGGCGAACTCCAACCAGTGGGAAACGCTGGACTTTGGGAAGGAATTGTGGCTACCATGTCAACCATCAGCCCCGAATAGTAAGTATCCTGATACCGAGAAGGATCCGTTGCCGGGAGAGTTTTACTTACCTGCATCCTTAGCACAGGGGGCTCCCCAACCTTGGCCACTTGAAGACTTGTGGACTTCGACTCCCAGAATTCTGGGAGTTGAAATCTACACGTCTTAAAAGTTGCCAAGTTTGGAGACCTCTGTGCTAAGCTCAGGATGATGGATAAGGAGTCACACATGTGAGATGAGTAAGGAAATTGAATGAAGCAGATAAACCATAAATTAGGGCTTACAGGTATCCTCGACTTACGACCACAGTTGAGCCCAAAATGTATGTTGCTGAGTGAGTTGTTAAGTGAGTTTTTGCCCCATTTGGGGACCTTAGTTGTTAAGTAAATCACTACAATTGTTAAGTGTCAGGATTCTGGCAGTTACCTCGTTGAAATCATGAGTCTTGACGCAAACTTCCAAAACTTGCAAAGGATTTATTGGGAGTTAACATGCTGGTGCTGCCTGGGTGTAGCCGACTCTGAGACACATAATTCATTGTCACCTTTGACCCTGGTTTTTCCCCACCCTCTGGGTGTATCGTAATTCATATTCTCCAATGGGACACATCCATAGCCAAGAATCGTCAATCATGCTCTCCAGTTAGATATTTGCACGGCAGAAACTTCAGTCACCTAGTTACTATCTTTGAAAACATTGATGGAATGCACTTTCAATTTCCAAGCTGCCGCACTGCTCTTTCCCCCCTCCCTTTCTGTTGGCAACTCTAAAACGACCATAAAAATAGTTTATGAGTTGACATTAAGTTTGCAACCCGGTTGTTAAATGAATCTGGCTTCCCCATTTGACTTGGCTTGTCCGAAGGTCGCAAAAGGGGATCACATAACCGCAGGACACTGAAACCGTCGTAAATACAAGCCACGGGCCAAGCGCCTCAATTTTGATCATGTGACCATGGGGATGCCACAACAGTCACTAAACAAATGATTGTAAGTTGGGGGCTTTCTGTATTTCTAGGGTAAACCCTCGTTCGGCCGTTTCCAACTGGATCCTAGATTTTTGACCATCACAGGCACACAAAAAATTAAACCCGTCAAATTAGAAAGCAGCATCTAAGACAGGGTGTTTGCAACACATTTGGTCCTCGACTTACGACCACAATCAATCTGCTAAGCAAGGTGTTTGAATTTCACAACTGTTTTACCCACCGTCATTAAGTGAGTCCCATTGACTTGGCTTGTCGGAAGCCAGCTGGGAAGATCGCAGATGGGGATCTCGTGACCCCAGGACATTGCAAGCGTCGTAAATCCCGAAGGCCCGTATTCCATTGGTAAACGCATGGTCATAAGTCGAGGACTCCCTTCTACCGCACATTGAAATGCTGACCACTTTTTGGGTCTCTTTTTGCTTCCACAACTACAGCGATTATTTATTTAAGTTGCTGCTCATCGGAGATTCCGGAGTGGGGAAGTCCTGCCTCCTCCTACGATTTGCGGTAAGAGGGGGGCGGGTCTTGGGTGGAAACTGATGGGGGAGGGCAGGCAGGCAGGATTCAAACTCAGGGCCTTGTTTTCAGGGCCAGGTGGAGTTTGGGTCTAGAGGAGGAAGAGGCTCCTGTGAATCTGCTCAGCTCCAGGACTGGTTGCAATCCGGAAGTCAGCGGGGCTGGGCGGACAAGAAGATAAGAATAGAATAACAGAGTTGGAAGGGACCTCGGAGGTCATCTAGTCCAGTGGTCGCCAACCAGTGAGCTGGGGACCACTGGTAGTCCGTGAGAAAATTTTGGTGGCCCGCAGAGAAATGTCCCCCCCCCCCAAGCAATTAATCCAGGCTGCACGGGAACACAAGGTTGCGCCACCCACATGGCCCGCAGGAACACAAGGCTTGTGTTGCTTGCATTGTGAACCACACGAGGTAGTGAGGGGAGGGGGAAAGGGCAGAGGGGGAACTTGCCCCACACGCCTTGCCTGGCCCCCAGGCTGCTTCTTTCTGCTTCTGCTTTTGGCTGCACGCAAGGAAAGCGGCAAAGGTCTTTCTTTCTCTCCCCCAAACTCCACCAGAAATGAGTCTTTGGGACCCTGCAAGGCCTCCTGCTCCAAGAGGCTGCGCCGGCAAAGGCTCATTTCTGGCGGGAGTTTGGGGGAGAGAAAGAAAGACTTCTGCGGCTTCTGCTGCTTTCCTTGCATGAAGCCAAAAGTCTCTCTCTCTCTCCCACCGAGAACGGAGCTGGAGACGGTATCCTGTGATCCCAAATAAAGAACGATCGATAGGTAGGAAAACGGGGTGGGGGATTTTCCTGCAGACTTTTTGGGGGATTTTCCCAGGGTTTCTTGTCCGCGGGATTTAAAATGATGAGTTTGGTGGTCCCTGAGGCCCAAAAGGTTGGCGACCCCTGATCTAGTCCAACCCCCTGCCTGGGCAGGAAACCTTACACCACTTCAGACAAATGGTTATCCAACATCTTTTAAGATAAGGAACCTAATTCAGATTCAGGCCACCTGTCCCTCAAACCTCTTCGGGATGGAAAGCGAGGGACATCTGGGCAGGGGTCAGATAAACAATCCCTCCCACTTTGAGGAACATCCCTCACCTCCAACCCAATCCCAAATGTGCCTTTTCAAGAGGCAAACTGGGTGTCAGGATTCCGACAGTTACTCCAATTAAATCCTGAGTCTCAAGCCAAACTTCCAAAACTTCAAAAGGATTTATTGGGAGTAAGCATGTCCGGCACTGCCTGGGTGTAGCCGACTCTGAGACGCATAATTCATTATCACCCTTGACCCTGGTTTTTTTCCCCACACCCCCCCTGGGTGTATCATAATTTATATTCTCCAATGGGACACATCCATAGCCAAGAGTCATCAGTCATGCTCTCCAAGTAGAATTTTGTGCCGCAGAAACTTCAGTCACCTAGTTACTATCTCCAAAAAACTATTTATGGAATGCACTTTCAGTTTCCAAGCTGCCAGACTGCTCTTTCAACCCCCTTTTCCCCCCTCCCTTTCTGTTGGCAACTCTAAAAAGACCAGAGAAATGTTTTATGAGTTGACACTGGGCTTTCTTGAAGACGTTTCGCTTCTCATTCAAGAAGCTTCTTCAGGTTCGGAACTTCATGAACTGAAGAAGCTCACGAGGATAAGCAGCGAAATGTCTTCAAGGAAAAGAAAAACCCAAGAAAGTCCAGTTGCCTTTTGGGGAAAAAAACTAGTTTTGGGACAACCATGACCTGGAGGATTGAGAATCTCCATCCAAAGCAAAGCCTTGTGTCTGTTTCCAAGAGGGGCTATCAAGGGTCCCCCAATTTCAAGAACTTACGGAGCCCACCACCTCTCAACTCTTGGGAGAACTCTTTGAAGAACGTCTACACTCTTAAATCTCCGATGGTCCCTTTCCTTCCCCAGGATGACACCTACACGGACAGTTACATTAGCACCATTGGAGTAGACTTCAAAATCCGGACCATCGAGCTGGAAGGAAGGACCATCAAGTTGCAAATTGTGAGTATCTCCAGAGGGTTAGAAGAGAGGTTGAGAATCCGGTCTTCTTCTGATTCCTCTCCTCTTTTTAGACGTCTGACGTAACTTCTGCATAACTAGGCAGAGGACAGAACCCGAGTTGGTTCTTCTTCTTCTTCCCTCGGAAAACTGTCGCTGCTGAAGTTCTTACTCAGGAGTTACTCCTGGGAGAGAAACCAATAAACCGCAGGGTCTCTCACCTTTCTTTCCTCCTCAGTGGGACACGGCTGGCCAGGAGCGCTTCCGAACCATCACCTCCAGCTACTACCGAGGCGCACACGGCATAATCATTGTCTACGATGTGACAGACCAGGTAAGGCAGGTGGTTCTCCAAGGTGGGCAGAGAAGCAGCATTGTTAGGTTGCCTCCATCCATGGGCTCTCCTGCTCAAGAAGGGGGTTCAGCTAGAACAGGGGCCTCCAAACCTGGCCACTTGAAGACTTGTGGACTCCAACTCCCAGAAGTCTCCAGCTTTCCTGGCTGAGGAACTCTGGGAGTTGAAGTCCACAAGTCTTCAAGTCCGCCCTGGTCTCTTCCAAACCTCTTGTTTTATGTTCTGGGTTCCATCCTTCCAACCACTTACTTTCTCAGCTTCTACAAGTATAACTTAATCCTCGACGTACAACCACAATTGAGCGCAACGTTTCTGTTGCTAAGGGAGACAGTTAAGTGAGTTTTGCTCCATTTTGAAATCCTTCTTGTCCCAGTGAAATCACTGCAGTTGTTAAATTAGTAACACAATTGTCAAATGAATGTGACTTCATTGACATATGTAGCGTGTATATGGATATACCGTATATGTGTGTGTGCATATGTGTGTATATGTGTGTGTACATACGGTACATACACAGATACATACGGTACATACAGACACAGAGACACATATACACACATATGCACACACACACACACAATTTTTACCCAAGGGAAGAAACAGGTATCTGGATTGGTACTAATGAAGTGATAACTCCAAAGGCAGCTATTTTTTTGACATCTCTTCCTCCTAGGATTCGTTCAACAACATGCATCTTTGGCTGGAGGAAATTACTCGCTACGCCAGCGAGAACGTCAACAAGCTGATTGTGGGGAATAAGAGCGATCTTTCCAGCAAGAAAGCGGTGGATTACACAACGGCCAAGGTGCGTTTGGGGGGAGGGGGGGGGGGAAGGGATAGGGGGGCGGGTTACTCTCCCAGGTTTGATCCAGTGTTGACGTGAAATAGATCCAGATGTGGTTGAAGGGAACTGCCAAATTACGACCCTGCTCAACCACAACTCCCAGTAGTAAGTCGGGGGCAAGACGGTGTTACCTGAAGTTACAAGTCCCCCATCTTTACATCAAGTTAAAATACAAATATCCTGACCAAGTGAACAGATTTTATATCTAATGCAATGAGTTACAAAGGTTACAGTACTGTACCAAGAGACGGTGAATTTTAGTCCTGATTTGGGCATGAAAGCCAGATGGGTGATTTTGGGCTAATCACCAGGTGACGGTGACTTCTAGTCCCATCTAAGGCATGAATGCCAGCTGGGTGACTCTGGGCCAAACACCAGGAAATGGTGAGATCTAGTCCTGCCTTAGACATAAAAGCCAGGTGGGTGATTTTGGGCCAGTCTCTTTTCTCCTTCCCTCTCCCTCCATCTCTCTCCCTCCCCCTCCCTCTGTTCCTCTCCCCCTCCCTTTCCCTCCCTCTCTCCCTCCCCCTCCCCCTCCCCGTCTCTCCCTGTCCCCCTTCCTCCCCCTCTCCCCCCTCTCTCTGAGCCCAACCCACCTCACAGGGATGTAGTTATGGCGAAAAGTGGAAGAGGGAGGCGTGTTGGATATGTTCTCCACCTTGAGTTATTTTATAAAAATAATAATTAAAAAAGCCGGGTAGAAATAAATAAAACTGCTGGCTCTGGAGAGGTCTGTCAGACTTTGGCAGCCGAGCAACCGGTCCTTCCATGAGGCCCGTCCATTAAGCGAGGACTGTGAGGGGCTCTCACTCTTCCCTCTCCGGACGCAGGAATACGCCGACTCGCTGGCCGTGCCCTTCCTGGAGACCAGCGCCAAGAATGCCACCAATGTGGAGCAGGCCTTCTTGACCATGGCGGCCGAGATCAAGAACCGGGTCAGCAGCGGCCCAACGCAGAACGACAGCCACAAATCGGCCCTCCACATCCAGAGCGGCCCCTTACGGCAGGACGGCGCAGGGCCCGGGGAAGATGGGGGCAGAGGATGCTGCTAAGGTGCCACCACCCACGGAGCGACGGAGGGCAGGTTTCAGGGGGTGCCCAGGAAGGGGGACATGCCAGCCCTGGGAAGCCCCGCCCAGCTTACCTTTTGCAGACCACCTGACCGTAAACGTCACCTTGGCTTGGTCTACGCCGGCTCCGTTGCACTTTTCTGGACTTTGGACATTCGTCCTTCATCCACCTCTCCAGGCTCTTCCGCCATCGGGATGCCCTGGACCGGAGGGCTGACCCCTGCACTGTCCAGCCATGGTCATCTCACCGTCCAGAAAGCGGCCAAGTTGGAGCACACATTCAGGAGAAACTCACGGACTCTCCTCCCCACAACATAAGTTTCCTGATTGATCAGGGGGGGGGTTGGACTAGTAGTCCTCTAAGGTCCCTGCCCACTCTATTATTCTGTTATACGTACAGCATGCCCTCTGTTACACTTCACATGGGGGGGGGTCGCAGCCCCCTACCCTCGTTTAACACCCCCCCTTTATTTAATGGTTGAAGACCCTTAGCGCCCCCCCCCCCCAAAATATAGCCTCTCCCCCTCCTCTCCATCCCCTTTCTTAAGGGCCAGTTTTCTCCTCACTTGGGGGGGGGGGGGGAGACTAAAATTGTATGGCAAATATTTCTCTATGGTTTTAACGGCCGTGAAGATGGTCCGTCGTAACTTGGGAATGTTTTTAATTTGCTTCCCCCCCCTCCCCCCTTTCCATCATTTGCCTACTTCCCCAGAATTTAAGATTCCCTAAGGAAAAAAAAGCTAAGCTTTTGAATTAAAAGATATTGGTAATTAAAATTATTGGTAACATACACCAATATTTTTTTCAAGCTAGGCCATTTTCTGATGTGTGGACTTCAACTCCCAGAATTCCCCAGCCAGCTTGGCTGGCTGGGGAATTCTGGGAGTTGAAGTCCACACATCAGAAAATGGCCTTGCTTGATTTTTCTAGTGTAAATTTGCCCAAACATGAAAACACCCCCAAATTTGTGGGAAGAATATCGATTCAAGAAAACCTTGATTCTCACAAGCCTTTTCTTGGGAATAAAAGTCATAAAATCAGCAAGCTAAATTTACCAGCCAGGAAAAACCAGATATTTAATCTCTGTTCCTCAGATCTGTAAACCTGAAAATCACACTGCTTGTGAATGCTAGCATAGTCGTTTTTTTTTCAACCTACAAACCCCTTTTCCTGGGTATTTTTATCCGTGCACCACAAGGGCGCAACGAAACTCCTATTTAGGTTTTTATTTCCAGCCCATATGCCCCGTTTTTCCTGCCTCCAAGAGGTCATAGGACTGAATGAGTCAGAGAATTTAACTTCCACAGCAGAGTGACTTCACAGTTTGTTTTAATCTTTTTGATTTTTAAAAAAATGCATCTTTTTTTTTAAAGTTCAGGCACTGGGCTGAATCGTACCTTCACCAAACGACGTGCTAAGTCCTAAACAACAAACCAAGGTTACAGACTAAAAGGAAGCCAACTTTAAAGAGAATGTGCAGTTGCATGATTTGTAACTACTCAGGTTAAAACGGTCGTGCGAATCCATCAGCCAGCAGCTCTGCCCAAGGTTATTGCTTGGAGGATGGAGGGTGGTGCGAACAGGAAGGGAAAAAGCCACACGCGTGTTCTGTTTGTCATGTGGAGGAGAGAGAAGTTTTGTGAGAGCTGCACATTATTCATGCATGCAAAATGCTTCTCTTTCATTCAGTTCCTTAGATTTCGGATCCATAACCCTCTTATCTGCCCGCAAAGCAGAAAATGTTGGACTGATGTATTGTTACTGGGCAAACTTGGTTTTTCATCCCAAAATGTTGTTTTGCTGCATTTAATGAAGACATTAAGTCAGGTTTCAACCTCGGTCCCTTTAAGAGTTTAAGAATTCAACTCTCAGAATTACCCAGCCGGCATGCTAATTTAAGATGTGTGGATCCAGCATGCTGGCTGGGGAATTCTGGGAGTTGGAGTCCACCCCTTAGCGTTGTCACGGTTGAAAAACGGTTGTGGTTTCAAACTCGGTTTTTAAGATTTTCCTCAAGCAACAACAGTGCATCTCTAGCTCTGCCCTCAGAACGGGGGACTCTAGGACCAACTCCCAGAATTCATGGCCAGCTAGGGAATTCTGGGAATTGAAGTCCACACCTTTTAAAGTGAGGCCTTGCCAGATAAAATCTCCAGAAATCTGGGCCCTCCATTGAGGATCTCAGAGAGATTTTGGCAGGTCAGGGAGTCCCACTGGAGTCACGTAGGTTGTCCACTTTATTTTCCGTGCCACGAGAGCCATTTTGCATCCAATAATGCAGCCGGTGCACAGGCCAATTGGGAGCACAACTTGGGGTGGGGGGGGTTGAGCTGGCAGACCCCATTTGCATGACTTCTGATCTAATTGCCCCCTTTTTAGATCCGCTATGATTTTTAGACCCCCCTCCCAAATTTCATGTCCTCCTGCCCATTTTAAAACCCTTGTGGTAACCGATGCTGTCGCCCTTGGCTCCTTACCCACGTTGTATGTGTTCAATAAATCCATTTCTTTCCTCACACCTGGCTCTCTCTAGGTCAATAAGGAAGAAATTGGGGGGGGGGTGTCTCCCCTGGGTCTGTCGAAGTGGGGCTGGCTGGGAGGGTGAGGATGGCTCGCGGGGGGGACGGACGACGACGACACTTCCTGATTTAAGGTCATTCACCCCCAAGGACTCTCCTCTGGGGCTGCTGCAGCAATGCAGATGGCTCCTGGTTTGCATGTCATCCTCCCATCAATGCTGGCTACTCTGAAGTCCTAACCCTAACCCTAATCTCAAAATGGTGGGATGAACTCAATTCATCCACAAGGCACTATCCATCCATTCATCCATCTATTTAATCCATCATCTATCATCATTTTATATCTATCAAGTATTATCTAATAAATCCATCTATCCAATCATTCATTCACCCTAGCATCATTCTATATACCTCCATCCATCCATCTACCTATCCATCCATCCTCTTATTATTCTACCTATCATCCATCATCTATCTATATCTAATTGATCTATCTATCTAGCTATCATCTATCTATCTATCTATCTATCCATCCATCCATCCATCCATCCATCCATCCATCCTATCTTTTATATCTATATCTATCAGCTATCTTTTCTCCCTTCTCCATTTACCTATCCATCTATCACCTCTTTTACATCCATTCATCCACCTATCCATCTATCATCTCTCTTCACTATCTCTTACCCATCTTACCCATCCATCCATCCATCCATTTTTATAACCTCGAAGAGCAGGATAACAATGTGAAAAGTGGGGTCCCCACCTGAAATCCTAATCCAATCTCTCATCCTGGGATTCCTGCCTCTCCAATGTTTTGGGGGGGCAATTCTTGCTTTTGTACTTCCCAAAGCTGAATGCTTCCATCCAGCTGTTTGGCTCTTCCTCTCGAATTTGCATAATTCTGCTCCCCATTTTAGTCTTTGTGTGTTGCCACCCGCACCCCTGGGTTGGCTCTGATTCCAGACCTCCACACTTCTCAGACCACCCCAACATCTGCAAGGGAAGAAGATGTTGAACATATCCACAACTGCTTGTTAATCCCAGTTTGCTTAATTATGGTTTTATTGAATGAAACACAACTGAGAGGGCCTCACCCTGTATTCAGACAAAGCCAAACAAATCACAGCTGGGCTTAGTACAACTTCCAACAAGGTCTTGATGTTGTGTAGCACTTCGGAGCAAGACACAGCAAGGCACTCAGAATGTCTGAAACCAACACTTTCTAAATTGGAATAGTGGGCAGTCAAGTTTGGTCTACAAAAACAGCAGCAGAGAAAACACATTTCCGAACAAGCATCAATAAATAACATATCTTTTTAAAAAAAGATCTGCATACATTGAAATTTCCCCAGGGGCAATTCTGAAACTTAACAAGAGGTGCAAAATTGAAACTAACAAGACTACAGCTTGCTTAAAAGCAGCCCTACTTGGTTGTCTGGATCCCACTGCTAACTCTGAAAGAAGAGTTCCATCTGCAGAAGGTAAACATACGTGAATATATTTTTATAGATTTTTTTTAAAAAAATCCACCCTCAACATAACTTCAAAATTTGCTCTTTGGAAGTATGTGGGTTTTTCCAAAGGAAGCGCAGTGTTTCTTCATGATGTCCTGCTCTCTTTTCTGTGACTTTTTCAGGTATTAAGTGCCACACCAGTGCAAAACATTACAGATCCAGATTCTAGAATAGGCGTCTCCAGACTTGGCACCTTTCAAGACTGCTGGACTTCAACTCTCAGAAGCTGGTTGGGGAATTCTGGGAGGTGAAGTCCACAAGTCTTAAAGGTGCCACGTTTGGAGACGCCTGTTCTAGATAAATTCAGGGGGTCTTTTGCTGAAGGAAGACCTACGAGGACAGCCTCCATTTCTGCTCACCAGTTTCATCTTCTCTGAACATTAGGCCTGAAACCAAAAATTGTAGTTCACCATACTTCCGGCTTGTTGAAACCAGCTAGTTTTACATATCTTGGGTCGAAACTCACTAAACATCAACAATCCCATAATTTAGGGAACGAAACTGAGAACAAGATCTCGTTGGAACTTGCTCCTATCCATTGGCTGGAGGGGATCTTCAGCTACCCAAGCCAGTCTATCTGCAAAAATTGTCCACCAGCTGCTTTTGAGGCCACTTGCTCAAATCCCGTACACTCAAGTGGGTGTATAGTTGAAGCTTTGCACGCTGGTAAGCTGTGGCTTGAACCTGGAAAAGAGGAAAAGAGAAGCAAACAGTGAGTATCTCTTCAATGTTCTTCTTAAGACTTTTGTTCCTCAAACTTGGCCACTTTAAGAGGTGTGGAATTCCACTCCCAGAATTCCCCAACTAGCATTAAAGTCTACACAACTTAGAAAAATGCTGGCTGGGGAATTCTGGGAAAGGAAGTCCACAGCTCTTAAAGTTGCCCAGGTTGAAAAACACAAGTCTTAAGAGGAACATTGAAGAGACACTCAACTTGGGGTTCCACTTTCATTGATCCAAGAAGCAAAAGGCCACACTGACTGGTGAAAACTGTACAAGCATTTGCTTAATCATGGTTTCTTGAATTCAGTTTAGTTTAGTTTACTTTTATTGTCATTGCACCTCGTACAACAAAATTAAATACCATCTTCAGTGTACATTAGGGCTATGAAAATAAACACAAACACACATCCTCCACATTGAATTGAAAACCCCTGATATTGCATTCATATGGCACTGTACAAACATTAATTAAATTTTTGAATTAAATCCACCCAAGGTGGGGTTGTGTGTACAATGCAGAGCTGGCTGGAGAATTCTGGGAGTTGAAGTCCACAAGTCTTAAAAGTGGCCAAGTTTGGAGACCTCTGCTGTAGAGAGACCTGAAGGATGGAGATCAGATTCAAAGGTTCACCTTGGCTTCATGATACGGGGATAGCAACATCAGGTCCTCTCTCTTCATCTCCTGGGCCACCTTCCGGAAGGATTTCAACATGGCGGCTTTACAGAGCCGGCTAGGTCGGGACCCGCCTCCTGGATTTGCAATGCTGGGGGAAAAAACAGAGTAACAAGAGTTGGAAGACTTGCTCAAGCAGGAAACCCTACACCACTTCAGACAAACTCTTCTTTAAAACCTCCCTTGTGGAGGACTTGGAGTGAATCTTTCAGCCAGGGCACAAAAACCCAACTCTTGAGCCCATTCTTTTCCACTCCTATGGCCCACTGGATCAACAAAACCAGAGATAGGAACATTGGATTGGAGATAAGCTTATCAACTCCTGGCCTACAAAAACAAAAACCTAAAACAAGGTGCAACACAACTCAGAAGCTTGCAGACCTCTATTCACCTCCTATTTGGGCTCTCTAAAACAGCGGTTCTTCAATTTGGCAGCTTTCAGGTGTGTGGATGTGATGACCCAAAGGGGCGTGGCACAAAAGCAACAGTCACAAAAGTAGGTAAAGTCCTTTTAATTCCCCCAACTTGGCCCCCAGTGTCCAGTTATCATCAGCTGGAGAAAAAAACGCTCCCAAGAACAGTTTTTAAAGGGAAGAAATTCAGTCCGAACCCAAAGTACATATAAATTATAAATAAAAACCAACACAAACCCCGCTGCAGCAATAAACAAGACAGGGCAGGATAAGGAATTGAAGACTTCAAAAGATAACAAAACACACACATTTGGGAGGACACCAGAACCCAGATAGGACTTGACAAAGAAAGATAATTCACGCTTTGCTTCCAGCAAGGTGCTGTGCGCAAACGCCTTTTTTAAATCCTGTGTTCCCAGCTGCAGCTAATGAAGGGAATCAGGGCCCTTTTCTCCCCCATAACCCACATTGCTCCCTTCTCCATTCCTCTCTGCGTGCCTAGGATGAGGAGAGGGTGGGCCTGGGTCTTCCTCTGAATGCCCAGCCGGACTGTGCCCCTTCCCCAGTTTCCTCCACAGCCAACGGAGCCACGCTCCCACTCCCTGTCAGCTGCTCGATCCCCCCCTCGGAATCAGATTCCAACAGGGGCGTGACAGTGGAGTTCAACTCCCAGAATTCTGGGGAATTCTTGGAGTTTAAGTCCACATATCATAAAGCTGCCAAGGTGCCAACACTGGTCTAAAAAGATGGCAGAAATGTAGAATTCTGAAAATCGAAACACCTCCATCTTGCTGTTGATTTTTAACAGACTCTCATGTTCTAAGTATTTAAAGGGTTAAGTAATTAAGTAAACATTTCCTGGAGAAACAGACGGCTTACAAGAATGGCTCTTGAGTTAGCAGATTTTCGGAATGACAGATACCTGACTTCCTTGGATAACGTGGCTTAGGCTGCGAGGGAATAATTGTGTAGTGATGAGTATGCAGAATTTTTAACAGTGGGGTATCAAAATAATCTTGCCATGGAGTGCCTTCAGTTCACGGAGTATGCTAAACCCGAGCTTGTATTAATCGTAGTTTGTTGAAGGGTACAATGGATCATGTTGGGACTAACACCATTATAAAGAGTGGATTCCTATGAGCCAGATTCAAGTCAACCCCAAATTAATCCCAAGTCAATCTCAAATCAATCCCAAATCAATTTCATCAATCCCAAATCAATCTTGTCAATCCCAAATCAGTTTTGTCAATCCCAAATCAATCTCGTCAATCCCAAATCAATCTCGACAATCCCAAATCAATCTCATCAATCCCAAATCAGTTTTGTCAATTCCAAATCAGTTTTGTCAATCCCAAATCAATCCCAAATCAATCTCATCAATCCCAAATCAATCCCGTCAATCCCAAATCAGTTTTGTTAATTCCAAATCAGTTTTGTCAATCCCAAATTAGGTTTGTCAAATCCCAAATCAATCTCGTCAATCCCAAATCAGTCTCCAACCAATCCCAACCCCCCCAGCCCCCAAATTCATCTCCTCAATCCCAATCAATCACCCTAAATCAAATTCAGCCACCCAGCTAGGACAAACCGGTCTTGGGCCTCCCCCCAGCCCCTGTCCCCACTGCCTCCCACCAGCCCTCAGCCCCCTCCACTCACTCCCTTTCGGCCTTCCCGACAGCTCCGTTCACACATTCCAGCATCTCGTCTCCTGCGCACCAGTTCAGGCTCAGCGCGCCGCATTCTGTCGGGGAGCTGAGGGGGCCCATGGGGGGCCCTTCGAAGAGGTAGATCTTCTTGTGACCGTACGGTTCGGGGAAGCCATCTTCCGGTCCCGGGTGCAAATGCTCGTTGAGGACCCAATAGAGAATGTCGTGGTTGTGATAAGGGTCAGCTGAAAATGGAGAAGTCCGAAAGCGACAAGAGAAAGCAAACACGAATAGCATGGGTGAAAATTTTTGGCTATGCCGTAGAATTAGATAAGTGGCAGAAGCTATGGAATAGAAACTATAAATTATCAATACCAACAGCACATAAAGAAAATTTGTATAAGCTGTTTTATAGATGGCACTTGGCACCAGCAAAATTGGCAAACATGTTTAAAGATAAATCAGCTAAGTGCTACCTGATACCTGGATCATACTACCATATGTGGTGGATATGTGTAGAAGATAAAAAGATATTGGACAAAAGTACACACTTAGTTGGAAAAGACGATAAAGCAACATATAGATCTAAAACCCGAGATACTTCTTCTAGCGATGGTACCTGAAAGTTATAGTAAAGAAAAAGTATATGTAATTGTTCATATATTAACTGCAGCCAGAATTGTATTTGCTCAAAATTGGAAAAGCGAAAAAATTCCAGCAGAGGAAAATGTGATTAAGAAAATATTAGAATGTGCAGAAATTAATAGATTAACATTAGCAATTAAAGAAAAAGAAGAAACTGAATACTCTATGGTATGGGATCTATTTTATCAATGGTTGGAAAATAAGAAATAAGTTAAAATTGAGTAGATGAATATATAGTGAAATAAGTTAAGTGTCAGGACTCCAGCAGTTACCCCCATTTAAATATGAGTCTCGAGCCGAACTTCCAAAACTTAAATATGATTTATTAGGAATAAACATGTCCGGCGCTGCCTGGGTGCAGCCGACTACGAGACACATAATTCATTGTCACCCTTGACCCTGGTTTTCCCCCACCCCCTGGGTGTATCATAATGCATATTCTCCAATGGGATACTTCCATAGCCCAGAGTCACCCATCATGCTCTCCAGCTAGAATTTTGCACAGCAGAAACTTCAGTCATCTAGAAACTATATTTGAAAACATTTATGGAATGCAAGCTGCACACTGGTTCCCCCACTCCCTGTCTGTTGGTAACTCTAGAAAAGACCATAGAAATATTTTATGAGTTGACATTAAGATTGTTATAATGACAAAATATGGGATAATGGTTTTTAAAGAAAATGTAATTATTGGTATTTTAGTTAAGGAATGTGTGTTAATTACAATTGTTTGCACAAGATATACTTATCCAGTCGACACACTGTTTAAATGAAAGATGGATTTGTTGTAAATACCAAATAAAACATTTATATACCAAAAAAGAGAAAGAAAACCCAGGTCATGGCAACCTCGTACAGTCCTTGACTTACAACCACGGCCCAACTTAATCCGATAATTCACCTAGGACAATGCTGGTGATGTACACGGGATGCAGGAAGTGGCTGAGCAGGGCCCCTTGGACTCCCAGGACGGTCCAGCGGGTCAGCTTGTCACTGCCGGAGGCACAGTAGACGTGGGTGGACAGCATGGTAGGGCTGCAATGCGAGACGGGCTTGAGCCGCCCTTTGATGTTGACGTGCAGATCGACCGAAGGGTTGGACTTCAGCAAAGGGGTGCTGGGAGGAAGCAAAGGCCGAAGGGGGAGGTCAGCGTGGCAGAAAAGAGGGCGCCAATATTGGAGCGGCAAAAATGTCCCATCCACCCCACCCCACCCCACCCAAATTCTGAGTTTGCCGGAACGGTTCCAACCGACACATGGTTCATGCCAACAATGCCGTTTGGACACGGGAAGGATGCAGGGGTGGGATTCAAAAATCCCAGCAACTGGTTCGCTGCCCAGTTGGCGGGTGGGTGTGGGCCTACTGGAATTTCCTGTTTTTGGCTCCTGGTGGGCCCCCAGAGCCTGGGGGAGGCCGTTTTCGCACTCTCCAGGATCCAGAGGCCTCCTCCGGGCTCTGGGGGCCCACTGGAAGATGAAAAGAGGCCTGTTTCTGGATTTCCAGCAGGCCCATTTTTCTCCCTCCCAGAGCCTCCGCGCAGACCCTGCCCTTACCTCCATTGAAAATAGGCCGCGTGGAGACTCCTGGGGGGGGGCAGGGTCAGCCAGTTGGTTGAAATACCGGTTTGACGAACCAGCTGTAACTTTAACATCCGGTTTGTTCAAACCGGTCTGAACCGGTAGAATCCCACTCCCGGGAAGGATGCCGGTCGGAGAGCCAGTGTCCTGACCGAGGCTTCTTTGGAATGCATAGAACACAATCTAAGTTCCAGCAAAACCTCTTTTATCTCCACAGCTGTGAATTACTTTCATTCACAGCCTACAAGGCTTTGCAAACAGTCTTTCAGGGGGATGTTCATAAACACCCACCAGAGAGCTAATGGCCAAAGTTGACACACAGTCGAACAGAACTTTTCAAAGCTTGAACCGACCGGACGAACTAATTGCTTCCTGCAAAAGCTCCTGTCCCGTTCGCTTCTCTTTCATGTCCTGTGGGAGGGGCCAATCATCTCTGAGGCGTGGCCTTACTCCTGAGTCAACCCTGCTTTCTCAATCGTTCTCGTCTCCTGGTAGCCCTGCGCATGCGGAGGTTGGGAACCGGTTCCAGAAGCTCCCCCGCCTCACTGCTGTCCGAACCCAAAGGCAGCTGCCGACTGCCAGCCTGTCCTGGCCCCATCCCTGCCTCCGATGCAGAGCCCTCATCCGAGCCCTCCTCAGCCTCCAAGACCGGTCCAGGTTCCTCCCCAATCTCCTTGCTACCGCCTGACTCTGCCGCCAGCTCCATTAGCGGGCCACAACAACCACAGGCAACATGGCCAGAGATCTAAATGCAGGAAGTCCTCCACTTACAACCATTTGTTTAGGGACTGTTCAAAGTTACGACGGCACTCAAAAAGAGGACATAACTTACGACCATTACAGCATCCCCCCACAGTCACCTGCACTTATGCGGTTTACGACAACTGCAGTGTCACTGCAACCTTCTAACCAGCAAAGTCAATGGGGGAAAGCCAAACTTGCTTAACGGCCGTGCTGGGTGGGGAATTCTGGGAGTTGAAGTCCACTCGCCTTAAAGGCGTCCAAGGCTGAGAAAGGCTGGCCGACATTCACCTCCAGTTTTAGTGAGAATCAAAGTCCCAGATTCGGTTTCTATCGTATCTTCTAAAACCTGGAGGATGAACCTGGTAGATCCTGGCGACATCAACGCCAAACCTTGGTCTGATCCAACCCCCCTTTTCCATCATTCACCCGCTCTGGACCCTGCCCCAGCCTTCCCGTGACACTCACTGGAGTTTTTTCATTGCTCCGTGCGGCATTTGGCTCAGGTAGAGATGCAGGTAGCACCGGGGCTTCAATCTTAGGGGTTCCCCACCTTCCACCGGGCAAAAGATGCCCTGCTCGAACGCGGCCGGATCCTGGCTACAGCATAGCAGGAGCTGCTTGTAGAAATATCTGAGGACGGAACAGAATCAAAGGGGGGATCGTGGGGTGACATGGATTACGGGGTGGGAGTCAAAAATCCCAGCAACCAGGCAGTGAACTGGTCGTTGTGGGTGTGGCCTACTGGAACTTCCGGGAGGCCTGTTTTCACACACACACACACACACACACACACCCCAGAGTCCGGAGGCTTTCCTTGGGCCTCTGGGCGAAAAACGGGCCTTCCGGAAGTACTATAAGTCTGAAAATGGGCCTGTTTTCAAGCTGGAAACTTCCGGAAGGCCCGTTTTTTGCCCTGCCAGAGCCGCTTCATGGCCCCTGCGTTTACCTGCACCCAAAACAGGCCGCATGGAGACTCCTGGGGGGGGGGGCAGGGCCAGCCGATTGGTTTAACAACCGGTTCGCCTGAACCGGTCTGAACCGGCTGAATCCCACCCCTAAGTATGTGTGGGGGGTTATTCAATGGGACCTCCCATTAAACAGGGACCGAAGCAGCCCAACCCCATCCAGGAACTACAGATCGTTTTTGTCTTACAGCAGTTCGTTTAGTGACTGTTGGAAATTATGACGACGCTGGTAGAAGTGCCTCATGACCATTTTTTTCACTTTGTGGCAGCCTCAACAGGGCCACCTGACCAAAATTTGGACGCTTGGCAAGTGGCTCATATTACGATAGTCGCAGAACCCCCGGGGCTCACGCAATATACATTCAGATGCTGGGCCACTGACTCCTATTTATGACGGTTTCCAGGGTCCCAGGGTCATGTGATTCCTCCCTTTTGTGACCAGTCCATGGGGGAAGCCAGATTCGCTTAACAACCATGTTCCTAACTTAGGGGTTCACTTAACGATGGTGGCGGTGAAGATCCTACAGTGAGGCAAAACTCAACTCTGCACCTGTCTCGCTTAGCAACGGAAGAGTTGGGCTCACTTGCGGTCAAGGACTCCCTGTAGAAGGGGGGCATCTCAGCCTGGGCCCGTCTACCTCTTCCTTCCTCAAATCCAGGGGGGTTTCTGGGGGAGGAGTGGGAAGGGCCCTTACCTCATCAGGGCCCGGCGGGCCACCACAAGGCCATGCAAGTCATGGAGTTTCCGGCCGTCGAATTCCATCCAGCCCTCATAGCAAACGTCTCCTGCCCCCAGGGCCACCAGCTCGTAGGTCTCCTTGCAGGCGCCCTGGCTGTCAGCCGCCCCTTCTGAGAAAATGGCATTTATTTCATTTAGCATCGACAGAAGCCGTGCAGTCGCTGACACCGAAGGCTAATAAAACACGCCACACATACAAGCACCAATGGAACAATTGGAACAATTAGTCCGTGGAACGATTGGAAGATCTTAAGAAGGGATTAGACCACCGTTTGTCTGAAATCGTACAGGGCAGTGATGGCTAACCTTTGCGTTGTCACGTGCCAAAAGTGTGCACGCAACACACCCTGCCTCCCCTGCACATGCGTGTGCAACCCACCCGTGTGTACCATCCACCTCTGCGCATATGCATGTGTGTCCCCCCCCGTGGGCACACATGGCAGATACTGGACAATCAGCTGGCTGGCGGGAGGCGCGCAGTGGATCTGTTCCGGGCAGCAGCTCCTATGCTGGTAGAAATGGCTCTGCGTGCCACTTCCGACATGCATGCCATAGGTTTGCCATCACGCAGGGGGTTGGACTAAAACAGAGGTGAGATTCAGCCGGTTCTGCCCGGTTCTGGAGACCCAGAAGCAGAAATCTTGAGTAGTTCAGAGAACCAGCCAATCCCACCACTTCTCTGCCTCCCAGCTGGGTCTCCTTTGGTTGCCCTGCACAGGAGAAGGGAGCTGGAAAGCAGGTCGGTGGGGTGAGGAGGGAAGGGAGATCTTGCAGTAAATCCTTCCCCCGCCACACACACACCAAGCCGTGGCCACAGAACCAGTAGTAAAAAAGTGTCCCTTCCAACTCTATTCATATTCAACGGGGGCTCACCTTGCTCCAGGACAAAGGCCGCCACGTTGCCCAAACAGCCCTGGAAGGCCGGCTGCTCCGCGAGAAGCTTGTCACACACAACCTTGGTGATCACCGCGCATCGCTCTTGATGGAAGGATTCTGGGGAGAAGGAAGACCAGAAGGGGGATCAGGCTGGACGCCTGCTCCTTCTGCCTCCTAGGAGGGGGCTGCTTGTCTGGTGCTCCCCCAGGCCGGTCGAGAGCGAGGATCCGGCAGGTTCAGAAAGGAGGAGGAGGAGAGGGAGAGAGGAGGAGGAAGACTGTGGGGTCCATGGCGCTCTCTGAGCTTGGTGGCTTTCTTGCAGATGTTTCATAACTCAACTAGGTAACCTCATCAGTTGCAAAAGGGAGGGTGTTGTGGAGAGGAGGAAGAGGAGGAAGAGGAGGAAGAGGAGAAAAGAAGAAAGAGGAGGAGGAAGAAAAGGAGGAGGAAGAGGAGGAGGAAGAGGAGAAAAGAAGAGAGGAGGAGGGGGAAGAGGAGAAAAGAAGGAAGAGGAGGAAGAAAAGGAGGAGGAAGAGGAGAAGAGGAGGAGGAGAAGAGGAGAAAGAGGAGGAGGAAGAAAAGGAGGAGGAAGAGGAGGAGGAAGAGAAGAGGAGGAGGAGGAGGAAGAAAAGGAGGAGGAAGAGGAGGAGGAAGAGGAGAAAAGAAGAGGAGGAGGAGAGAAGAGAAGAGCGAGGAAGAAGAGAAAGAGAAGGAGGAAGAAAGAAGAGGTGGAAGAGAAGAAGAGAAGGAGGAGGAGGAGTGTTACTAAGTTTGCAAAGCTTCCAACAAGGAGAAAATCTCAAGAGGTCGCTAGCAATAAAAGACACATGGAATTGAGCACACAGGTGGAGTTCGACTTACGGCCACAATGGAGCCCAAAATATTTGTCGCTAAGCGAAGCACTTAAGTGACTTTCAACCCATTTTACAACCATGCTTGTCCCTGCAGTTGTTAAGCGCATCTGGCTTCCCTGCTGGCCTTGGCTCCTCAGAAGGTCACAGAAAGGGGAATCATGTGACCCCCCCAGGACGCTGCGACTGTCGTAAATACGAGTCAGCGGCTAAGCGCCTGAATTTCAATCCTGCGACCACAGGGGCGCAGCGACGGCCATAACGGTGGAAAAAAACCATCACACCACTCACTTTTTTTCAGTGCCGTTGTAAATCGGAACGGTCACTAAACGCATTGTAAGTCATAAGCTGAGGAGTGCCCGTAATAAATAAAACTCCCCCATCCTGTGCATTTTGTCAGCGTGGTCATTGCCTTTTCGTTCCTCTTACAACGTTCAACTTGGGGTGTGCAGCCCCCTGCAACACACAAAACACACACACACACACACACACACACACACGTGAACCTCCCCCCTCCCTCTTTTAAGTCCCAAGATAATTGGCCACGCACTTTGCAAGTTTTCCTGATCCCGTTGCAACTCGGGACGGCTACAGCAGGGTTTCCACGTGCCAAGGGCGCTGCATTCAAGCCCCCTCCTCTCCATGCGGGTCTCTGTGCGCTCCCCACCTGCCCTCGGAGCCCCCTCCCAGACCCCCCTTGGCACCCCCAGCAGCGCCCACCTCTCTCCGCAGCCTCCTGAGGAAGGCCCGGATTTCCCCGGGCGCAAGGTTGGTGCTGCTGCTGCTGCTGCCCCTCCTCCTCCTTCCAGGGTGGGGGCTCTGCCCTCTCCAGAAAGGGCGTGCAACAAGGCTCGCTTCCGGGCAGTTTGCACCCTCCATTCCTCCCCCCACCCCCTTCTTCTTTTCCTGCAAAAGAAGCACCAATTCCTGAGTACGCGCTGCAATTTCACCCCGGCGGCGTTGAAAATTTGCAAACCGGTTGAAGATGGGTGGACTTCAAACTCCCAGAATTCCCCAGCCAAATGGGGGGGGCTGGGGGGGGCACCCAGCCACTAGTCGGGCCAGGGAAGCAGCGCGTGCGGAGGGCGCCCGGTTGCAACAGGTGGCGGGAGCGGAACCTGGGGAGGCGCGGCCGGGGGGGGCGTGTCTGGGGCAGGAGTCTGACCACGCCCTCCCTCCCTTCCTTCCTTCCTAGGGGAGAGATCTCCGGGAAGGGGGATCCACTCTGCTCCCCCAGCAGCCAATCGGGAGGCCGGATCCTCTTGCTGCCAAGCCAAAGCGTCCTCGCAGGCTGGAGCGCTTTGCAAGCTGCTGCTAATTGTGATCCAGGCGGGGGCTCCACCTTGGAAGCCCCCGCTTAAGAAAGGCCCTCTGCTCTTCGGGGTCGCTTCCGAAGATGTTAGCTTTGCAGGGAGCCCAGCCGGAGCTCGGATGGAGGCTGGGGGCTGCAGCACTTCTCAAGCTTGCCAGCTCAAAAGCCTGGACTTCAACTCCCAGAATCCCCCAGCCAGCATGCCATGGAATTCTTGCAGAGGGGTGGGCTTCCAAATTCTTTTTTTCCCAAGCTTTCCTGAAAATGTTGCAGATTAAAAAAAAAACTACTACTAAACTATCAAGATAAGGGTTGTTTTCATTATTCCCACTCCAAAAAAGACACCGGATATTTATTTAGAGTGTTTATTATATCTGTTTATTCTAATTTTACTCCGCTAAGCAGGCTCCCCTTGGCCACATTCTTCAGGATTGGATCATATCCTTTTTTTTCCTCATGTTTAAATGCAATAAAGTAAAAAAGGATTGGTGAAGGGTGATTGGCAGTTTTCCTACCTGGGCAGCTACATCTCCCGGCTGCTACCTTAGGGCAAGAATATTCCTATTTTGCTTAACAACGGAAAGTTTGAGCCGAACTGTGGTCGTAAGTCAAGGACTATCTAGCATTTTCAAGAACTCCTTGGAACCCGCCATTCTAGTTGGCCACATGTGGCAAATGGATTTAGTAGGGAGGGTTTCCCAGTTGGCCACAGGGAGGCTTCAAATTCCCCAAACTTCGGTGGAGGGAGAAGAAATGGATGGTTGGCCGTCCGTGGAGTCCGTTGGTGGAAATACCCCAGCTGAGGATGATGGATTTTCTCCCGGTCTCTCTCGCCTCCTCCGGCTGATCTCTCTTGGATCATCATGGGCAGGGTTGGCGGGGATCCTTCAGATTGGGAGGTACATAAAAGATCCCACTCTGAGCCCTGCAGGGGTGGTAAGGGGAGATGCCCACAGCGGGGTCTGCCACGCAGCCCGTGGAGAAGTTGCTGAAGAGGGAAACCTTGATTTGGACCAGCAACTCCCGTCCCTACGAACAAAGAGGAAAGAGTCAGGAGGGGCAGAGTGGAAGAGGCCTGCACTGCAGGGAGGTGTTGTGGCCCGCCGGCGTCTGGTGGAGCTGGCAGCAGAGTTGGACGGGGAGGAGGTTGGGGAGGAACCTGGGCCAGTCCTGGAGGCTGAGGAAGGCTCGGACGAGGGCTCTGCGTCAGAGGCAGAGGTGGGGCCAGTTATCAGCTGCCATCAGAGATCGGTGGGGCAGAAGAACAGTTGGAGCCTGTTCCCAGTGAGCACATGGGCAGAGCTGCCAGGAGAAGGGAACAGCTAGGGAACAAGGGTTAACATGGGATTAAGGCCACAGGTGGACGGTGAATGGCCCCTCCCATCGGGATTAAGAGAGGAGCCAAAGGGGAGGGGGCTTTTGCAGGAAAGAATTCATCCGTTGCAGCCGTGGGAAGATCTGTCTGTGCATCTCAGAGAATCTGTGCCGAGTCCTTCCTTGTCAGCACTGCGTTTGGAAATATTTACTGGGCAGCTCTCCAGGCTAGATGAGGTCTGTGCTCCTAATCGCACCCTTGAAAGCCTGTTTGCCAGGCCTTTGGCTGAAGGTGAATGCAAGAAATCCACCTTCGTTTAATAAAAGGGGTTTTGCCGGGACAAAGAGTCGGCTTAGTGCTTTTTGGGGAAGCCAAAAACCCACCTGCCTGTCTGTCACACACTGCAGCTGGTACCGGGGTCCCAGGAGAGGCTCCAGGGCGTCAACGAAGGTGCTCAGCTGGGGAGAAGAGACCGTGGAAAGAGAAGGGGGTCAGGGAAGAGAGACCCAGCAATTCTGGGGTGGGGACCCCACGCCCCCTTACAGCTAAGAAACCCACCCACCTAGACCCAGTCGATTTGAAAGATCTGCCTAGCATTATGACATGTCCTTGACTCACGACCTCTGTTGCTAAGTACGGCAGTTGCTAAGCGAGTTTTGCCCCATGTTACGACCATTCTTGCTGCCATTGTTAAGTGAGTTTAGTGCAGGGGTCCCCAAACTTGGCAACTTTAAGACTTGTGGACTTCAACTCCCAAAATTCAACTTTAAGACTTGTGGACTCCCAGAATTCTGGGAGTTGAAGTCCACAAGCCTTAAAGTTGGCCAAGTTTGGAGACCTCTGGTTTAGTGACTGAAGTTACAACTGCATGGAAAAAAAGTGATTTAGGACCGGTTCTCGCACTTATGACCGGTCCTCATACTTAGGACTATTGTAGTATCCCCATAGTCAAAGCTTGGCGCACAGCCTGTTTGCAAAATCTCAAGGTCTCATGTGGTTTATGACTTTTCCAGCAGCTTCCAACAACGTTAGAGGGGAAGCTGGATCCACTTAGGGACCAAGTGATTCAAACGAGTATTTTGGCCATATTCTGCAGACCCTCAATTCTTGGGAAGTGAAGGGGGAGGGAAACAGGTACCTGGTAACTCTGCTGGCAGGAGGGAATAATCTCTGCCTTTTCAAAGGCCCTGCAATTTAAAAAAAGGAAGCCAACGGTGCTAATTAATGGAAAGGCAGAATAAGTTTGTCTTCATTTGAGATTTATTTTAAAACTGGACTTTACAAGTTAATCCTCTTTAAGACCGAGATTCCTGGTTAGGCTGAACCAAGTCCTCTGAAGCAGCAGCTTGCAGCCTCTTTGGTCAGATCTTATTGATCATTTAATCTTATTTATTATTTAATCTTATTTATCAATCCAATTTGTGCAGTCTAGCTCAACTCCAGGGAGGAACAAGG
The DNA here is from genome assembly GCF_049901735.1 of Notechis scutatus. NCBI lineage: Eukaryota > Metazoa > Chordata > Lepidosauria > Squamata > Elapidae > Notechis > Notechis scutatus. The sequence continues at coordinate 26,469,152 of NC_142016.1, read as the reverse complement.
CAGAATTAGATATTGTAACCTGCCCAGGAGACGTGCAGCAAATAAATTTCATAATAAAATAAAATAATTTTGAGTCCTGGTGGTTCTACGCAACCCAGGTGGGCATATGCTGCAATCCCCTGTTTTTGCATAACCGTCATTTCCTAAACAAACCAAGATGGGCTGGAATCTTACAGCTTGTTCTTCTAAAACCAGCCAGCCACCTTCTCCTTCCTAGGATGAGTGAACCAGGCCTCTTGCATGACCCACATTTTCAGTTAAGTCACCCTTTATTCTTTCAGGGTTAAGAGATGGAGGGGCAGAAGTGGAACCCCCATTGGCAGAGGGGATTAGGGTTAGGGTTAACTCAGGTTTGTCTATGGAGATTTGCAACCATCCAAGTCCTGGTTGTTGCAAAGGTGTTTTTTTTTTCAAGAGGCAACTGGACTTAGTTTTTCCTTGGTTTCGCTTCTCATCCAAGAAGCTTCTTCTGTTCTCCACCATCCAGTCAGAACTGAAGAAGCTTCTGGGATGAGAAGTGAAACCTCTTCAAAGGGAAAAAAAAAAACCCCAGAAAGTCCAGTTTGTCAGAGTATATTCATGAACTGGATTAGAGCTTGGTAACAAGGTCAGCCAATGAATAGCCATAGCAACTAAGTCAGCCAATGAGGACTGTTTGGAAACTGAAACTAGAAGTAGGCTAGGCGTGGCTCTATATTAAGCTCTGCAACTCTGTTAAGCTCTGAGTCTGTTTCTGAGCTCCTGGGTTGCTGCTGTTCTGCTCTGAACCTGTAACGTGTCTGCTTCTGTTTGAGTTTGCTCATGATGGAGAAATCTACAACTGGTATTGTAAAATTCACTTCATATGTTTACAAAGAAGTGAAATGAAGCCTCGGCCATCTGTGTTTACTTTTCTGGCGCTGAATTTTCACTACAATACTCTGAACACAGTTGCCTCTTGGAAAAAACACCTTTGGGTTCACCCAGATTTCAAGGTAACCTCGTTCCGGAGCAACTCCACAATTTTCCCCTTAGAGAAGCCACTTTAAATGTCTGCTTCAAAGTCCCGTGAAAGTCAGGGTTCCCCTTGGGGAGGTGGGATTCCAGGTCACCTGTCAATATTGTATTTGGTGTGCAGGAAAAGTGCAGCCCCGAAGAATTTCTTCGGACTATTCAGGGTTTCGATGCAGCCACCGCAAGTCCCGTGTTTTTCCCATTCTTTCTCCCTGGAAGAAGAGAAACAAATCACGCTGCGGTTCATGTAGAACTGTGATGGTGAACCTATGGCACGCATGCCACAGGTGGCACGCAGAGCCATTTGTGCTGGCACACGAGCCGCAGGCAAACACACCTCACTGTGCATGTGCGTGCCTCACAGCTGACTTTCGGCCTCCCAGAGGCTTGAGGAAAACCTTTGCAGGCCAAAAAATAGCCCTGTTTCATCACTTCCTGTATTTCCGGAAATACCGGAAGTAACAAAACGGGCCCATTTTTCGGCCTGCAGAAGCTTTCCTCAATCCTCTGGGAGGCCGAAAAAGGCCTCAAATGGGCCAAAAATCAGCTGGGAGGTGCAGTGCAGGTAAGGGGGTGGGGGTGGGGATTGTGCGCGCATGCGCAGGAGGTTTGTATGGGGGTGCACATTGCCTTCTGGGTGCTGGCACACGAGCGCAAGCACGCACACAATTTTTGGCCCAGGAGCCCCAAAAGGTTAGCCGCCACTGGTGTAGAATATTTCTAGAGGTAGTCCTTGACTTACAACCGTTTGAACTTACAACTCCTTTGGAAAAGAATGGTCCTCACACTTACGACCGTCAGAGCGTCTCCCTACAGTCACGAGATCAAATGGATTTAGTCCCGTGTATTTACAAGAGTTGCAGGGTCCCAGGCTCACACGATTGTCATTTGAGTCTATGGCAGGGGTCTCCAACCTTGGCAACTTTAAGACTTGTGGACTTCAACTCCCAGAATTCAACTTTAAGACTCGGGGACTTCAACTCCCAGAATTCAACTTTAAGACTGGGACTTCCCAGAATTCAACTTTAAGACTCGGGGACTTCAACTCCCAGAATTCAACTTTAAGACTCGGGACTTCAACTCCCAGAATTCAACTTTAAGACTTGTGGACTTCAACTCCCAGAATTCAACTTTAAGACTCGGGGACTTCAACTCCCAGAATTCAACTTTAAGACTTGTGGACTTCAACTCCCAGAATTCAACTTTAAGACTCGGGGACTTCAACTCCCAGAATTCAACTTTAAGACTCGGGGACTTCAACTCCCAGAGCTCCTCAGCCAGCTTTGAGGAAGCTTTGCTGGCTGAGGAATTCTGGGAGTTGAAGTTCACAAGTCTTAAAGTTGCCAAGGTTGGAGACCCCTGGTCTATGGAGAGAACTGTATTCACTGAATGAATGCAGGATTCACTTAACAAGTGCAGGGATTTGTCTAACGATCGTAGCCAAAAAAGGTTGCCAAATTGGATTCACTGCGACACTCTCTTGCTAACAATGGAAATTCCAGGCGTCAATCAAGGACTGCAGCTCTCCAGCAGCTACGTGTTGTAGTTTTGAGATGTGTGGACTGCAACTCCCAGAATTCCCCATTCTGGGGGTTGACGTCCGCATATCTTAAAGGGGCAACGGTCAAGAAAGGACCTGGATGGAAGGACTGATGTCCCATCGTCGCTTCTTCTGCGTCCCCACCCGACCCCTCCCACCATCAACCAGACCTCCAGAGGGTTATTCTTTTCTTCTAACTGGGATTACCAAAACTGGAAGTTGCTCAGATTGGTGAAAGTTGGCCAGTGACGGTTCAGTTCGGGCACCAGGTTCTGCGAGAAGGAGGAAAAAAATATAGTTGACTTGAGATATCAGCCACAGGTTGTGTTGGAATAACAGAAACATAGAGGGACCTTGGAGGTCATCTAGTCCAACCCACTGCTTGAGCAGGAGACCCTATGCCAGAGGCATTTAATCTTGGCCAATATAAGGTTTGTGGACTTCAACTCCCAGACTTCTGTGCCGGCTGGGGAATTCTGGGAGTTGAAGTCCACAAGTTGTAAAAGGGTCATTTTAACTGGAACTTCAACATGGCCGGCTGGGGAATTCTGGGAGTTGAAGACCACAAGTCTTAAAGTGGCCAAGGTTGGAGACCTCTGTGCTAAGTCAACATTCAGCTGCTCTTCTCTTGTTGAATAAGCTGCACCATGCAAAGCCCATCCTGGGTTTTTGGATAAGAGGACCCAAAGAGCGAGACTACAATAACAATGAACCTATGGATGTTCTTAGGAGAGAATTTTAACTTACTATCAGGTCGGAAGGGAAGAGACGCCAATAGGGGCAGCATTTCTGAACATCGCTGGGCCTGGGGAGAGAAAAGGGGAAGGCCATGTTCCCAACCGTAGGAATCCCTTTCGCAGCTTCCCACGGTAAAACTCCATTTCCCAGGGTGTCCAGGGTGGCAGCCATGATGGTCAAAAGGGGGTTGGAAGAGGGATTGGGGTTATAGGAAAGCCAGGTGGGAGCAGCTCACCACAATCCATGGATGGTCCAGTTCTTTGGCTTCTCGGACATGACACAGTCATACTTGCTCGGCAGAAACTTTGAGCAAAAGATGGAAAGAGAAAAAGAAATAACATTCTGGGGTCCTTGGCGCTCTCTGAGCTGGGTAGTTTTCTTGAAGACGTTTCATGACCCAACTAGGTAACATCATCAGTGCTAGAAAGGAGGAGGGGGTTGTAGAGAGGAGGAGGAGGAAGAGGAGGAGGACTGAGGGATCCTTGGTGCACTCTGAGCTTTGTGGCTTTCTTGCAGACGTTTCATGACCCAACTAAGTAAGTGCTAAAGAGAAGCATCAAAGCACTGATGCACCAAAGCACTGATGATGCTACCTAGTGGGGTCATGAAACGTCTGCAAGGAAACAACCCAGCTCAAAGAGCACCCAGTTCAGCCCTGAGCTATAAATATTCCCTTCAATTGGCAAAAATAACATTGACACTCTCTTTCCTATCCTGATAACACTGTCTGATTCCCCTGTTAATCCCCCAATCCAACACACGCAGCCCTTGTCCCCATCAAACCTGAAGATGATTTCAAAAACAGATTGTCAACTTGACTTGCCCCTCCCTTCTCTGAGAAAAGGTGAGAACGGTGGTCCAACCTCATCCTGAAATCCTCCAATGGTGGAGCACCCACAACTTCTGTAAGGCCATCATGAATTAGAATGGAATAGAGCTGAAAGGGACCTTGGAGGTCTTCTAGCCCAGCCCCCTGCTCAATTCTGGATGAGCTCGTTGGAGGGGGAGGCACTGAGCCCTCCTCTTCAGAAGGAAACTTGGTGGTCTACTCACCACGCAGAAGGAGCTGGGCCACATCTGGACAAAGATCAGGCATTCCCAAGGACAGAGCCTGCGAGGAAAATGCAACCCCTTGATCACTCTCCCTTGGGTTCTCCAGCCCTCAGCCTTGCAGGATGTCCCACCTACCTGGAGTGGTCTTTCTCTGACTTCTCCCACAGCTTCTCAGAGCTCAAGAGGTACAAGAAAGAGCCGGTGTAGAGGAAGCCCAGCATGGCCCAGCTGAGTGGCATGTCTGCAAGGAAAGCAGAAGGGGGTCAGAGGAAAGCTGGCCAGGAGACCTTGTGGTCTTCAGAGGCTCAGGAAGAAAGCCGTTGGCTCCAAGAACTTGGACAAAGAAGGTGGCCAAGTTGATGGGAAGTCTCAGCTACTGCAGAAGATTCCAGATTTGGTTGGGGAAGTTTTTCTGGGGTGCCCAAAATGCTAGAGGACCTCTGGCCAACCATGATGGTTCACTGTTGCAGCTCCTTGGTCCCCGTTGGGCAAGGTTCAGCTTCTCTCCCACCACACCAGCCCAGAGAGGAAGCGTACCTGATACCACCACCTCCGTCCCCTCCAAGATCCACAGGCACTGACTGACTCTGCAAGAAGAAGCATCCAACTACTTTCACTTCTGCACAGAGGGGGAGGAACCAAGGCTCAGCCGTGACACCCCCCCACCCCCGGGGGACCTCACATCCTCCTGAGAAGGTGGGCTGGTGGAAGAGGCAGAGGGAGGCCTCGTGGTTTCCCAGAATGGCTCAGTTTCTCAACCTCGGCCCCTCGAAGATGGGCGGACTTCAACTCCCAGAATTCCCCAGCCAGCATTGTCCACAGGTCTTAAAGTGGAGACAACATTTGGAGACAACCCCGGCTCTGGGCAGGGAATTCTGGGAATTAAAGTCCACAAATCTTGGACCTCCCTGCCCTGTGCCATTCTGGACTCTCCTCGAAAACCTTCAACGATGGAGCCCCCCCACAACCTCTGGACCTCAGCCAATGAATTGGGGCAGGGGGTCTTTAAATGTGGTACCAAGGGGAGGAGATTCCCCCTGGCCTTCCTCTGGTCCCCCTTTGGATTGGGGTGGGGGGGGAAAGGACGCTCAGTTGCAACTAGTATTTTGACCTTCCCAGCTTCCCTTACTCCTGGCATCTGGTCAAGCCACTTCCAGCGGTCTCCACCCCTGTCAGCTGTTTTGGCACTAGGAGGAGGAGTATCCTTGGAGTAGCCTCAGCAAAGGACGAGGCCCACCAAGAGCACAAGAGCAAAGCAGAGAGAAGCAAACGCAGGAGAAAATGAGATCCTTGCTGGTAAAAACAGAATTTTTTTGGGGGGAGCAAAAAAAACCCAAGCCAGTTTATTGCAGCCCCCTCCCCTAGAGGGCTCAGGGCTACTTCTCAACGCTTGAGCAAAAAAAAAAAAATGTGCCCTTTGGCCGTGCAATTCGCACAAACAAAAGTTTTGGAGGAGTAACAGGTCTCTGGTGTAGCTCCAGTTCAGGGTTGGTGGGAGGCGAGACACATCTGGTCGATCAAAAGCAAAACATTTCAATTCTGCTTTTTGGTCCCCCTGGAGTGTGTGAAAAAAAACCCCTAGGAAATGCAAGTGGGTGTGAGGAAGGGAGTGTGTTTTGCACCTATTTACTTGCAAAAGCAGAAGTTGGGAAAATTATGCAGGGCAGCTCAATTACAGATACAGATAATCAGTTGGAAGGGACCTTGTAGGTCATCTAGTCCAACCCCCCGCCAAAGCAGGAGACCCTACACCATTTCTGGCAAATGGCAGTCCAGTCTCTTCTTGAAGGTCTCAAGTGATGGCGCTCCCACCACTTCCGAGGGCAACTTCTGTTCCATGGGTTGATTGTTCTCACTGTCAGAAAGTTTCTCCTTGTTTCCAGGTTAAATCTCTCCTTGTTCAGTTTCCATCCATTATTCCTTGTCTGGCCTACAGGAGCTTTAGAAAATGGCTTGACCCCCTCCTCCCTGTTGCAGCCCCTCAAATATTGGAAGACCGCTATCATGTCTCCCCGATTCTTCTCTTTGCTAGACTAGCCAAGCCCAGTTCCTGCAACGGTTCTTCATATGTTTTAGCCTCCAGTCCCCTAATCATCCTGGTTGCTCTTCCTGCCCTCTTTCTAGAGTCTCAACCTCTTTTGTATAGCTTGGTGACCAAAACTGGATGCAGTACTCTAGGTGTGGTCTTACTAAGGCTTTTTAGAGTGGTATTAGTACCTCCCTTGATCTCGATTGTATCCCTCTGTTAATGCAACTTAGGATTGCATTAGCTTTTTTGGTGGCTGCTGCACACGGCTGGCTCCTATTTAGCTGGTTGTCCACTAAGACTCCAAGATCCCTGTCACAGTTCCTGCTATTGAGCCTGGTTTCACCCAGTCTAGATATGTCCTTTTGATTTTTCTTGCCTAAGTGTAGGACTTTCCTTTTCTCTACATTGAATTTTATTTTGTTAGATACCACCCAGTATAAGGTTTCCTGTCTGAGCAGGAGGCTGGACTGGAAGACCTCCAAGGTCCCTTCCAGCTGTTATTCTATTCTATTCTATTCTATTCTATTCTATTCTATTCTATTCTATTCTTATTCTTATTCTTATTCTTATTCTTATTCTTATTCTTATTCTTATTCTATTCTATTCTATTCTATTCTATTCTTCCTTCCTTCCTCTATTCTGTTCTATATTCTATTCTATTCCTTTTCCATATTCTTATTCTATTCTATTCTATTCTATTCTATTCTATTCTATTCTATTCTATTCTATTCTATATTCTATAGCAGAGGTCTCCAAACGTGGCAACTTTAAGACTTGTGGACTTCAGCTCCCAGAATTCTCCAGCCAGCATAGCATAGTCCACAAGTCTTAATTATATGCTGGCTGGAGAATTCTGGGAGTTGAAGTCCACAAGTCTTAAAGTTGCCACGTTTGGAGACCCCTGTTCTATATTCTATATTCCATGTTCCATTCCATTCTACATTGTTTTATTCCTATTCTATTCTATTCTTATTCTTTATTCCTCCTTGATGGATTTGTAAAAAGAAAAAAAAAAGAGAAAAGAAAGAATTTTTGCTCTCCCCCCCCTCCCCCCCCCCCCCGCAAATCTTTATTAGAGCTCATTTTGGTTACAGGCGACTCGCTTACAGTCTCTCCGATGCTTCACAACCGGCCGGCAAATGGAAAGCAAAGTTTCTGAATATCAGAAGATTTTCCAGGTGAGACGTTGGCCGCCTCCCCACTATCCTTCTTCCAGGGCTGGGATCCCACCGGCAGAACAACTGGCTCGGGGAGTGCACGCTTTTCAGGCCTAAGGCAGGACTAGAACTCCCCCGTCTCCTGATGATTGGCCCAAAGACACCCAGCCGGCTTTCACGCCTGAGGCGGTCATAGAACTCTGTCGCCTGGTTTCTGGAGCTTTAACCACTCGACCAGACGGGTTCTAGGTTTATTTTTATTTATTTGGGGGGGGCCCAGGAGTGGCTGCAACAACCACAACTCCCCACCTCAAAGTGGGGCTTTACAGATTAACAGAGTTGGGGGACCTTGTAGGTCATCCAGTCCAACCCCCTGCCCAAGCAGGAGACCCTACGTACACCATTTTTGACAAATGCAGTCTTTTTAAGAGGTGTGGACGTCACCGAATTAAGTGGGGGGTCTCTTGTGCTCCCACCCCAGGCAAACAATGAGTTGCCGGTGCACCTGAAAAGGGGAACCTCCGATATGGTGATGTATCGTGCCACCATGGCTATCGCAACCTTTGGTGAGTGAAGTCGACCCTTCCCCCTCCGGGCTTTGGGGACTGAAAGTGGGGGGGGGGGGGCTGCAGAGGGGTGGAGTGGGGGGTCATTCGAAAAGTCAAGACGTGAAGCGACCAGGACTCACAATGAAAGCAACAATGGCATCCATTGACAGCAGACTTTTATGGGTGACGCACGTACACACGGACCCACAAACACATATAGCTCAGTCGCAGAAACCCAGCCCCCACCCCACAATTCAAGGGGGGAGGCCCCCAATTGTTCTCTGGGCTCCGGCCCGTATGAATGAAGCGGCCAAATTACAGGTAGTCCTTGATTTACGACCCCAGTTGAGGCCAGCATTTCCGTTGCCAGGTAACGGTTAAGTGAGCTTTGTTCCATTTTATCACCTTTTTCGCCACTGTTCTTAAGTGAATCACTTCCATTGTTAAGCCAACCATGTGGTCGTTAAGCGAATCTGGTTCCCGTGTTGACTTAGCTTCTTAGTAGCTGGTTGGGAAGGTTACAAATGGCGTTCGCATGACTGTCATCAATACGAGCCAGATGCACCAAGCGCCCAAAATTTGGATCATGTGACCGTGGGGAATGCTGCGATGGTCGTCAAGAATGAAAAACAGCCGTGGGTCACTTTTTTTCAGTGCTGTGACAGCTCACGAAACAAATGGTTGCAAGTCGAGAACCATCTGGGTTCTAATTCAGCCTGTTGTTAACCCATCAAACATTCCTGTGCCTGTTTTAGTAGTTGCCATTAAAAAAAAAGGGGGAGAAATCTGGAAGAGCAGTTGAAAGCGAAAGTGCATTTGAACTCTTGATCTTTAAAAGATTGTAGCTAAACTACCAGAGTTTTCGCCTGCGAATATAGTTAATTGGAGAACGTGATTGATGACACCCAGTCCTCGAACAGCGCTTAGTTGGAGAATGTGATTTATGACACACCCAGGGGGGGAGTGGAGGGGGGAAACAGGGTCACAGGGGACTGTAAATGACGTGGGCCAGAGTTGGCTTCATGCAGGGCAGGGCCAGGATGTCGCCTCTAATGAACCTTTTGAAATTTTTTGAAGTTTGGCTCGAGAATCATGATTTAATTAGACTGATTGCTGGAATCCTGACACCACCTTGGCCACTTTAAGACTGGTGGACTTCAAACTCCCAGAATTCTCCAGCCAGCAGAGCTTACTCTCTTGTAATCCCTTCCTCTGCAATCTCTCTCCACTTTAGGAGATGAAGAGAGAAGAAAAACAGGCATAGCTGGCTGGGGAATTCTGGGAGTTGAAGTCCACCAAGTCTTAAAAGTGGCCAAGTTTGAAGACCTCTGACAACGGATACCACATTTGTAGCTCAAGAATTGACTCGTGAGCTCCTTGGTGCTACCTAATCTTAGTTGCTTTTTTGCAGACGTTTCGTGACCCAACGAGGTAACATCGTCAGTGCTAGAGGGGTTTGTGCTGTCTACAGAGTTTGCTCTACAACAAGGATGCCCAACCTTAGTCAGTTTAAAACTTTTGAGGCCTGTAAACATAACTCTCTGGGGAATTCTGGGAGGTGAAGTCCACAAGTCTTAAAAGATACCGAGGATGGACACCTTAGCTCTACAGGCAGCAAACCCCACTCCTGCCGGCGCTGATGATGTAACTTACGTATGCCAGAGTTGGCTCCATATAGGGCAGTGCCAGTAAGTCGCCTCTAATGAATCCTTTGAAGTTTGGCTCAAGAATCATGGCTTAATTAGGGTGATGGCTGGAATCCTGACGCCTGTTTTGTTCCTCTCCAGCCACTTGCTATGCCCTCTATCACATCTATCACCTTGGAAGAATCAAGAAGCATTGAGAAGGCAGCCGGGAATGCAAGGCCAGACCCTGCTGGGACCCCCCCCCACAACCCGATCTCACCCCCCGCCCCACTCCACCCCTGCTCCTGTTTAGAAAACTCCGGAAGCAGAGAAGAGGAAAACGTAGTTTGGGGAGCTTGCAAGACCAAACCAGCAAGGAACCGTGTGGGGTTTGGCTTGTTTCTTTTTCCAAAGTGTACTCGATCCCTACAGCGACACGAATAAAACAAACGCAACAAAGACCATGATTTGCCTGGACTTTAAAACCCATCACGCACGTTGTAAGTCAGAAACAGAATTTAAAAAAAAAAAATACGGAAAGGAAAACAGGCGCACAGTGTTGAAGGATTCCACAGTGACATGTAAGCCAAGCCACATTTTCAGGAGTGGTGCCTGGGCTGGGCATGGGGAGGGGGGCTGCTGCCACTGGCTGGCCGGGGTCCTTCTCTCCGTTGGGCCATGCCAGCCTTGCCCAGTCTCTCCTCCCTTCCCTCGGACAGACCCTGGAGGAAGGGCCTGGATGGAGCCTAAATATAAATTAAAGCGCTGGATTGTTGGGTGTTTTTTTTTTAATGGACCCACTTCTAGCCACATCATTGGGTCGATACCCCAGAATAGATCATCCCTGTCTCTTTCAGCATTCACCCCCACCCCTGTTTGGATGACCTCAAGTGTCCCACCAGGGCTCTTGGCTTCCCCAAGCTCTGTAGCCTTCAGCTACAGAAACGTTTGTGGCCCCACTAAGCCAAATTGGGGGTGGTGGTGTTTATTTTTTGCCATTGGGCTGAAAAAATAACCATTCCTAGCTTTTTCCCCCGTGGGGAATCTGGGAAGCGGACTAGTCAGTTTCTCACCGCAGTTTCTTTCCTCTTCAACAGAGCAGTTTTTCCAGCAAGGTGGCTGCTTAATCAGCCATCTTAGCCATTAAAGAGGGGCTGGGCGATACTGAGACAGCCCAGTGGGTCCTTGTGCCAAGGGAAACATGCACACAGACACACAGCCCCGGGGGCCAAAGCTCGGGTTACGCCCCCTCCCTTGCCATTCGCATGGGCGGCATCACTTTAGCAACCTGGAAGCATGCATGTTGGTTCAGAAGACGGATGAGATTCACGCAGGAAACTTGGTTTAAATTGCTTGGATTGGAAGGCAAGGCATCCGCTCTGGAGCTGAAGACGGACGAAGTCGGTAACTCTGGTTGCATTTGGTGAAGTGGGGAGGGGGCGCAGGGGTGGGGGTGGGAGCGAGGGGCCGGAGTGGCCTCAGGCTTTCTTCAGCATCTTGGTGGTCTGGTTGTTGGCTTCGCTGATGCTGATCACATTGGCAATGGCCTGCGGAGGGAAGAAGAAGAAAACAAAGAAACGCTGAGCAGGGGGTTGGACTAGAAGACCTTAAGGATCCCTTCCAACTCTGTTATCCTGTATCCCAAGGGTCTTCACATTTAGCAAATGTAAGACTGGTGGACTTCCACTCCCAGAATTCCTGAGCTAACATGACTGGAGGAGGAATTCTGGGAGTTGAAGTCCACCAGTCTTAAATCCAGGGCTTAGCAGGCTGGGACAGCTGTCAAGTTTAAAGACCCCTGCTGTATTCGATCTAGATCGGGGGTCTCCAACCTTGGCCACTTTAAGACTTGTGGACTTCAACTCCCAGAATCCCGTGTGGAGACTCTGGGAGGGGAGGGGCAGGGTAGGCGGGGCCAGCCGGTGGGTTCAACTACAGGTTTGGTGAACCGGATGTAAATTTAACATCCGGTTCACTCAAACCTTCCCAAACCGGCTGAATCCTAGCCCTGAACCCCCTCCTCCAATAAATTAACAATACAGGGCCAAACAGGGCATCTCAATCAGAGTCTTTCCAACATCAACCTCCCCTCCACACCGCAGCCTCACATTTCACCCAGACAACTTTTTTTAAAAAAGAATCACTATTAATTCTCAGTCATTCCCATTCCTGTCCCCAATACATGCCTGCGTTTGCCCCCCCCACCCCCACCCCAAAAAAACCCTGATCAGTTGCCATGAGTTAAACAAAAAAAGAATAATCGTGGCTGCAAAGACCACCATTCCTCTGTGGCTCTTAAAAGCCCCTTACAAACGGTAATGGTGGAGGAGAGAGCTTGCAATTCAGTATATATCAAATTTGGCTTGCAGTTGGACTGGGGTTTCCCAACCTTTAAGATGCGTGGGCTTCACCTCCCAGAATTCCCCATCCAACCATGCAGAGAATTCTGGGAGTTGAAGTCTGCCACGCTTAAAGTTACTACGGTTGGGAAACCCCTGATCTAAACTGTGGTTTTTCTTTTTGTTTTCTTTTGTTTCAAATTTTGCTGGGGGACCCTTAAGCCTGTGTCACTTACTCCAGGTATGAATGTGGATGCTATCGTTACGATCGGATTTAATGGCGCCTTTTCCTCCCGGCCGGGCGCATCACTCACCTTCTCTTTGATATTCTCCACCTGCTTGCTCTGGACATCAATTTCGTTGCTCATGTCCACCGCCATGCTACGCAGGTTGCTCAGCATACTGTCCACCTGGGTCAAATTCTGCTCTAGCTCTTCCTCCACGTCGTCCTTCATTATCCTGGGCAAGAAGAAGAGATGCATTCGGAGCGCATCCTCACACAAGGATGGACTCCGGGACTCTTATAGTTAGGATTTGCAGGTGATAAAGTTGCTCCTGTTAGCAAGAAGTGACCACGACATTCATTCTCCTCCTCCTCCTCCCTGAAAACCCCGCTCCCTTCTAGCATTGATATTGTTCCCTAGTTGGGTCATGAAAGGTCTACAAAAAAACAGCCAAGCTCAGACAGCACCCAGGATCCCATAGTCCTCCTCCTTCTCCTCCTCTCCACATACTCCACTCCCTTCTAGCACTGATGATGTTCCCTAGTTGGGCCATGAAAGGTCTGCAACGAAACATCCAATCTCAGAGAACATCAAGAACCCCACAGTCATCCTCCTCATCCTCTTTTTCCTTCTCCTCTTCCTCTCCACAAATCCCACTCTCTTCTAGCACTGATGATGTTCCCTAGTTGGGCCGTGAAACGTCTGCAGGAGAGCAACCAAGCTCAGAGAGCGTCGGAGACCGCCCAGACCTTCTCCTCCTCCTCCTCCTCCTCAGGCCCTTTGACCTACCTCTGGATGAAAGGCCCACTCATCATCATCTGTGTCCCAGCGGTCATCATCATGGGCTGCTGTGACACCACATCCTGGGCATTGCCAGAGGCTGCCTTACTCGCCTCCATGGCCTTCATGTTCTTTAACCTGGAATGGAAAAGGAAGAAGGAAAAACCCACACTTCGGTTGTCATCCTCGTTTGCACCATGACTAGGTCTCCCTGCTTGAAGACACGGGGGGGGGGGGTCCAGGGGGGTCAGAGAAGTCAAGATGGCAGCCACCACCTTGCCTTCCAAGCAGTGTCCATTTTTTTAGGCAGCCATCTTGATTTCTTTGACTTTCTCTCCCTGTCATGCAGACGCTTCTCTAGAAGAAAACCATGCCAGAGCCCCTTCTTCTTTGGAGGAGGAGAGAGCAGAATCAATCCACGACGGAAAGGGCAGCAGGGAACCACAAGGAGGAGAAGGAAAGCCTCCTTATACAAGAGCAATCTATCTGCAAACACCTTGCGCTCCTTGGAGAGGGCTTGGAGAAATCCGGGACTGAAGCAGCACCCGGGTCCAATCTGGGACCGTCTAATCAGCTGGTGTGTTGGGTAACCATGCAGGCGAGATGCCGCCGTGGCTTGCATCACACTTAACCACGAATCCTGGCTAAACCATTTCCCGCAACCACCAGAGAACTCACTTGGCGCAGGGGCAGACGAAAAGGCCGCAACACTTGGCCATGTCGCTGAGGTTCTTCTCGGCTTCCTTCATGTCTTGGATAATCTGGTCTAGGCCGTCCTCAATGCGGTCCAGCTGCTCTGAGGGGAGGAAGGGGGAGAGGGAAGACCGTGAACACGGGGACCGGGAAGGGCCCTCCCGAGGGCATCCATATGGACGTGTCCAAAGAGCCAAGGAGAAGACCATCACACAAATTTTAGGGCCATTTCTTACTGTGGACGTTAAGTGAACCACCCCAGTTGTTAAGCGAATCATGCTCAACTTGAGAGCTAGAATTAATAAATTAATAAATTAAAAATTAAATTAAATTTCCACCCCTTTTTCACTTGCATGGCACCTGCCACACCAGAATTTCCGTCGCTAAGCAAGTTCAGTGAGTCACGGGAGATTTTACTACCTTTTGCCACCTTTGTTGAGCTGCTAAGTGAGAATCATGCTGTCATTAAACAAAACCCATTGACTTTGCTTGTCAGAAACTGGCCAGGAAAATCGCAAATGGCGCTCACACAACCACAAAACACTGCAACCATCCTAAATACGTGCCATTTACCAACGTCCAGATTTTGAATCATGTAACTGGGGAATTGTAGTGGTCATAAGTGCAAGGACTACCTCCTTAACTGATTGTGATGGGCCTGGATTTATTTTGCTTTTTTCTCTGATTTCTTTGCACTCAGCCAGAACTTGGGGTGGTGTATTAAAATTAGGAAAGAAGTCCAGATAAACAACATGCAGGTTCAAATTTTACGCTGTCATAACATGATTTGATTTAACAATTCTGACTCCCAGAATTCCTGAACTGGCTGACTGAGGAATTCTGGGAGTTGAAGTCTACCAGTCTTAAACTTGCTATGGTTGGAGATCCCTGGTTTATAAGACTTAGGCGCATCACATAAACCATGGTTAAAGAAACTGCAATGTAGGACGAGGGGATCATCCAGCAATTTTCACACTGCCATAAATCCTCAGCATTTACCCCCTTGGTCATCCAGCATAACCAGAGTTCGAATCCCGGCATCCTTGCTCTGTTGGAAAATCAGAAATAAACAAGAATGAACAATGGCTTGGTTAGAAATCCACAGAAACGGGCGACTCATTTTTTCTCCCCCCACCCAGTGATCTAGTCATAAACAAGCCATTCATTCCTCCCTCGCCTCTTACCTCATCTACCAGCTGCAACATTCGCCTGGTACTTTCCAAAGACTGCCAAAAAGAAAAAGAAAGAAAGAAGAATGCAATATTAGGAGAGGAAAACAGCCGCTGTCCTTCTGTATCATCTAAGAAAGAAGAGCGGACTAAAAAATAAATAAATCTGGTTTTTAATGAAGAATCCTGGAAACCCCATTGCAGACGCTCCAAAATTTCCGATTTTTTAAAAATAGGATTTTTTAAATAAAAAAACAGAGAGTCAGTTTCGGCCTTCTTTGTGTATTTTTTTTTCATTAGTTGGAAGTGAAAAATATGATGCAGGATCATCTCTAAAGCTCTCCAGCTGCTGTCAGGACGTACAAATTGATTGCAAAAGGAAAAAAATCTGGCCGATATTTCGGCTCAGCATATATAGTCCTCGGCTTACGACCACAATCAAGCCCGATGTTTCTCTTGCTAAACGAGACATTGGATAAGTGGATTTCTTGCTGCTGTTGCTAAGGCAAATCACCGCAGGTGTTACATGGCTTGTTTCCTTGAGTTTGCTGGTCAGACAGTCACAAGACGTGATCTTGGCACCCAGCAACGGTCGTAAGTATGAAGCAGTTGCCAAGCATCTGAATGTTGATCCCGTGACTACAGGGTCGCTACGATGGTCATGGGTGTGAAAAACAGCCATAAGTCACTTTTTAAAATCCCATTGTAACTTTAGACCGTCATTAAATTTATGGTCGTATTTTGAGAACTATCTAGGAATGGTGCGGTGGAGTTCTCGCCTCACAATCAGGAGGCTGTGAGTTCGAATCCTAGGCAGAGGCAGATATTTCTCTCTCTGGGCACACTGAGAATTGTATCTGCTGAACAAAACTCCTCATCAGCGACAGGAAAGGCATCTGGCCATGAAAAAGACTCCGCTAGCTCTATTCAGTTGCACAGACTCCACCAAGCCAGGGATGATGGGGGATCATTAAGTGAAGATGATGTTGAGCACTGTCTGTATACCGTTCAGATTCTAGATTTCATTCAATCATCATGAATTTAAATTTCTGTCCAGCCCTTAATGAAATAAGCCTGGAATTTAAGGCTTTCCTTGTGGTTTTCCGTCTTTGAGGAAATTCCACTGAAAGTTTCATTAGAAGCTTTTTGCTGGAGGCCTCTGCCATTAATTGGTATTTGTTCCACACGGCAGCAACATTTATGATGAGTAAACTGTTGATTAAACTGCTGTTTAATTGCCCTGCGACTGGATGGCTTTAATTACAATTTTCTTTATTTTGCTTTACATGTATTAGCAAAAAAATCCGCACCATTCTGCGGATCGAAAAATAAGGAAAGGCCAGTGGATCTAAAGGACGGCTGAGGAGCCGTTACCCAGTTATTTGCTAGTCAGGCTACAACGTCGTGAAAGGGGAATTATTTGCAGGCTCCAGAAGCTGCTCATTCAAAGGGACAAAATATTAATTAAACCCGCAGGAGTCTAATTGACAAACCTCCCAGCGGGTTTCCTGATCCGCCCTGAACAATTTGATCCTGCCGTTTTACGTCCTTTGAGGGTAGCGGGAGGAACCCAGACGACCCAGGGATGAGCAGCCACCCTTGAGCCGTACGTGTCTGTTGCTGAGCAAGACAGTCGTTAAGCAAGTTTCGTCCCACTGTACGACCTTCCTTGCCCCAAGTTGTTAAGGGAACCACTGCAGTTGTTCACTTGGTCCCGCGGTCGTTCAGGGAATCCGGCTTCCCCCGTCGGCTTTGCTTGTCAGATGGTCGCAAAAGGGGATCATGGGACTCCCCCAGGGATATAGCAACCGTCGTAAGTACAAGTCAGTGGACAAACGGCCGAAGTTTGATCACGTGACCATGGGGATGCGGCAACGGTCGTAAGTGTGAAAACTGGGACATGTTACCTTTTCAGGTGCTGTTATAACTATGAATGGTCACTAAATGAATAGCTCGAATTCAAGGACTTCCTGTAACAAGTGGGAAATTTTGCTCCCTGGTTGCTCCCTCCTGGATGGAGGAAGGAAGGAAGGAAGGAAGGAAGGAAGGAAGGAAGGAAGGGAAGAGGGAGGGAGGGAGGGAGGAGGAAGGAAGGAAGGAAGAGGAGATGAGGAGACGAAGGAAGGAGGGAGGAAGGGAAGAGGGAGAGAGGAAGGACGGAAGGAAGGGGAGAGGAGGAGAGGAAGGAAGGAGGAAGGAAGGAGGGAAGAGGAGATGAGGAGAGGAAGAAAGGAGGAAGGAAGGGAAGAGGGAGAGAGGAAGGACGGAAGGGGGAGGGAGGGAGGGAGGAGGAAGGAAGGAAGGAAGAGGAGATGAGGAGAGGGAAGGTGGGATGAAGGAAGGAAGGAGGGTGGGAAGAAGAGAAGAGGAGGAGAGGGAGAGAGGAAGGAAGGAAAGAAGGAAGAGGAGAGGAGGAGAGGGAGGAGGGAGGGAGGGAGGAAGAGGAGAGGAGGAGAGGAAGGAAGGAGGAAGGAAGGAGGGAAGAGGAGATGAGGAGAGGAAGAAAGGAGGAAGGAAGGGAAGAGGGAGAGAGGAAGGACGGAAGGGGGAGGGAGGGAGGGAGGAGGAAGGAAGGAAGGAAGGAAGGAAGAGGAGATGAGGAGAGGGAAGGAGGGATGAAGGAAGGAAGGAGGGTGGGAAGAAGAGAAGAGGAGGAGAGGGAGAGGGGAAGGAAGGAAAGAAGGAAGAGGAGAGGAGGAGAGGGAGGAAGGAGGAAGGAGGGAGGGAAGAGGAGATGAGGAGAGGAAGAAAGGAGGAAGGAAGGGAAGAGGGAGAGAGGAAGGACGGAAGGGGGAGGGAGGGAGGGAGGGAGGGAGGGAGGGAGGGAGGAAGGAAGGAAGGAAGGAAGGAAGGAAGGAAGGAAGGAAGGAAGGAAGGAAGGAAGGAAGGAGTGCCAAGAAGGAATATGGGGCTGCAGCAAGCGAGGAAGGGGCTTGGAGATTGTTGCCTGCCTTGGCAAAGCCTCCCACCTCATTGTTGATGTGGTGGATCCGTTGCTCCAGGTCTTCCGACTCGGACCCTGCCACCCTGGAGGCTGCCATGCTGGGATCCCCCGGGAGAGCGCAGAGGGAGAGGGTGCCCTTGGATGGAAGGGCCAGCGTCTCCTGCAAAAGAAAACGTGTGTGCGTGTGTGTGTGTGTTTGTACCAAGGGGAGAAATATCTTTTGGGTAGGTGGGCAACCCATCCGTGAGATGATCTACCGCAGGGGTCTCCAAGCTTGGCCACTTTAAGACCTGTGGACTTCAATCCCCAGAATTCTGGGAGTTAAAGTCCACAAGTCATAAAGTGGCCAAGGTTGGAGACCCCTGATCTACCGTATCTTTCCCCAATCTTGGCCACTTTAGGTGGGTGGACTTCAACTCCCAGCATCCCCCAGCTGGCACAGGGAATTCAAATATGACCTCATAGCCATGAGGGCTAGAAACTTGCTTTCTTTTTTTAAAAAAAATCCCAGGCGCCTTGAGTTTTTGTACCAAGCCCTAGAAAGTGGGTTTCTTAAATTTATTTATTACATTGTTAGACCTGCCCATTTCATAGATGTGACTCTGGGCACACACCCCCACAACCACCCCCAAAAAATCCTCAAAGCGAACTATCGAAACAGTTCAAAAACAAAAATAAGGAAAATACAATGAAAAAGCACCCGGCATAAAATGAAACAAAAATGCACAACTGCCACACGGGCGCCACTGAATTTATTCTACCTGTGCATGTATGCATGGATGGATACACACCCCACACACACATACATACACACACCAGTGGTGGTATTCATTTTTTTTACTACCAGTTCTGTGGCCGTGGCTTGGTGAGTGTGGCGGGGGAAGGATCCTGCAAAATCCCCCTTCCCTCCCCACCCCACTAACCTGCTTTCCAGCTCCGTTCTCCTGTGCGGGGCAACCAAAGGAGATCCAGCCGATCAGCTGGGCCTCAATGGGAGGCAGAGAAGAGATTGGATTGGCGGGGCCAGTCAGAGGTGGGATTGGCCGGTTCTCCGAACTACTCAAAGTTTCTGCTACCGGTTCTCTAGAACAGGTCAGAACCGGCTGAATCCCACCTCTGCTTTCCTCCCCAGGAGCAGAGTGGACCGCCACCTGTCAAAAATGTCTCCAACCTTGGTCACTTTAAGACTTGTGGACTTCAACTCCCAGAATTCGTCTGCCAGCTTTGGCTACTTTAAGACTTAAGGCTTTGCTGGCTGGGGAATTCTGGGAGTTGATGAAGTCCACAAGTCTTAAAGTGGCCAAGGTTGGAGATCCCCTGGTGTAGGGTCTACTTGGATGGGGGGGGGGTAGACTAGATGACCTACAAGGTCCCTTCCAACTCTGCTAATCTGTATCTAGACACACACACACACACACACACACACCACACAGAGCCCAATTCCCTTTCAGTGCCTGGTCTCTGCCTAAAAATAAACCCACGGCGACCCCGAGTGGCACAACTTGTCAGGGGCCACGCGACTCCCTTGCCCCACCCACTGGGTGTCAGTTGTTCTATATATATTGTCACTGTTTCCCCACCCCAAGAAGGGGACCCCAACCAGGGAGGACCACAGCCCACCCCATCCCCACCCCTGCGGGCAGCCCCCTCCTCCCCGCCCACCCTCAAAACCCAAATCTCCCACACCGGATCCCCCAAGCGTGTAATTACCGCGTGGGAAAAGCACAGCTGTCACGGGTCGGCAGCCAGGAACCGCCGCTCTCCCGCCCCCGCCCCCAGTTCCCCCCCCACAGCTCAGGTCTTCCCCACCTTCTGCTGCCTCCCTCCCTCCCCTCCCCTCCCCTCCACCCCCCCCCAAGAGCATCCCTGGCGAAGCTTTGCAGGCCAGGTGTTGCCTTTGTGTGCGGATCTTCTTATGCCAAGCAGCGGGCAGAGGAGGGGGAGGCACAGAGCTGACCCCCTCCCCTTCCCGGCAGCCAAAGATAGCACTTGGGGTGGGGAGGAAAGGGGGGAGGGCCCAGGATGCCTCTGGAGAACAAAACCCGGGGGTTGTTGCTGTCACCTTCCACAGAAGGAGGAGAGGCGGAGAGGGGGGAAAAATGCCCTTGTTTAAAAACTTCGCTTATTTATAGCGGCGAACTCAGGAAGCTGCCAGTGTCGTTCCCGTAGAAGACAATAAGGATTTGCTCCGGGGTGTGTGGGAAGAGAGTGATGGGGGGGGTGGGGGGGGCATCTACTACCTCCCATTAGCAACTTTGTGGGTGTGTCAACCCCCCCTTTTTTTTTTTTTGACAATTCTTCCACCTCTTACAGCAAGCCTTGGTTTGCAAACCAAGACAAAGGAAGGGGGCTCACTCAGGAGGGGCATCCTTGATGGGGCCCCCACAGTTCTTAAGTGGCTTTTGCCCCATTTTACGACCTTTCCTGCCACCGTTGTTAAGCGAATCCCTGCAGCTCTTAAGTTGGAAACACAGTGGAGAAGCGAATCCAGCTGCCCCATACGGTCACAAAAGGGGATTGCGTGCTCCCGGGACACTGTGGCCGTCGTAAATATGAGTCAGTTTCCAATGGAGTTTTGATCGTTTGGCCACGGGGATGCTGCGACAGTCGTAAGTGTGAAAAAACAGCCCTAAGTCACTTTTTTGCACTGCCATTGTAACTTTGGTCACTAAATGAACTGTTATAAGTCAAGGACAGCCTGTACTATAGACACATCGTAACCTGTGAGTATCTTTTCCAAGGCCCTCCTGTCTGCTCCACCAATGGCCTAGAGTAGCCTTGGCTTGACTGCTGCTTCTTTACGCTTGACAGTTATCCTAAAAAGCAGAAGCTTTCCAGGTTTTTATTGTGAATTCCACGGTTGTTTGTTCTACCCTAAAGCAGGGGTCACTTTAAGACTTGTGGACTTCAATTCCCAGAATTCCTCACCCAGGGAATTCTGGGAGTTGAAGTCCACGCTCCTTAAAACTGCTGAGGTTGGAGACCAGTGGTAGATTCCAATCCCCTAATGATTTACCTCAACAACCAGTTGACCAAACTGCTGAGAAAGTTAACCACCGGTTCTGGTGAACCGGTGCAAACCAGCTGAATGCCACCCCTGTTGGAGACTCCTGCCCTAAAGGACCTTCAAAAAGTGTATACAAGCAGTCCTTGACTTATAACCATTCATTTAGTGACGGTCTATTATGGCTGAGAAAAGTGACTTATGATCGGTCCTCATTCTTACAACCCATTGCAGCCTTCCCCACCGTCACACGATCAAAATTCAGACCCTTGGTGACTGGCATGGATTTACATTCCAATGCCGTGTGATCTCCACTTGGTGACCTTCCCAGCAGACATCTGAGGCAATGAGAGAAGCTGGATTCGCTTAACGGCCACATGACTCGCTTCAAAACCCCAGCAATTCACTTAAGAGCGGTGACCCAAAAGGTCGTAAACTCAGGCATGGGATGGAAATTCCGGTTTTTATTGTGGTCATCCCAAAGGTGCTTTTTTTTTTTTCAAGAGGCAACTGGACTTTCTGGTTTTTTCTTTGAAGACGTTTCGCTTCTCATCCAGGAAGCTTCTTCAGCTCTGTGTGAATGGTGGGGAAAAGAAGGATTTATATTTCCTTGGAGACAGCTGGTCATTAGCATCCTTTTTAGAGGGCCATCGAGGCCACTTGGAGGTTTACCTGTGTCCTCAGGGTCACCTGAGTACTGCAAATGGGTGTGGAGCCTTTTTGGAACTGCTGAAAGGACCGTGTTATAGTCACACCCATTTGCACCAGGGGGACACAGAGATAAACCTCCAAGTGGCCTCAACAACCCTCTAAAAAGGATGCAAATGACCAGCAGTCTGCAAGGAACACAAACCCTTCCCCACCATCCGGTCAGAGCTGAAGAAGCTTCTTGGATGAGAAGCAAAACACCTTCAAAAGAAAAACCCCAAAAGCCCAGTTGCCTCTTGGAAAAAAAGCACCTTTGAGACAACCAGGACCTGGAATGACTGAGAATCTCCACAGACAAATTGGGGTCATAACTCAAGGACCGCCTGCCTGCTAAGAAGCGACAGATTGTGGCGATCTGGCAGTCCGAATGTCAGCTGGTCCCTTGCCAGAAACTTTGCCCCGCTTAAAACTTCCCTCTTGGCTGCTCAGAGTCATCCGGCACTTCTCCACTTTTCCACCTCCGAAGGGATTTTTATAAAAAAAAAACCTGGGAAATTGCAAATGTCTCCCAAACGGCCTTTTAAAGCTGCCAGCAGACAAAGTGAGGAGGGGGCTGCCCCATCACCATACGTCCTGCTCTTCGCTCCCCGTTTGGAGCCCCCCCAGGACAAAACGCAAACGGGAACGGTCTGATCAAAAGCGGCGATCCCGTCCTCCTCGTCCATCGAGACAACGCAAGGGTTTTGAAGTGGTTTCCCCCCCCCCCAGATGTGCGTGGATTAAATTGGCGCCACCAAAGAAAAAGAGCTCTTCAGAGGATGACTGTCCATTCCAGGCTCGCTGGGGACGGCCGCCTAATTTGGCCATTATTTGGGGCCAGAAAAAGATATCTTTTTCACGCGCACCCAGGACCTCCGTTTAATGAAGCTGTTGAGAGTGACTCAGAGACCGAATGGAAAAGGAGGCCCTTGATGGAGCTGTGGGGGAGCCGAGAGGGAAGCGGAGGGTCCTTGGAGTACCCTTACATCAAGGGTTTTTTTTTCCCTTGCCTTCTTCTCTTTGTTCATTTCAGGAGCCCACACAGGGGTGTCGCGGCTTCCCAAGGGTCCCTCACAAAGCTGTTTCATCATGTAAGTAACCCACAACAACCCTATCAGGTAGGCTGGACTGAGAGAGAAGGATTGGCGTAAAGTCACCTGATGAGTTTTCACGGCTGGGAGGGGGACTTGAACCTGGCTCTGCTCAGATTGGTCCAACTTCTGCCCCACAACAACACTGTGGTTGCCAAAAATTCTCAGCATGCTACCTGTCTGTCTATCATTTCTCTCTCTCTCGCACACACACACACACACCACACACACATCTCTCTCTTCTCTCTCTCCCTCCTATCTTTATCTGTCTCTGTCTGTTCCTCTGTCTCTTTCTTGGGTGCTATCTCACTGTCTATCTCACTAACTAACTAACTAACTAACTAACTATCCATATCTCATTTATCTACCCTATCATTCACCTATACATTCATCCTCTGTCGTGTAAATAATCTGTCTATTTGTCTCTCTCTCTCTCTCTCTCTGTCTGTCTGTCTATCATCTATCTATCTTATATTACAATCTATCTACCGCTATCTATCTGTACCTATGATCTCTGCATCTATTATCTCTCTATCTGTCTCTATTTCTCCATCATCTATGTTATTTGTCTGTCTGTATCTCTTTCTATCTCTGTCTATCATTATTATCTATGTCTCTGTCTATATCTATCATTTATCTATTGCTATATCTATCATGTATAATCTATCTCTGTCTATTTATCATCTATTATCTGGGTCTACCTACCTATCATCCATCCATCCATCCATCCATCCATCCATCCATCTATCTATCTATCTATCTATCTATCTATCTATCTATCTATCTATCTATCTATCTATCTATCTATCTATCTATCTATCTATCTATCTATCATCTATCTATCTATCTATCTATCTATCTATCTATCATCTATCTATCATCTATCTATCTATCTATCTATCTATCTATCATCTATCATGTATTAAATCTATATGCTGCTCAGCTCATTCTGCAAAGTGACTCTGGGCAGTTTTGGTTCATTCCATCATTGTTTATTAATGGCCTTTTGTCTCCATTAATTTGTCCAGACATCCTCAACCTGCAGGACTAGGATTATAGCAGACCCCAACCGTCCCTGCCGCTTGGCTCAATCTGCTTGGGACAAACTGCCTTATTTCGTTCCAACTTGTTGCACCCTTTTTGGGTGGCGCAGAGTTGGTTTTGGAGGGTGTTTTTTAATTTTATTTTTTGCATCAGAGAAATGCATTTGAGCAGAGAGCATTCCCTGTCTAACTACACCCCAACTCGTGAAAATGTATGCCATGAATCCAGAAGGATACCCAAGTATAACGAGAACATGCTAACTTTGTTACCGGCGTTACCATCTGTTTAAGAGACCTTCTCTTTGCAAAGATCAGCTGAAGCATCTTGGAATAAAGAAAGCATAAGAAGGAAAGGGCCAGTGTTTGCAAAAGAGCAGGCTGATACGCCACAGGTCGACCTCTCATACCAGACCTGCCCTCTGCAACTGGAATCTCCAAGTCTAGAACGGAAAAGTGATCGTGGCAAGGAAAAGAGAATCCGCTTCAAGCCAAAAGCTGCGAGACAAACCAGGGAGAGGAAAGATTGATTTCAAGGAGATCATTAACCCTGCAACCCTGGCGGAATCCTTAAATATAAATTCTTCCTCAGGAGACACCCAGGAGGAAAGGTTGAGTCCTGTTTAACCAACTTATCCAGCTGTGGGTCCAGATAGGCCAGATGTGTCCCCATCTTTCACCTCTGGAAAAACCTAGAAAAAGCAGCTGCAAAGACCCTCCAAAGAGATATGGACCCGTCTCCATCCCACCTCCAGACTGGACCCTCTGGGGGCAAGAATCGGCAAGCTTCCTGTAGGAAGTTCCTGGGTTATAACCTTGCAAGTACATGAAAAAATATATTGGGGGGCTCTTATTTTGGGGGTCTCCACAAGGCTGGAGAGGAGGGGTAACGCGAGGCATCAGGAGGGCGCCAGGTTGAAGGTGGCAGCTCTGTGTCTTCACTGTCTGGCTGGTTGCTTCTCCAAACAACCTGCACATACACACACACACAGACAGAGAGAGAGCTACACGCACTTCCCCGGTTCCCGAAAGCAGCCTTGCTGGGCTGCCACACAGCTCAAAAGACTCACGGGGGGAAAAAACCTGTGGATTTTCCCAGGCACTGTTGACTGTTTTCCTGGCAAAAAAAGATGTTTTTTTCCCCCCTGGCAAATTCACTTTTTCAACCCACAAACCTCCGAGCCTTTTGCCAGTTTGCCAACTGAGTGGAGTAAACAACAGGTTGCCGGAGAAGTCAAAGAACCCATGTGGTTGCCTCTGACGCATTGGAGAAAGAGGCTTGCAAGGGATGTGGGATCGCACACAGCTCCCTCCCCTCCCCCCAAAAAATCAGAGTTTGTCCCCCAGGAGAAAACCCAGGATCAGCTTTACATCAAGTTCAGCACCCGGGCAAAATATGCAAGGATGCTTGTGGTGAAAGTTGACTTTCCTAAGGGTCCCTCCATCCATTGGGGGGTCTCCTTCTGCAGCCCACCACCCCGATATCCCGCCCCGTTGCCGCCCCCATCCCCACATACCTCTTCCTGCTTCTCTGCCTTTCTTCTCTTCTCTGCTCACCCCAAGCTTCATCCAGAAAGGAGCCACGCCTTCCCATCCAAGATCAAGGCAGCCTGGCTCCCGCCTCTGGAGAGAAGCCATTGGGCAGGGACCCTGAAAGGCAGCTGGTGGAATCTCCCCATTGGCTGCCTGGTTGGGGAAAAAAGAAAGGGTAGGGAAGGGCTGGAGCTGGTACCCTCGCCTTCCCTCCCTCCAGGGGATGCTGTTGCCAGGGGCAACCTGATGAGAGGCCGGGAGGATGGAGATGGCAAGTTGGTGCTGTCACCTGAGCAGCTGTGCGGTTGACACAATGAACTTTAAGCCCCCAGGGACCCCTCCTCCATCCTGAGGCATGGAGAGCCAGAGGGTCAGGGGGTCAGGTTGAGGGTGGTAGGCCTGTGAACTTTGGCCAGTCTTGGCTTCTTAATGCTGGTCCAAGATTTCGATACGTCCTGGGCTTTTTGGCACGGTAACCTGGCAATTTGGACATCTCTGTAACCTGGGCAACTGGAACCTCTTGGTTACCCAGCAGATGTCTTGGTAACCAAGGCAACCGCAGCATCTTTGGGTAATTGGGCACCGCAGCTTGATAACTTCCAGTTTGGCGAAGAAGAAGAAGAAGAAGAAGAAGAAGAAGAAGAAGAAGAAGAAGAAGAAGAAGAAGAAGAAGAAGAAGAAGAAGAAGAAGAAGAAGAAGAAGAAGAAGAAGAAGAAGAAGAAGAAGAAGAAGAAGAAGAAGAAGAAGAAGAAGAGGAGGAGGAGCAGTCTTCTCTGAAAAGGGAGTTTGGTCAAAACTGAGTTGGAAGGGACTTTGGAGGTCTTCTAGTCCAACCTCCTGCTCGAGCAGGAGATCCTGTGCCAGAGGCGTCCAACCTTAGCAACTTTTGACATCCCGGCCCTAGGCCATTCCAGACAAATGCCTGTCCAGTCTCTTCTTGAAAACCTCCAGTAATGGGCACTCACAACTTCTGGAGGGAAGCAGTTCCGCTGCTTAATTGTTCTGCAGGAAATTTCTTCTTAGTTCTTGGTGGGTAGTAACCTTTTCCTTACTCCAGACCAAGGGTTCCGTGGTCTTCTCACTTTTCTTCAGTATTCACCCGTTTCAAAAAAAAACCCAAACAGAACAAATGCCGACATGGGATCCCCATAGAGAAAAGGTCAAAAGACGACTCGAGAAAGTGAGTCAAGTTACATTTGCTTCAATATCCCAGGGGCATCCCTCTTTACCCTTAAATCACTGGGCAAAACCTGCTTGTTGAGCTTCAAGGAGAAAACAGGGAGCTCAAGTGTCATTCTCCAGATGAATATTTAGCACTTGCTGTGTTCTCTGTGTTTGTGAAAGCAATATAATCGAGGAATAAATTAATTTCAGAAAAAGTGGGAGGCGTATGTTGTTGGATGCCAGTGGAATAAATCCACTGTTGATTGCGGGGGGATGTTCGACTGCGTAGCTGGCTACCCACAACACATATATTCCTGGAAATGTTGGTCTCATCTAGCCTACATCGTGGCTGCAAATAATAAATATATTGCGGCAATCGGCTTTATTGGGAGACTCAGAGATTCAAAGATGAGATCCATTTCCTGCCAAGGAAGCATCGTTGTGTGACAACCCACATTAAAATCCAGGCAACTTTTATCCCTGTTTCCACTGAGCTCTCCGAAAACAGAGTGGGCGCCCGAGACACCCAAGACAGCTGGCACACTTACAGGCAAACCCCATCACCGGAGGCGTGGATGACAACTTGCCAAAAGAGATCACTCGGGGTCTGATGGAAGAAAAACTTGGCTTGTGGGGAGCTTTCTTTGCAAGAAAACATGAAGCTCGCCCTGCCTCATCTTGTCACCTGCAGCCCATTTTCATCCTTGGTTTCAAAAATCCCCTGGGAGAATATTTTAATCTCTCCGGTGGTTCTCAAACAGGGTGGAACACAAAACAAACAAACACACACACACACACACACAGAGAGAGAGAGAGAGAGAGAGAGAGAGAGAGAGCAGGAGAGAGGAGAATGGTATTCCAGAAGAAAACTCTCATCCAATGTTTTCCAAGGGTCGTTTTATTCTAGGCAGACAATCCCTTTGTGACGTCTTGGAGCCTGGCTGGGAGCCCAACACAGATGCATCGGTCCGCAGGGGGCTATCGATTTATCTTAAAAGCTCCAACCTCTCCCCATGTGGTTAGTGCTCCCCTCGTAACGATTATTTGGTTTGTTATTATTACTTCATCATGCTAATGTTTTATCAGTTTTTTAATGTTTGTAAGCTGCCCAGAAATTGCCTCTAGATGGAATGGGTGACAAACAAATCAGATAGATAGATAGATAGATAGATAGATAGATAGATAGATAGATAGATAGATATGATAAGTAGGTAGATAGATAGATATAGATATGATAGATGAGAGATGATGATATATAGATGGTAGGTAGGTAGATGATAGATGATAGAAAGATAGAGATGAGAGATGATAAGAGAGAGAGAGGTAGGTAGGTAGGTAGATGAGAGAGAGAGAACACACACACACACACACACACACACACACACACACACACATATATATATATACATACACACCACACACACACACACACACACACTGCTCAAAAAATAAAGGGAACACAAAAATAAGACATCCTAGATCTGAATGAATGAAATATTCTTATTAAATACTTTGTTCATTACATAGTTGAATGTGCTGACAACAAAATCACACAAAAATTATCAATGGAAATCAAATTTAGCAACCTATGCAGGTCTGGATTTGGAGTTACACTCAAAATTAAAGTGGAAAAAAACACTACAGGCTGATCCAACTTTGATGTAATGTCCTTAAAACAAGTCAGAATGAGGCTCAGTAGTGTGTGTGGCCTCCACGTGCCTTTATGACCTCCTACAATGCCTGGCCATGCTCCTGATGAGGTGGCGGATGGTCTCCTGAGGGATCTCCTCCCACACCTGGACTAAAGCATCCCCCAACTCCTGGACAGTCTGTGGTGCAACGTGACCTCGGTGGATGGAGCGAGACATGATGTCCCGGATGTGCTCAATTGGATTCAGGTCTGGGGAACGGGCGGGCCAGTCCATAGCATCAATGCCTCGTCTTGCAGGAACTGCTGACACACTCCAGCCACATGAGGTCTAGCATTGTCTTGCATTAGGAGGAACCCAGGGCCAACCGCACCAGCATATGGTCTCACAAGGGGTCTGAGGATCTCATCTCGGTACCTGATGGCAGTCAGGCTACCTCTGGCGAGCACATGGAGGGCTGTGCGGCCCCCTAAAGAAATGCCACCCCACACCATTACTGACCCACTGCCAAACCGGTCATGCTGGAGGATATTGCAGACAGTAGAACGTTCTCCACGGCGTCTCCAGACCCTGTCACGTCTGTCACATGTGCTCAGTGTGAACCTGCTTTTATCTGAGAAGAGCACAGGGCGCCAGTGGTGAATTTGCCAATCTTGGTGTTCTCTGGCAAATGCCAAACGTCCTGCACGGTGTTGGGCTGTAAGCACAACCCCCACCTGTGGACGTCGGGCCCTCATACCACCCTCATGGAGTCTGTTTCTGACCGTTTGAACAGCCACATGCACATTTGTGGCCCGCTGGAGGTCATTTTGCAGGGCTCTGGCAGTGCTCCTCCTGTCCCTCCTTGCACAAAGGCGGAGGTAGCTGTCCTGATGCTGGGTTGTTGCCCTCCTACGGCCTCCTCCACGTCTCCTGATGTACTGGCCTGTCTCCTGGTAGCGCCTCCATGCTCTGGACACTACGCTGACAGGCACAGCAAACCTTCTTGCCACAGCTCGCATTGATGTGCCATCCTGGATGAGCTGCACTACCTGAGCCACTTGTGTGGGTTGTAGACTCCATCTCATGCTACTACTAGAGTGAAAGCACCGCCGGCATTCAAAAGTGACCAAACCATCAGCCAGAAAGTATGGGAAATGAGAAGTGGTCTGTGGTCACCACCTGCAGAACCACTCCTTTATTGGGGATCTCTGCTTTCCACCTGTTGTCTATTCCATTTGCACAACAGCATGTGAAATTGATTGTCAAACAGTGTTGCTACCTAAGTGGACAGTTTGATTTCACAGAAGTGTGACTGACTTGGAGTTACATTGTGTTGTTTAAGTGTTCCTTTTATTTTTTTGAGCAGTGTGTGTGTGTGTGTGTGTATGTGTGTTATTCAGCTTTGTTTGGGTATTTTCCCACATCATTATAATTGTGCTTTTAAAGTTGTAGCAACGTTTCGGCAGAATCTCATCTGCCATCATCAGGCTTCTGTATTGTGTTCGTCTGTGAGTCAGACTTTCACAGCCGTTTCTGTTTTAAATTTGGTGCTAGCCTACTGCTGTGCCAGAATGGTTTTTTCTTCATCCTGATTGGGTGGTCTGTGTTTATTGGTAACAAACACCAATAAACACAGACCAAGACTCCCAACCAATCAGGATGAAGAAAAAACCATTCTGGCACAGCAGTAGGCTAGCCCCAAATTTAAAACAGAAACGGCTGTGAAAGTCTGACTCACAGACGAACACAATACAGAAGCCTGATGATGGCAGATGAGATTCTGCCGAAACGTTGCTACAACTTTAAAAGCACATTACACACACACACACACACACACACATACATATACATACATATATATATATATATACACACACACACACACACATGATAGAGATGATAGAGAGAGAGAGAGGATAGGTAGGTAGTTAGATAGATAGGAGATAGATAGATAGATAAAGAGATAGAGATGATGATGATGATAGGTAGGTAGGTAAATGAGATAGAAGGATAGAGACAGAGATATATAGAGATATAAGATAGATAAGACAGATCAATATCATTTCAGAGCTTAAGACCTCCAGGCCCCCTCCCAGTCCCTTTCACACGCCGGTCATTTTCAACCCCTTCCGTTTCCCCCCAGTCAAGGAGAGTCACGGCCACCTTCTCCTGACTCAAAGCTGGTCCAGCCTTCGGCCCGCCTGACTCATTGGCAGAGGCAGCAGCCCATCCATCAAAGAGCCGCGATGTGCCCAAAATATCACAAATGGGCCGTGGCCCCTCCTTTACAACCCCGTCTGTCTGCAGACCGAAACTGGGGCTTGAGGCCTGCCAGACAACAGGCCCTGCCTTCTGCTCCAAAAAAAACAAGATTAAGGCCGCCCTCCAAACGTGGGGCCTTGGTCCTCTCTCTCTGTTTGGTGGCTTTCTTGCTTACCAATAAGGTCGCTTCTTCAGTCGGTTCGATGCTTTTTCTTAGCCCTGATGTAACCTAGTTGGGTCGTGAAACGTCTGCAAGGAAACCACCCAGCTCAGAAAGCACCAGGGACCCCACAGTTATCATCCTTCTAGCATTGACAGCATTACCTAGTTGGGTCATGAAACGTCTACAAAGAAAGTGCCAGAGAGCTCCAAGGACCCCACAATCCTCCTCCTCTCCACCTACCCCTCTCCCTTCTAGCCCTGATGATGTTACCTAGTGGTGTGATGAAACGTCTGCAAGAAAACCACCCAGCTCAGACGGCACCAACAACCCCATAATTTTTCTCCTGCCTACTCCACTCCCTCCTAATACTGATGATGTCACCTAGTTGGGTCATGAAACATCTGCAAGAAAACCACCAAAGCTCAAAGAGCACCCAAGACCCCCTTGTC